>NW_006791593.1:9554-34226 GCF_000442215.2 Lipotes vexillifer
AAAGAACCACTTTTGAATCATCTCAGTCTCTGGTTGGGTTAAGGTGATCCAGGATTATATGTAAATCCTGTCTCGGGAAGTCTAACCCTAGGCCTCAAAATATCCTTCCACTGTTCACAGACTGTGTGGATAGAGTCTAACACTCATCAGAAAGTAATCAGGCGTATGAGAAGATAAGATGATATGATACAAAAAACAAATGAGATAAACTACAGTATCCCCAGGGGTTACAATGTAGTTAATCAGATATAGACCTTAAAATAACTATGATCAGTATATTCAAAGAATTTGGAAGATGGAGAATTTCAGTAGACAATTAGAACTATAAAGACAAACACAGTGGATGTTCAGTAACTGAAAGGAAGAACTCAGTGGATTGGGTTAACTGCAGATTAGACACAGCTGAATAGAGAATTAATATACTGTACTCAAATCATCTGGGATCCATGGAGAGCGACAAAAGGATGGAAAATACGGAGAAGAGCAGAAGAGACAGAAGAAAACAGTGGGGAAATGATGGTTTTTTAACAATAAATGGTGCTGGGTCATTTTGGCATCAATATTAAAAAAAACCCCTTTATCTCTAAATTACACTGTACAAAGGAGTTAATTTATGTAGATTGCACATTGAAATGTAAAAAGATAAAACAATAAAATTTCCAGTAGATCAGACCCGTGAAAATTTCTTCATTACCTTGGAGTAGACCAAGAGTTTTTAGCAGATCACAAGAGCACTGTCGTAAAGGAAAGTATCGATAAATTGGATTACCTTAAAATTAAGAGCTTCTGTTCATCAGAATGCATCACTAAAAAAGTAACAAGACAAGCCATAGAGTAGGGAAAAGTATCTGCTATACACATAATCGACATGGGCTCTTAACTAAAATATATAAACAACTGAAGGGCAGATAACCCAATAGAAAAATGAGCACAGACTTGAACAGGAACTTTACAGAATTGGTTTTCTTTGAATGGCCAATTAACACCTGAAAAGATTTGTTAATAATCATCAGGAAAATGCACTTTGGTCACAATGAAATACCAGTGGATGTCCGGAAGCATGGCTATAAGTAAAAAGCCTGATAATGCAGAATTGTGGCAAGGATGTAGAGCAACGGAAATTCTTATACCTGCCTGTTGCAGTGTAAATAGACTTAATCACTCTGGAAAACTGATCATCAGCAATGCCTATTAATCTGAAGCTAGGCATACCTTATGATCCAGCAATTTCACTTCCAAATATATATCCAACAGAAATGTTTCCATGCATTCAGCATAAGAAGTGCTTGGCCGTATTCATTAATTGAAATAGCCCCAATGTCCATCAACAGTAAAATGAATAAATTGTGGTATATTCACACACTGGAATACCACACAGCAATGAAAAAGAATGTAGATGAAGATCTGCAGATATAATGTCAAACAAAGAAGGCGTGCTCTCAGATAACTGGTAATATTTAGTCTGGTGGTTGAAGAGTTGAGGGAATGCCAACCTGTTCTAGAAGTACTCAGCGCATGGGCGGATTTTGTTGACTTTGAGCTTCACACCAAGATCATCTCTATGGGCATTTTGACATGAACTTTAGCATCAATCTCTCTAGGGTGTTTCTCTTGGGCCAGTTAGTTTCACCAAAGTGCATTCCAGGTGTCAGCCTGGGGGGGCAGGGACCTGGCTGCCTGGGTCTGGGGAGCCACCCTGGGGAAGGCGGCTGGAAGTTCTGGTATTCATTGTGCAGAAATTCACCTAGTCTCCTGGTTTTGTTTGGTGGCCCTCTCCTTTTTTTTTTTTTGGCTGTGCCATGTGGCTTGTGGAATCTTAGTTCCTCTACCAGGGATTGAACCCGTGCCCTCGGCAATGAAAACGCAGTCTTAACCGCTGGACCGCCGGGGAATTCCCCTGGTGGCTCCCTCTTTGACTTGGTTTGCTTTCTCCTAGTCTAGAAACTTTCTGTTTGACTTTCTTTAGAGAATAAATCTCCAGACTTCCACCCGTGTGCAAGTCTGGCAGTAGTCACCTAGATTCATTGGGTAGAGGAGGTAATCTACAAATCAAACACTTTTTAATCAGATTTTGCCAAATATTTGTACCTTTGCTCCTTTTCCTTCACCCTTAGTTTTTAGAAGTATCTTTCCAATGCATGGTACCAGGGCAAGTGGTTATCTACTTGGAAAAACAGTGGAATTGGATTTCTTCCGAAATCCATACCATAAATCAGTTTCCAGTGGATTGAAGACTTCCGTGTGAAAGACACTCAAAGGAGAAGAAAGAGAAAGAAGGGGAAAAAAAAAAAGGAAGGGGAACAGGGACAGTTCTGGATCATATAAATAATGCCTCCAAGTCAATAACAAAAGATCAATAACCCATGGGAGAATGCGCAAAAGACCAGAACAGGTATTGCACAAAAGAGAAAATATGAACAACAAAGGAATAACAGAATATGCTTACCATATTAATAATTACTAAAGTTCACATTAGCACCGCAAGATATAAATGAGTAAAAATTGGGTACTATTAGATATTGGTGAGGTGGTTGCTCAGGGGGACTTGTACACTGCTGGTGGGAGTAATTGGGACAACCATTTTGGGAAACCGTTTGGCAATGTTGTGAAGTGGGACATTTGAGGTTCCATTTCTTTTTTATTAATTGAAGTAGATTTGATTTACAGCATTGCGTTAGTTTCAGGTGTACAGCAAAGTGAGTTATGCATATATATGCATATATATATTTTTCCAATTCTTTTCTGCTGTAGTTTATTATAAGATACTGAATATAGTTCCCTCTGCTACACAGTCAGTCCTTGTTGTTTACCTGTTTTATACATAGTAGTGTGTATCTGTTAATCCCATACTCTCAATTTATCCCTCTCTCCCCTTCCCCTTTTGGTAGCCGTTAGTTTGTTTTCGATGTCTGTGAGTCTGTTTCTGTTTTGTAAATAAGTTCATCCCATTTATAATGAGAAAACTGAAGCTTTAAAGAGCTTAAGAAATTTGGGCTTCCCTGGTGGTACAGTGGTTGAGAGTCCACCTGCGGATGCAGGGGACACGGATTCGTGCCCCGGTCCGGGAAGATCCCACATGCCATGGAGCAGCTGGGCCCGTGAGCCATGGCCGCCAGGCCTGCGCACCCAGAGCCTGTGTGAGCTTAAGAGACTTGTTCAAGGTCATGCTGTTAGAAAGTGCTAGGGCTGGGAATTATAGCCAGATTTGTTGAAATCTCTGTCAATATTATCAAGTTAAAAGAATGACCCTACTGAAGGAAAGGAGAAAAATAATCTAGAAATCATAATGGGGCACAGGCCATAATAAAGTTTTGGGGTACTGGTGTGGTATTGCTGTTGATTTACCTCTTGTTTAAAGTCAGCCTGACTCTTGGCACAGTGAGAAGATGGAGGTCTGTAGCTCTTACAGAAAGTAGTAGTCTTTTTGCAGGGCACTCAGCATTTATCATCTGGTAGCGTATCCTGTGTAATTGAGCATTACATCTCCTAAACATTTTTTAAAAAAAATTGGCTGTGTAGAACGATACTATTTCATGTTTTCAAAACATTTTAGCTTAAGTTTTGAATAGATAACTCCTACTCATGGTTCATAATCCAGAAAAATTCAAAAAGTAAGAAACTACACCTCATGCTCCACAGCCCCAGATTACCACTATACAAAATAAAGCATTATTATTACTTACTTATTCATCCTTCCAGAATTTTTTTAAATCCAGGCAAAAGTGAGTATAGATTATATTCCTCTCTTGTTACACAAAAGCATACTATTTTGAACTTTGCTTGTTTTACGTAACGTACCTTGCGTTTTTGCCCAAAATATATGTAAAGCTTGCTCAGTTTTTTGGTAGCTACATTGTAACGGTGGACTGTATTTTATTTAACCAGTCCCCTTTTGCTGGACAGTTTCCACCTCAAATTTTTGCTGTGTGTCATATGTATACAGGTATTTTAATAGGAATTGGAAATGTTTTTTCCCAGTTTGTCTTAAAAATCTTTTAGCTTTATTGAGATATAATTGACATAGAATTACAAGATATTTAAAGTGTACATCGTGGTGCTTTGATATATATATATATATATATATATATATATATATATATATATATATATATATATATATATATATATATATATATATATATATATATATATATATATATATATATATATATATATATATATATATATATATATATATATATATATATATATATATATATATATATATATATATATATATATATATATATATATATATATATATATATATATATATATATATATATATACATTGTGAAAGGATCCTCCCATCTAGGTAACACATCCGTCACTTCACATATTTTCTGTTTTTGTGTTTGGTGAGAACATTTAAATTTTACTCTTAGCAAATTTGAACTGTATAATACAGTGTTCTCAATTATAGTCACCAGGTTTTACGTTAGACCCTCAGACCTTACTCATCTTGTAGCTTAAAGTTTTGTACCCTTATACCAGCTTCTCACTATTTACCCCAACCCCTGGCAACCACTTTTCTATTCTTAGTTTTCCATGAGTTTGACTTTTTTTTTTAGATTCCACATATAAGTAATACCATGCAGTGTTTATCTTTCTCTGTCTGACTGATTTTAATTTAGCACAATGTCCTTAAGTTCCATCCTTGTGTTGCAAAGCAATTCCATTGCATGTATATGTCACATCTTTTTTTATCCATTTATCTATTGGTGACCAAATGGGGGACGTATTTTTCCCCAATTTATTTGTCTCTTGGTTTTGCTCATGGTATCTTTTCCTAAGCAGAAGATTTTTTTTACTTCTTATGTGATCCAGCAGTATAATCAAACAGTAGAATTAAGAAAAAGACCTTGGGGGAAATAAGGACCAAGGAATTGATGTAGAGAACTAGGTAAAGTCTTAACAGCAATCTCAACAGCCATATGTATCTATTCAGCTGATGTTTATTGAGCCCTTATTTTGTGTCAGGAACTATGCCCAAAAGTGCAATGATGTTGTGGTGAGAAAAATCAGATACAGTCCTTGCCCTTGGCTATTTTTAAATTTACTGGAATGACAAACATTATCAGATAATAAAAAATATATCAAGAAATTGCAGTTGAGTAAGGGCCTTAATGCTATGAGACAATGTCATAGGTTTAATTTAAGAAGTCAGTGAAAACTGCAGTGAATTATGAAATATGTATAGGAGTTCACTGGCAAGGAGCAGAGAGAAAAGCCATGCAGGCAGAGAGGCAGTACCTTGTTGCTGGGGGAGGTATTGAGTTTGAGGGACTGTAAGAAGAACAGTATGACTGCTGGGGAGAGAAAGCAAGTGGAAGCTGGAGAGATAGTTGAGGGTGTTGTAAGTTACGATAAGGAGTGTTAAGAACTCCCATGTTAAGAAGAGTGGGGTTCCACTGAAGGGTTTTAAACACGGGAGCAAGGTGGTGGGCAAGATCAGTTTAGATGTAAGGTGTGTAAGGGTTAGAGTAGAAGCAGGTAGGCCAGCTAGGAGGCTCTGGTCGTAGAAGAAGGAGAAGGGAGTTTGGAAGCTTGCATTTGGTGAGGAGTGGAAAAGTCTAATGGTTTAAGGAGTATTTAATGATTGACTTGGTGTGGGAAGTGACAGAAAGGGAGGTGAGAGGGATGACTCCTGGGTGTCTGGCTGGTAGAGAGTGATGCTGTGTGGTGGAATATTATATTCTGAAAGGCAACCAGTTTTGTTGGGATGATAATGGTGTTTTTTGGGGATCTGTAGAGTTAAGAATGCCTTTGAGACAAGCAAAAGTAGATGTCAAGTCAAGTCAAGTCAGCAGTTGAATGTACAGGTCTGTAGCTTGAGACACCAGGTTTGGCCTGTACATAGGTGACTGGAAAATGTCTGTGTAGATAGGTGGTAAATTAAATCATGGGTGGGGATGAGATGACCTGCGTGAGATGGGTAGAAAGAAAAGAGTAGTGGACCCAGGACTGAGTTTTGATAGATTTGAGCATTTAGGAGCATGAACCAACAAAAGACCCAGAGAAGGAACAACTAAAGAACCCAGAGAAGGAAACTAGAACTGTATGCTGTCATGATGTATAGACGAGCAGGAGTGGCAGGTGTATTGAACCCTGCTGAATTGTTCAGACAGGTGAAGGCAGACAGGTGTCCATTGGCTTTGATGTCATGGAGGTTGTTGGTGACCTCAGAGCAAGTGATGGGAGTGAGAGCAGACTGTGGTGGGTTGAGGAAGTTAGGAGGAAAAATGGAGATACAAGGTGTAGATTTCTGTTTTAAGAGGTTTTACCGAGAAAGGGAGGAGAGAGGCAGCGGGGCAGTTGGTAGAAGGATGTGAAAAGCATTTTGTTAAATGGGAGAGAGTCAATATATAAAAGCAGAAAACGAGTAATTGGCAGATTCAAGGTTCTGGGAAAGTGGAAGGGAATGTGATCCAAAGCACAGTTGGAAGGAGAGAGAGGTCTGCAGTTGTGATGGGAGGAAAGGAGCCTAGGATAGGACACACAGTAAACTGAGAATTAGGAAGAAGAGTGTTTTTCATGATACTCTCCGTTTTCTCTGGACAGTAGGAGGCAAAAGCACTCACTGAGAGTCTCAAGAGAGGATGGAAATTTCAGGGTATAAAGAGAAGAAAAATTTGAAGATAGACTGGGAATAAGTCGACCAGTGAAATGTAGCTGGGCACTGGTACTGTCCAGTGCCACTGAGTATTGGTGACATGCATTTCCAGTAGAGTGAATCTGCCCCATATTGAACTTGAGCAGCCTCTCTGCAGATGTACAGAAAGTATATAGACCATTGGATTCATCCAAATCATTTGGCTACATGGGAGCAGAGGAAAGAAAGAGGGCAAGAGTGTAAGTGAAGGAGTGCCGATGGATTGGGAGAAGATGTCATGGATTCGATTAGTGGAAGTTCCCAGCAGGCTGAAGGACTGTCACAGTGGGAGATCGTGCAAGTAGGAATAAGAGCAGATTACGGTCAGAGGGCATGTTTGTAATACTTAGCTTGGAGGGGATGCAGTTGAATGCCGGAATCTTTAATGTTGGAAAAGCTGTTCAGCAGATGGCGAGACTGGGCAGGGAGATATCGTGACCCATCTTGGGGAACCGAAAAGGAAGATGGTGTTTTCTGGTCCCGCTCCTTAGCTGGGCTGATGGAACAGGTGTCAACTAAGCAAACTTCTGATTCGGTTCCATTCCCAGGTGTTTTACTAATAGGGCTCCAAATAATAATAAGCAGGAAGGCAAAAGGATGCATAAATCTACTAAGAGAACCACGTAAATGCTAAATGTTAAGATTTCAGTGTACGTTACGTATGTGTATTGTGTCCAGAACCACCCCTTTCCAGTTTATAGTGGGAGTTTTTGGAAGTTCTGAGAAGTAGAAGTTGGATGGGATGAGTGATTGCAACAGAGCTGGAGAGATGGATAATGGCAAGGGAGTCCAGCAAGGGAGATTGCTGTAACGGGGCCTTTGAAGTCAGGGGACTCATTGCCTTTTAGAGTTTCGGGGACTAGGAACTTGGGGAGTGGGTCCAGCAAAGGGAAGGAAACGTGGGCCTAAAACTTTTCAACAATACCCTAAGTAACCAGACTGATGGTTCAGTATGTCCCCTAGTTCTGGATTGGAGGCAGTTGGTTCAAAGATTGATATTTAATAAATGCCAATTGTTTGAAGAAGAAATAAGTTTATTGAGACAGATTTCATAAACCCAGTGGACAAAAGGGCATGTGAAATCCAGATGTTCAGATAGTGTCTGCTATCTATATCACCCAGTGCTGAAATGAAACTTTTTCTTTGGATTTATATACACAAGTTTAAGACTGATGACCAACACAAGTGCAGACAACTTGTGGTTCTACTTTGAATCGTCAAAACACCAAAGCCCTCTTCTCTCCAGACACTTCTGTTTGCCTTTCATCTGTCATCTGAAGAATGTGGTTTCCTTTCATGGGCCAGAGGCAAATGAAGTCAGGGCATTGTTTTGTAATACGTTGGCAGAGAGCTTCAAAGTTGCCTTATTTTCTCTCTGCATAAATGTTTCGATTTTTCTAAGGCAAAAATAGACTGTGCTTGACAAGTT
This sequence comes from Lipotes vexillifer, assembly GCF_000442215.2. Classification (NCBI taxonomy): domain Eukaryota; kingdom Metazoa; phylum Chordata; class Mammalia; order Artiodactyla; family Lipotidae; genus Lipotes; species Lipotes vexillifer. The sequence continues at coordinate 17,636 of NW_006791593.1, forward strand.
GCTCCAAATCTAAATGTCAACAAGATGGGGACTGTGCCCCCTGGAAACACTTGCCTTGGTGGCATGTTCAGGCAGGTGCTATCAACTGTTTTATCATGAGAGGTAATCTTTTGCATTTTGCTGTGTGTAGACTGGTGATGTACATCGAGAGAGACAGCAGAAAGACCACTTCAGGCAAGGAACAGCAGAGCGGCAATGAGTACCTGTCCAAATGCCTGGACCTGCTCATCTGTCACATCGTGCAGGAACTGCCACGAATCCTGGGTAAATTGGAGTCTTGTCCTCAGGCCCCTTGCTGCTTACCTTTCTGCGACTTGGCATTTAGGCATCCCTTCTTTCTTTGTTCTTGCCGGTCTTTTTTTTTCAGGCGAGTGCAATGACACTTTTTCTTGAATGTGTAGTTTCAAAATTTGAATGTGCCTTATCTGTTTTCATAATTATTTTGTATCAGTGACATGAATGAGGCAATGAGCAGGCTAACGGTTACATTGAGTGTCATCTAGCAGTTTTGGAAAATAGAAGGAAAGCATTTTAATTGGTTAAAATTGGACTTAGGCTATCATTTTAGGTAACTTTTCTCAAGATTTCTCTCTGCATAATTCTGAAGAAAAGCTTTTTCCTTCAGGTTATAGCCACAAATTTATTTTTTGTTAAAAAAAATTTTAAATGCATAGGCACTAACAATATTAAAGAATTTTGATATTAGAGTTCAAAGTTTAAAATTTTCTTTGGTCTGAATAAAAGATGAAAGTAATAATGATTTGCAAAGGATGTTTATTACAGCTAACAAAATTGGTTATTCCACTGTTATTTACAGACGTGAAAATAATCTAAGGAATGCGTACGCGTACGTTTAGTTTAAATCTCATTCCATGCTTTTCCAGCAGATGTAGCTATAAACCAGAAATGTTTAAAATGTTAAATTTGACCCAACCCATTATGGTAAAAGATATTTAGGTGCAGAAATTCAGAATATTAAATCAAAGTAATGAAAATATCTTCATGGCTGATTTGACAGTAACTTTTTGCTCCTTACTAATACTGTGGGAGATTTTTGCCTGTTAATGACTGAAAATAGAGCATTTCAAAATTTATTTGGATTGTAACCTTTTTAAAATCTGCAAACCAAAGGCCATGAGCTGGTCAATTGATAGTTGAGTTTCTTATTACCTGACTCGTCCTATCCTAGGAGATGAGGGATTCAGGTATCCAACAAACAAGTTTTATTTATTATTGGACTTGCCATCCAATGAGAAGTATTAGGAATTGATATCTTATTACTGCCATCCTATTCTGTTATTAAAAAATTCTGATCTATAATCTATTCACTTGTAATTTTTTAATAACTTTTTTCTGTTTACAAAGGTAATGAGTGCTCATGGTTGAAATTCGGAAAGTGCAAAAAAAAAAAAAAAGAAGAAAAAAATCATTTCTGTTTTAAATTTCTAGGTGAGAGATCAATTTTATATCCATCCTGACCCTAGAGGCCACAACTTTCTGTTGTAATGTCAAGAGTTGTGAATAAAACAATGCAGCTTCTACCCACTTCTTTTATTTGGAGATTAATTGCCTCACTCAGCAATCCCATTAGTGTTCAACCCACAACCAGTGGTCCCTACGTATCTGTGGTCTCTAACCTCACGTGTGCTCTGGGGTGTGCTTCGCAGGTGACATTCTGAACGCCTTGGCTAACGTTTCTGGTCGTAAACACCCATCCACAGTTCAAGCGAAGCAGCTGAAGATGTGTCTCCCCCTCATGCCTATAGTGCTTCACCTCGTAACGTCTCAGGTATCATCCTGTTTGGAAAAAATGTATAAAAATGTGACTCCCTTCTTTGTAAACTGGAGCTGAGAAACATCAACTCAGACAAAACATTTTCATTTTACTTTTGTACATGGCTTTCGGGATTTAATCTGTGGAAACTTTCATCACACAGGTATTTCGACCTCAAGTTGTAACAGAAGAGTTCCTTTTCAGTTACGGAACTATTCTTGTGAGTAATGCTGAATTCTTCACGTTCCTAATAAAAATGTGGCTGTCTCTACTGTTTGTGGGATTTGGTGTCAGAATGAGGTAATTTTAAAGTCTTAGTGGTATTTATTTGTCTCTAGGGAAGTGACCTTTTTATATTTTTATCTGTTGACTGTAAGAAAATTTGACATTTGGAGGAAAAATACATTCTCTCCTGATAATGCACTTTGTTCAGAGACAGACCCAAGTAGCGTAAATAAGTCCATAGACAACATTTTCATAGATTTTGATATTAAACATCATGAAAAAATTTTAAATAATAAACTAAAAAATTTTTATATATTTATATTTAAAGTGTGCACTTTGATACACTTTGATATGTGCACCCCTACGTTTATAGCACCACTGTTTACCACAACCAGGACATAGAAACAGCCTAAATGTCCATGGACAGAAGAATGGATAAAGAAGATGTGGTACATATATATAATGGAGTGTTACTCAGCCATAAAAAAGAATGAAATAATGTCATTTGCAGCAACAGGGATGGACCTAGAGAGATTATCATATTAAGCAAAGTCAGTCAGACTGGCAAATATCATATGATATTGCATATATGTGGAATCTAAAAAAAATGATACAAATGAACTTACTTACAAAACAGAAACAGAATCACAGACATAGAAAACAAATTTATAGTTACCAAAGGGGAAGATGGGGGAGGGATAAATCAGGAGTTTGGGATTAACATATACACACTAATATTTAGAAAACAGATAACCAGAAAGGGCCTACTGTATAGCACAGGGAACTGTATTCAGTATCTTATGGTAACCTATAATGGAAAAGAATCTGAAAAAGAACAGATTTATACATATATAAAAAATGGAATTCTGGGAATATAGTATCATCATTTACTTTGGCTAGCATTGTTGAGTTTTGTGCAGTATCTCTTTTTGTGATGGTATTTCTCTAACTTGAGCTCAATTTTTTGTTTTTTTTTTGAGCTCAATTTAACCTTGCCTTTAATTTTGAAGAGGTGAGTAACAACGAAAAACAAATCATCATATTATCTTTCACTTTGATTTTTGCTCACAAAAAATAGTCTCTTTGTTCAAGTTGTGGCTTGTGAATTATGTTATCTTTTTCCCTTGCCTGGAATAGTTACAGTATGTACTATTGATAAAATGGCGAGCTGTACATAGGGTCGCACGGCATCATCTTTGGTCTTACTTTGATATTAATAATGAACAGTGAACGGAGATTTTCAAAATGCCATGTCATATAGGTATCTAGTTAAAATGAAGTAAACATCTCAATTTTATTGCTTGTTTGGAGTAAAAAAAAAAAAAAGATTGCCACCCACAAGTGAGAATATAGTTTTCTAGAAGAGTCATCATACGGTGAAGTATGATGTTTTGAAGTATGAATGTTGAGTAGAGAGGTCACTGATTTTTGTAAGCAGTGTGTTTAGTCAGTGCCGTACGGGTCCTTTTGTACTCATTTTCGAAGTGTTATCATCCTTGAGTCCTGAATTCTACAAAGCACATAATTTTCCTAGTACATTCATGAATTTGAAAATTATTAGAATTTTGTCTGCCACCTCCTTTAATTTGCTTTTTAATCGTTTTAGAGGACAATGTGGGCATCATTTTTAGGAGAACTATAATTCTATATTTGTAACTCCACTGCACTAACATATTGATGCCTGATAATAGTAATTTTGCCCTTGTAGCCCACCTTGGAATATTTTGGCACAGACTGTTTGGGACAGATATAATTGTGTTCGTTCTTTTATTTTTTCTCATGTGTAGTACTTTTCTGTGCCTACATTAACTGAGTACAGTTTAGGTTTTCGAGGAACTACCAATATAAAAGTCCTCCAATATAAAAGTCTTTGTGGGCTTTAGGGAGACCTCATCTGCTCCATGTAACTCATCGGCTTCCACTGAGAAAGGGCCTCCTCATCTTCTTCTCCCAGGGGTGCGTGTACCCTTTGAAGGTTGGGGGTGTTCTGTAGGGCTCTGTATGGGTTTTCTTAACAAAAGCACTTTCAGGGGATAGAAAATAACTTGCCTAGTTCAAAGGTAATTGTGACACTGAAAATTCTGTAGCAGTGGTTTCCCTGATAATGTCGCTCAAGTACTGGGAGTTCATACACATAATGAAAAAGTTCTTTTGGCTCTCTTTGGACCATTTTCCTGGTTTGAGTCATGGCCAGTCCCAGAAATCTTTTGTTATTTTTCTTGCCTCATCTGTTATTTGGCCTTAGCCGTGTGTTCATCTTTCTTTACTCGGTGTTGATGGCACTGATGAGACACTAGTCCAGGGAGAATAGTGTTGGCTAAAATCAAGGACCTGGATTTAGTTACCCACCCAGCTCTAGTGTACGTTAAGATGAACCGTTGAGAGATGTTGCTTCTGTGAATTGATTCACAGTCTGCTCAGAAGATGCCACAAATATTGTTGAAGTCACAGTGCCCCTCTGGTGCCGGAGGCATAGGTAACTCCCCGGCAGCCTATAGCCCCTTAGAAGTTCATGGTGTAGATTTGCACAGTAAAGCCTCTTGAGTTTTCTGCTTTAAAAGAATTACTTTACATTTTGCATAGGCAAGGCTTTCCTGAAGTTGTTTGAGAGGTTTTGGGTTTGTTTGTTTGTTTTTTTCTGGGGGGGTGGTGGTGGGAAGGTTGCACAATTATAAATGTTTGTAGGCCAGTGTGCAGAATGGCTTTGTGGAACTGGCCAGAGCACAGTGCCTCTCCCGTCCTGGTGGCCTGAGGGACCAGACCATTCATTTGTATACCCTTAGCACTGTGTTGTGAAAGCCCTGTTGTTCTACCTGGAAGTAAATATTAGTTTTAGTGTTTCTCAAAATACGTCTGGTTGAGTAGCTACTGTATTATGGCAGGCCTGTTGTCCTTTTATATTTAAAAAATACACCTTAGTTTGAGGTATTCAAGCTTGGTCCACCTTTAGTAGCTGTATACTAGGACTTCTGCTGAAGGAGCTCTCCAGGAACTGCTGGCCTGCCTCAGGTGGTGTGGGGCCAGCAGTCAGGGTTGGTGTGATCTCCCCTCATTAGAAGGCTCCTGAAAGCACAGGCTGGAGGGGGCACTGGAATTGTGTTTCCCACTGGCTTCAGTTTTCCTGCTGGCACCAGGCATGGTTTGCCTGTTAACCTATAGACATCTTTTATCTTTTTGGTAGAAAAATTCAGGGTACTTCTTAGATGGAGGCATGAGTAGAGGAATTAACTTTCTGTAAACACTTCTTCTTCCCCAAGTAAAATGAAGTTTTGGTCTCGTTGTGTTTTAAAGAGGCAGGTGTTTGGAAGCAATTTAACAGGACACTTTTAAACCATTATTAAGCTTTCAAAGGGTCCAGGCCAAAGAGAACTACATAGCTGATAATTTCTATTTTCACTTCTTATTGGCAGAAGCAATGTGCCATTGTATCTGGCTCCCTCTCCAGTTTAAAAAAAAAAAAAAAAAAAAAAAAAAAAGTACCTAGGGGTACTTTTAGCAGGGAAGCATCTAGGGAAGTGCTATGGGGAAGTTCCACGGTTAATTTCACCATAGTTCTTTCGAGCCTCCGTTGAATTGGGCTGAGAAACAGGAAGTAATGACATGAAGGAAATCTGTTTGAGAACTCATGGTGTGTATTATCCTTATGTTCACTGTGTTTCTTGTGTCCTTCTGAAAGTGCTCTTGATGAATGAGCTGAGGAAGAGGACTTTGTTCTTAAGTTCTGGCCTCATCAGTTTATAAAAGGACAGTGGTTGTGTGGTGGTTATAGTTTTCTACAAAAAGACATCAAAATTCAAATTTTCAAATGAAAGAAATGATAAAATTATTGTGATTTTTCACATAAGAATATAATTACAATCTCTGTCATTGATAAATCTTCACTCATCCTGGGCATTGGGTTGATTATTAAAAGACATACTCCTGCCCTCTGCAGATTTTTATTTATTTATTTATTTATTTTTATTGTTTTGGCTGCACTGTGCAGCTTGCGGGACCTCAGTTCCCTGACCAGGGATTGAACCCGTGCCCCCTGCAGTGGAAGCTCTGAGTCCTAACCACTGGACTGCCAGGGAATTCCCTGCAGATTTTTATTTTAAGTGAATGTTGTTTTGTTGATAGATTGTGACTTCACTTGTAGCAGATAAAGCAGAGAGAGTGTACTCTTGTATTTTTTTAAAAATATACTATATAATTATTTTTTTTAAACATCTTTATTGGAGTATAATTGCTTTACAGTGGTGTGTTAGTTTCTGCTGACTGTATACTTACTCATGGCCACACGAATGTTCTTGTTGTAAGGTTTTTTCCTTTCTTTTCCTTTTTTCTTTTCTTTTCTTTTCTTTCTTTCTTTCTTTTTTTTTTTTTTTAATGCAGACCCCGAATTGATACACCCACCTTGCTTTGAGAGCTTATTCTCAGCTTCTCTGAATAGTAATGCAGGGCCCTGGTCTGCCCTGGAGGCACAGCTTTCCCTTTTTCTCTCTAGATAGGGCCATTTTTTTGCCCCACAGTAAGTGCCCATCCTATTTGTTCCCCTGCTAAACTCCCAGCTTTGAAGCTCACACCCTTAGAAGATGCCCCGTGTACTGTGGTCATCTACAGATTTTTCTGGGTCATTGCTTCTCGCTCAGAGTCTTTTAGCACTGGGCTCACTGTCATTCTTAGAGAATCGGGTATCCCTAGGAAGGATGCTTCCAACACCTCAGCCTCTCAGCTCCTCGACCACCTCTCTCCCCATGAGCTTGTCTTTCCCTCCCTCAGTTCCCTCCGCCCATGGCCTTATATTCAGCGTCACTGCTCTCTGGCTCCCACACCTAATTTTCAGCTCTCTAGCCCTGCTCCCCATCTCCAACAACCTTTTAATTCCTCTGAGACTTAAATAGGCCTTTTACCACTTTGCACTCACCATCCTGCCCTCCCTGGGCCCAGTGACTTTTCTCTTTACTCCCCTTAGAGTCCCTGGTTCAACCCCTATCCCTGCCACACACACCCGTAATCCCTCTCCTGTCTCTTCCTCCGTTGTCCTCCTCTGGCAAACCCAAATCCTCGTTCAGTTTAATTCTCTACCTACCCCACCCCTGCTTTGAGTGACTAAATATGGCTAGAGGAAAACACGACGAAAAGAGCTGGTCTCACTTTAAATTCATGACTGCTCGTCGCAAACAAGCCCTCTCTGCAGACTGGGACATCTAGTTCCTTTTCCTAATTTATACACCTTCACGCTCACCTAGATGACTGTTCATACGTTCCCTCCTCTCCTTGAATCTGCAATGCCTCCTGCCCTGTCCTCACTCTCACCTGATTAATTCCTATTAGACTGAGAATGAGGAAGAAGAAATAGATCCAAAGAGATTTAAATTGGTAAATCAATGAAACATTCAGTAGGGATTTTTGTTTTTAATTAAACTGGGGAAGTATAAAGAAGAAAATAAATTGAAAGAACCCTATAGTTTCACCATCTAGAAAACCCTTGTCGCTGTTAAAACAGAAAAAAAAAAATTAATGCATGTGCATAGCTAGAAAATTCCAACAGTGCAGAAAAGCAGAAAATGAATAGTGAAAGCGTACCTCCTGGGCCAGTGGTCCTGCCCAAAGGGAGCCTCTGTGAGTGGTTCCTGTGATTTCTTCCTCGAAAATTTTTGTTCACATCTATGTTTGTATATTATCTATATATGCTTTAAAAAATTATATATAAAGATCATACTATAAACACTGTTTTCCCTCTTCTTTCTTTACTTAAGCAAGCTATTGACATTTAAGTAGATTTATTGAAGTCAAAAGACATCTTTTTATGAACTCTTTTCAGCATCAAATCCATATTTATTCAGCCAAAGTTATGTGCCCATGTTGAAATTTTATGAAATTATTTCAGCCAAATTATTACGAAAAGCTTACAGTGCCTCTTTTTATTTATTATGTTATTTCATTGTTAGTCTTTTTTGTTTTAGTTGTAGACTGAAAAAGAGAATTCAAGCATTTATAACATATATGCTTATTAACGAAAATGTAGAAAATTATAGTGATATTGGAAGAAAAATATCACCTGTAACTATCAATGGTTAACAACCATTGTTAACATATTGTTGTTTACTTAGTGTTTTCAATTCATGTATATGCATCTGTGTGTAGAAATCTACGTATGTATGTATAAGATATGTATATGACTTATACCAATACATGTGGTTGAAACTATGTTGTGTATATATAGATTTGTATTCTTTTTTCCATTTAACATTGTATCATAACTATTTTCCCGTATCTTAAATTTTTTTTCACTTTTTTTTTTTTTTTTTTTTTTTTTTGCGGTACGCGGGCCTCTCCCTGTTGTGGCCTCTCCCGTTGCGGAGCACAGGCTCCGGACTTGCAGGCTCAGCGGCCACGGCTCACGGGCCCAGCTGCTCCGCGGCATGTGGGATCTTCCCGGACCGGGGCACGAACCCGTGTCCCCTGCATGGCAGGCAGACTCTCAACCACTGCGCCACCAGGGAAGCCCTTTTTTCACATTTTAATGGCTACATACTGTCCCATCAGTATGAACTGTATACAGTTTGATATCATTTCAGTAAAGTTTAAAAGTACTGAAACAAAAATAGTATTTAGAGACACATGTATATGTGGTAAAACTATTAAGAAATGCTGAGGAAATGATAAATTCACAACAGTGGTTATCCCTGGAGGAATGACAGGCAGGTGGGATGTGGGAAGCTCATGCAAAGAATTGGGAATATCTTAGTTCTTAACTCAAATGGTAGGTTTAAGAGTCTTTATTCTTTATAACATAAAATCTATCTCTATATTTTCTTTTGTGTATGTTATATAGAGTCTTTTTTTTTGAATTTTTGAATTTTATTTGTTTTATACAGCAGGTTCTTGTTAGTCATCCATTTTATACAGATCACTGTATACATATCAATCCTAATCTCCCAATTCATCACACCGTCACCCCACCCCCCGCTGCTTTCCCCACTTAGTGTCCATACGTTTGTTCTCTACATCTGTGTCTCTATTTCTGCCCTACAAACCGGTTCATCTGTACCATTTTTCTAGGTTCCACATACATGCGTTAATATACAATATTTGTTTCTCTCTTTCTGACTTACTTCACTCTGTATGATAGTCTCTAGATCCATCGACATCTCAACAAATGACCCAATTTTGTTCCTTTTTGTGGCTGAGTAATGTTCCATTGTATATATGTACCACATCTTCTTTATCCATTCGTCTGTCGATGGGCATTTAGGTTGCTTCCATGACCTGGCTATTGTAAATAGTTCTTCAGTGAACATTGGGGTGCGTGTGTCTTTTTGAATTATGGTTTTCTCTGGGTATATGACCAGTAGTGGCATTGCTGGATCACATGGTATTTCTATTTTTAGTTTTTTAAGGAACCTCCATACTGTTCTCCATAGTGGCTGTATCAATTTATATTCCAACCAGCCGTACAAGAGGGTTCTCTTTTCTCCACACCCTCTCCAGCATTTGTTGTTTGTAGATTTTCTGAAGACGCCCATTCTAACTGGTGTGAGGGGATTCCTCATTGTAGTTTTGATTTGCATTTCTCTAATAATCAGTGATGTTGAGCAGCTTTTCATGTGCTTCTTGGCCATCTATATGTCTTCTTTGGAGAAATGTCTATTTAGGTCTTCTGCCATTTTTGGATTGGGTTGTTTGTTTCTTTAATATTGAGCTGCATGAGCTCTTTATATATTTTGGAGATTAATCCTTTGTCCATTGATTTGTTTGCAAATATTTTCTCCCATTCAGAGGGTTGTCTTTTCATCTTGTTTTTGGTTTCCTTTGCTGTGCAAAAGCTTTGAAGTTTCATTAGGTCCCATTTGTTTATTTTTGTTTTTATTTCCATTACTCTAGGTGGTGGATCAAAAAACATCTTCCTGTGAATTATGTCAAAGAGTGTTCTTCCTATATTTTCCTCTAAGAGTTTTATAGTGTCCAGTCTTACGTTTAGGTCTTGAATCCATTTTGAGTTTATTTTTGTGTATGGTGTTAGGGAGTGTTCTGATTTCATTCTTTTACATGTAGCTGTCCAGTTTTCCCAGCACCACTTATTGAAGAGACTGTCTTTTCTTCATTGTATATCCTTGCCTCCTTTGTCATAGATTAGTTGACCATAGGTGCGTGGGTTTATCTCTGGGCTTTCTATCTTGTTCCTTTGATCTATACTTCTGCTATTGTGCCATCACCATACTGTCTTGATTACTGTAGCTTTGTAGTGTAATCTGAATTCCAGGAGCCTGATTCCTCCAGCTCCATTTTTTTCCCCTCAAGACTGCTTTGGCTATTCAGGGTCTTTTGTGTCTCCATACAAATTTTAAGATTTTTTCTAGTTCTGTAAAAAATGCCATTGGTAATTTGATAGGGATTGCATTGGATCTGTAGATTGCTTTCGGTAGTATAGTCATTTTCACAATATTGATTCTTCCAATCCAAGAACATGGTATATCTCTCCATCTGTTGGTATCATCTTTAATTTCTTTCATCAGTGTCTTATAGTTTTTTGCATACAGATCTTTTGTCTCCCTAGGTAGGTTTATTCCTAGGTATTCTATTCTTTTGGTTGCAATGGTAAGGGGGGAGTGTTTCCTTAATTTCTCTTTCAGATTTTTCATCATTAGTGTCTAGGAATGCAAGAGTTATCTGTGCATTAATTTTGTATCCTGCTACTTTACCACATTCATTGATTAGCTCTAGTAGTTTTCTGGTGGCATCTTTAGGATTCTCTATGTATAGTAGCATGTCATCTGCAAACAGTGACAGTTTTACATCTTATTTTCCAATTTGTATTCATTTTATTTCTTTTTCTCTGATTGCCATGGCTAGGACTTCCAAAACTACTTTGAATAATAGTGGTGAGAGTGGACATCCTTGTGTTGTTCCTGATCTTAGAGGAAATGCTTTCACTTTTTCACCATTGAGAATGATGTTTGCTGTGGGTTTGTCGTATATGGCCTTTATTATGTTGAGGTAGGTTCCCTCTATGCACACTTTCTAGAGGATTTTATCATAACTGGGTGTTGAACTTTGTTCCAGGCTTATTCTGCATCTATTGAGATGATCGTATGGTTTTTATTCTTCAATTTGTTAATATGGTGTATCACATTGATTGATTTGCATATATTGAAGAATCCTTGGATCCCTGGGAGAAATCCCACTTGATCATGGTGTATGGTCCTTTTAATGTGTTGTTGAATTCTGTTTGTTAGTATTTTGTTGAGGATTTTTGCATCTATGTTCATCAGTGATATTGGTCTGTAATTTTCTTTTTTTGTAGTATCTTTGTCTGGTTTTGGTATCAGGGTGGTGATGGTGGCCTCATAGAATGAGTTTGGGAGTGTTCCTTCCTCCACAATTTTTTGGAAGAGTTTGAGAAGGATGGATGTTATCTTTTCTCTAAATGTTTGATAGAATTCACCTGTGAAGCCATCTGGTCCTGGTCTTTTGTTTGTTGGAAGATTTTTAATCACAGTTTCAATTTCATTGCTTGTGACTGGTCTGTTCATATTTTCTATTTCTTCCTGGTTCAGTCTTGCAAGGTTATACCTTTCTATGCATTTGTCCATTTCTTCCAGGTTGTCTATTTTATTGGCATAGAGTTGCTTGTAGTAGTCTCTTAGGATGTTTTGTATTTCTGCGGTGTCTGTTTTAACTTCTCCTTTTTCATTTCTAATTTTATTGATTTGAGTCCTCTCCCTCTTTTTCTTGATGAGTCTGGCTTATGGTTTATCAATTTTGTTTATCTTCTCAAAGAACCAGCTTTTAGTTTTATTGATCTTTGCTATTGTTTTCTTTGTTTCTATTTCATTTATTTCTGGTCTGATCTTTATGGCTTCTCTCCTTCTGCTAACTTTGGTTTTTTTTTTTTTATTATTTTATGTATGTATGTATGTATGTATGTATGTATGTATGGCTGTGTTGGGTCTTCATTTCTGTGCGAGGGCTTTCTCTAGTTGCAGCAAGCGGGGGCCCCTCTTCATCGCGGTGCGCTGGCCTCTCACTATCGCGGCCTCTCTTGTTGCGGAGCACAGGCTCCAGACGCGCAGGCTCAGTAGTTGTGGCTCACGGGCTTAGCTGCTCCGCGGCATGTGGGATCTTCCCAGAGCAGGGCTCGAACCCGTGTCCCCTGCATTGGCAGGCAGATTCTCAACCACTGCGCCACCAGGGAAGGCCTAACTTTGGGTTTTGTTTGTTCTTCTTTCTCTAGTTCCTTTAGGTGTAAAGTTATGTTGTTTATTTTAGATTTTTCTTGTTTCTTGCTATTGCATAGCTATAAACTTCCCTCTTACAACTGTTTTGCTGTATCCCGTAGGTTTTGGATCATCGTGTTTTCATTGTCATTTGTCTCTAGGTATTTTTTGATTTCCTCTTTGATTTCTTCAGTGATCTCTTGGTTATTTAATAATGTATTGTTTAGCCTCCATGTGTTTGTGTTTCTTACATTTTTTCCCCTGTAATTGATTTCTAATCTCATAGCATTGTGGTCAGACAGGATGCTTGATATGATTTCAATTTTCTTAAATTTACTGAGGCTTGATTTGTGACCCAAGATGTGATCTGTCCTGGAGAATGTTCCATGTGCAGTTGAGAAGAAAGTGTAGTCTGCTGTTTTTGGATGGAGTGTCTTATAAATATCAATTAAATCTATGTGGTCTGTTGTGTCATTTAAAGCTTCTGTTTCCTTGTTTATTTTCATTTTGGATGATCTGTCCATTGCTTTAAGTGAGGTGGTAAAGTCCCCCACTATTATTGTGTTACTGTCGATTTCTTCTTTTATAGCTGTTAGCAGTTTCCTTATGTGTTGAGGTGCTCCTATGTTGGGTGCATGTATATTTATAATTGTTATATCTTCTTCTTGGATTGATCCCTTGATCATTGTGTAGTGTCCTTCCTTGTCTCTTGTAACATTCTTTATTTTAAGGTCTGTTTTATCTGATATGAGCATTGCTACTGCAGCTTTCTTTTGATTTCCATTTGCATGGAATATCTTTTTCCATCCCCTTACTTTGAGTCTGTATGTGTCCCTAGGTCTGAAGAGGGTCTCTTTTAGCCAGCATATATATGGGTCTTGTTTTTTATCCATTCAGTGAGTCTGTGTCTTTTGGTTGGAGCATTTAATCCATTGACGTTTAAGGTAATTATTGATATGTATGTTCCTATGCCCACTTTCTTAATTGTTCGGGGTTTGTTTTTGTTTTTGTCTTTTTTTTGTGGTACGCAGGCCTCTCACTGCTGTGGCCTCTCCCGTTGCACAGCACAGGTTCCGGATGCGCAGGCTCAGTGGCCATGGCTCACGGGCCTAGCTGCTCCGCGGCATTTGGGATCTTCCCGGACCAGGTCACGAACCCGTGTCCCCTGCATTGGTAGGTGGACTCGCAACCACTGCGCCGCCAGGGAAGCCCTGGGGTTTGTTTTTGTAGGTCCTTTTCTTCTCTAGTGTTTCCCACTTAGAGAAGTTCCTTTAGCACTTGTTGTAGAGCTGATTTGGTGGTGCTGGATTCTCTTAGCTTTTGCTTGTCTGTAAAGCTTTCGATTTCTCCATCAAATCTGAATGAGATCCTTGCTGGGTGGAGTTATCTTGGTTGTAGTTTCTTCCCTTTCATCACTTTAAGTATATCATGCCACTCCCTTCTGGCTTGTAGAGTTTCTGCTGAGGAATCAGCTCTTAACCTTATGGGAGTTCCCTTGTATGTTATTTGTCATTTTTCCCTTGCTGCTTTCAATAATTTTTCTTTGTCTTTAATTTTTGCCAGTTTGATTACTATGTGTCTTGGCATGTTTCTCCTTGGGTGTATCCTGTATGGGACTTTGTACACTCCCTGGACTTGGATGGCTATTTCCTTTCCCATGTTAGGGAAGTTTTCGACTATAATCTCTTCAAATATTTCCTCGGGCTCTTTCTCTCTCTCTTCTCCTTCTGGGACCCCTGTAATGCGAATGTTATTGCGTTTAATGTTGTCCCAGAGGTCTCTTAGGGTGTCTTCATTTCTTTTCATTTTTTTTTTTCTTTATTCTTTTCCACAGCAGTGAATTCCACCGTTCTGTCTTCCAGGTCACTTATCCATCCTTCTGCCTCAGTTATTCTGCTATTGATTCCTTCTAGTGTAGTTTTCGATTCAGTTATTGTATTGTTCATCTCTGTTTGTTTGTTCTTTAATTCTTCTAGGTCTTTGTTAAACATTTCTTGCATCTTGTCGATCTTTGACTCCATTCTTTTTCTGAGGTCCTGGATCATCCTCACTATCATTATTCTGAATTCTTTTTCTGGAAGGTTGCCTATCTCCACTTCATTTCGTTGTTTTTCTGGAGTTTTATCTTGTTCCTTCATCTGGTACATAGCCCTCTGCCTTTTCATCCTGTCTGTCTGTCTGTGAATGTGGTTTTCGTTCCACAAGCTGCAGGATTGTAGTTCTTCTTGTTTCTGCTGTCTGCCCTCTGGTGGGTGAGGCTATCTCTAGCTCATTTTTTAAAGGAAACAAACTGATATATTTCCTAACTGATTGTATGTTTCATAATATACTGGTAGGAACACTTTATTGATTGTGATGAATTATTGGAGCGTCAGCATGAACTAGCTTGAGAGTTGAAAACTCCTGGGGGCTCAGTCTAAAGTAGGGGACACTTTGTGGGTTTTACCTCCAGAAGCTCCACCTAGTTCTCACATTAAAGATTGGGAAACAATCTCATGTTCTTGACAGTCCAGTGATTAAGACTCTGCACTTCCAATACAGCGGCTGCAGGTTCAATCCCTGGTCTGGGAGCTAAGATCCCACATGCTATGCTACTAGTGTTGGAGGGTCTACTGCAGAAGTGGGGGGTGGCTGTGGTTTACCGTGGGGACAAGGACACTCTATAGTCTTTTATATTTACCAAAAATTTTAAGAAAATCATTGGATTATAGTAAGATCTGTTGATATTTTCCACTCCAGGCTAATTGCTGACTTAATTATTTTTTATTCCAAGGTTATCTTATATTTTATTTGCTATTTGTTATGATATCTAAAATATGATATATTTACTATTTTGTGAGCTAGGGGCAGGCCCTCAGTTGCAGTGTCTCCGTGCATCACCAGCACAGGTGCTCCGCCTGTTATTAGCCGGGGCAGTGATGGTTTCATTCACATCATGTTCACAGAGCACCCCTTCTGTTCGGAGCACTCACTTGGGGTCTGGGAGGTTCACCCCAGGTTGTTCACAGCTGAGCTGCTCAGGTCTGCCTCTGAAATATTGTTGGGGGTCATCCCACAGGGAGGCATGGGCATGGTGTGTGGGGCACAGTTAAGGGAGTTGGGGTCGGGGTACAAAATATCTAGGAGGGTGTCAGAACAGTGGTGAATTTTGAAGACAGGCCTTTAACTGCTGCATCTTGATGCAGTACTACTGCTCAGGGTAGCTAAAGCTTGACCTCGCTTTGAGATGACTGTTGCTCCTGATTCATTGCCATCCTCACTAATGTCCCAATGTACTGCATGAGTAAGTGTGGCACATTGGAAATGGTTTATGTGTCAACTGGATTATCCTCACTTTAGCAGGTTGACCTTTCTGTGCTTATATTGCTATTGATTTTATTCTAACATTTCGTCTCACTGGTAGTGATTTGTATATTTAAAAATGATTATAGTTTATAGTGTATATATACTATTCATATGATCATGTTTCAAAACTATGATTATAGTGTTCATAATATGTATATAGTACTTAATGCCTTCCATGAGTTATTTCATTAAGAATGATAGATAGAGTTTTGGGCAAAATGTTACTGTTTTTTTAAGGACTGTCATATAAATATGATTTATTTGCAGTTACCATTCGTGTGTAGTGTAGAATTATCCAAGTTTAAAAAAAAATTTCTAATGACTTTTGTGCATTAACTCGATCAAGAGACTTTCTAAAAATATTATCTTTCTGCCTATGGATAAAGAAATTAAAGCCTACTTATCACATGAAATTTAGAAACTGTAGAAAAATATAATGAGAAGATAAAAATCACTTGATTCCTACTGCCTGGAGTCATCATGGTGAACATCTGTAGGATCATATATTCAGTTTTTTCTGTGCATGGTTCTTATATCAGAGCTATTTTAAAATCTCTATTTATTAACATTTTTATTTTTTACAGAGTCATATTAAATCAGTAGACTCAGGAGAAACTAACATAGATGGAGCCGTAGGTGAGTAGACCATGGGACATTTTACATCTTTACTTGAGGTATTCTGATATTATTATTTTGGACATATAAATAAACATGTATAACAATTAACTGTATTTCTAGGACTGATGGCATCAGAAGAATTTATCAAGATCACCCTGTCAACTTTTGAAGCAGTGATACAGTATCCTGTTTTATTGAAAGACTATTGCTCTACGGTCAGTTCTGGCAACTTTGGAGAAAGATATTACTTTGTTTACTTGGTAATTCCGTATATAAAGAGACTAGTTTACATGTGCTTGGTTCATATATGTTCCTCACATGAAATAACCATTGAGAAAAGTTGCCCCTTGACAGGATGAACATAAGAAATCCCTTCCTTCCTTGTTGACTTGTTTTTGGTGGTTCTTTGCTCATTATTCTCTTTCCC
>NW_006791593.1:34236-74138 GCF_000442215.2 Lipotes vexillifer
CTTTCCCTTCTGGTCCACACCTTACCCCCAGCGTGCTCCTTCTTACTCCTTGCCTGATTATTGGTTGTAACCAACAGCGAAGACTCTTAGAACAGAGTTTCTCAACCTTGGACTATGGGCATTTGGCGATGGACAGTTCCTTGCTGCGGGGGATGTCCTGGGCATTGTAGGATGTTTAGCAGCATCCCTGGCCTATACATAGTAGATGAGGGTAGCACCCAGTCCAGCCCCCCTCGGTTGCAACAACCAAAAAGGTCTCTACACATTGCCAGATGTCTTCTGGGCAGCGAAATTGCCCCCATTTGAGAACCTGTGCCTTAGGGTGATCCTTAGGTGAGCTGAGTGATGACTTTAGAGGAGGGAGGAAAGTTTTGTGACTACGTTCTCATCAGCAGAAAGCCCTCAAGAAAAGGAGCCAGGTAAGACGAGGACCACAGCAATCATCTTCGTATTCTCACTCCTGGTTCTAGGGGTTGACTTAGGTCAGCAAGGCAGTTCTCAGCCAGGGTCTTTCAGGAGGTTCCAGTCAGTGGTGCTTGGGGCTGGAATCATCTGAAGGTCACTCCCTCACATGTCTGCCTCCAGCTGGGACTCTGCAGGCATCTCTCTCCATCTCTGTGCGTGTCTCCAGCAGGGAGACTTCAGGGTGGCCCGACTTCTTACATGGCAGCTTAGGACTTTTAATGATACATTCTCAAGAGAGAGGGGATGATAATAATAATAATAATAATAATTATTATTATTTTTTTTTTTTTGCGGTACGCGGGCCTCTCACTGTTGTGGCCTCTCCCGTTGCGGAGCACAGGCTCCGGACGCGCAGGCTCAGCGACCGTGGCTCACGGGCCCAGCCGCTCCGCGGCATGTGGGATCTTCCCAGACTGGGGCACGAACCCGTGTCCCCTGCATTGGCAGGTGGACTCTCAACCACTGCGCCACCAGGGAAGCCCGGGATAATTATTTTTTGAGGGTAGGAAATGTCTGCCAGCTCTTTATGGTTGTTTTCTTTTCAATATATTTTATTATAAAATAGAAAATACAGAAAGGTGTATTAAAGTGTGTGTAGTTTGATGACTAGTTGTAAAGTAAGTGCTCAAGAAATCACCACCTAGTTAAAAAAGAAAAACAAAACAGAATGTTACCATTCTGAGCCCCAAATTCCCCTCAATCGCAAATCCTTTCCTCCCTGGAGAGGGGACCACTATCCTGACTGTCATAGTAATCATGCCCGTGCGTTCCTTTGTGGGCCTGTGCCTGCATTCTTAAACAATATAGCCTGGTTTTGCCTGCTTTTGCCCTTTGTTTCAATATGGTATGTGTTCATTTGACTTGGTTTTTTTTGCTCAGTGTTTGTAACATCCATGTTGTTAAGTATCTTTGTGCTTTTATTCTTCATGAGTGTATAGTGTCCCATTATAGAAACCTGAGTATATGAAATATCACAATTTACTTATTTATCCTTGATAGACATTAGGCTATGTCTAGTATTTGGAATTTACAAACAATACTGCTATAGATATTCTTGTTTATGTATTTTGCTCCACATAAGCATGCATTATTTCTGGGGTACATACATAGGACCGGAATTAGTGGTTATAGGAAATATGCAAACTCAGTTTGTCCAGAAAGTGACATTGTGTTTTCCCGAGAGGTGGTGCCTGTTTACTTTCACACCAGCACTGCAGGACCTCATGTCCTTATTCTTCCCAATTCTTGTTATTTCAGCCTTTTAAATGAATGGGTGTATAGTGATGTTTCACCATAGTTTTAAATTGTATAGTCAAGACTACTTGTAAGACTGAGTGGTTTTTCAAATGTTTACTGGCCATTTGGGAATAATCTTCTATGACGTGCTTGTCCACATCTTTCTAAGATTTCGATTTTCTTGTGTAGTTTTTCAAATTTATTGGCATAAAGAAGTTCATAGTATTTTCTTGCCAATTCTTCTTAGTGTTTGTGTAATCTAATAATATATCCTTTAAAAATATTTGCTATTTACTGTTATTCCTTCTTTTTCTTTTCTTGAACAATCTAACTAGAGGCTTCTTAGTTTTACTAACTTTATCAAAGAGCCAGCCAGTGTTCGGTTTTGCTAATCTCCTACATACTATATGTTTCTTTTCTATTTTATTAATTTCTGTTCTGTTTGCTTAATTTTGTTAATTTCTGTTCTGTTTGCTTCCTTTCTCCTTTCTTTGGATTTATTCTGCATTCTTTTTCTAACTTTTTGAGATAAATAGTTGATTTTTTAAAATATTTCTTCCTTTCTAACATATGCATTGAAGATCGTGTCTCCCTCCTAAATACTGCTTTAGCTGCATTCCACAAGTGTTGGTATGTAGCATTTTTGGTATCATTCAGTTAAAATATTTGCTTTCATTCATGGGTTATTAAGATAAATAAATTTTCAAACATATGGGCGTTTTTTAAATAATTGATTTCTGACTTAATTGCATTGAAGTTAGAGAAACATTCTAATTTCAGTCTATTGAAATTTATTAAGACTTGCTTCATAGTCCATTACAAAATTTTTTGGTAGATGTTCTGTATGTGTTTGGAAAGAATAGGTATTTTGCAATTCTTAGGTGCAGTATTCAGTTATGTGTCTGTTAGGTTAAACTTATTAGTTATCTTGTTCAAATCTTTTCTATCTTTATTAATTTTTGTCTGTTTGTCCTAGAAGTTACTAAGAGAAGTGTTTCTAAATCTCCTTTAAGGCTATTATGAATTTGTCTATTCTTCTGTAGTTCTGTAGTTTTTGTTTTATATATTTTGAAGCCATATTATTAGGTGCATGCAAACTTAAAATTATTATGCCATTTTATGAAATTGACCTTTTTCTCATTGTAAAGTGACCTTTATTTTCTAGTAATGTTTTTGTCTTAAGATCTGTTTCATCCCAGCCTAATATAATCATACCTGCTTGCTTCCTGATACATCTTCTCTCATTCTTTTCCTTTCAGCGTCTCTCTGTCCTTATGTTTAGATCTGTGTCAAGTAAATATCATATAGTATTAAAAAAAATCTAATTTGACTTTTCCCTGGAACATATACTCCATTTACATTTACTGTAATTGTTAGTATATTTAGATTCATTCCACCATCTTCTTTCAAGCTTTGTTGTACATATTTTCTCTTTTCCCACTTCTACTTTCTTGTCTTTCTTTTCTATTGGCTAACTTTTTTCTGCATTTTTTTTTTTCTCTGTGTAAGGCTGGTAGCAAAAGCTGAACTTAAAAAGAAATTATCTTTTCTTTAAGTAAAATACAGGCCATAGCCTACTGAACTCCATTTAGTCCTCTCATGATATATATGTAACTTTTACCTGATATATATATATATTTTTGATATTTTAAAGTCTGTCTGGTTTCTCTCTCTTTTTAACTCCCTTTTGTTATGAAATGATAAAAGAATACTCATTATTACTACTATAATATGATGTTCATTTGCCTTTCCCTCATATTTACTACTTTTCTTGCTTTTCTTTCTTTCTTTCTTCTTACTCCTTCCATCTGGGTTCACTTATTTCTGACTGACATTCATCCTTCATAGTTTTCCTTAGCTTTGGGTAGCTGGTGGCAAACTCTTTGTCTGATAAAGTCATTGTTTCTTTTTTTTTTCCCCAAATATTTATTTATTTTATTTGGCTGCATTGGGTCTTTGTTGTGGCATACGGGACCATTTAGTTGCAGCATGCGGGACCTAGTTCCCTGACCCTGGATTGAACCGAGGCCCCCTATATTGGGAGCACAGAGTCTTAACCACTGGACCACCAGGGAAGTCCCAAAGTCATTGTTTCTTCAGGGAGATTTTTTTTTTCCTGAGTGTTGAATTCTAGGTTGGCAGTTAGTTTTGTTGTTGTTTAGTACTGTGAAGATACTATTTCATTATCTTATGTTCTGGGTTGTTGCTATTGAGAAGTTCACTGATAGTTGGTTTTTCCTGTGAAGATAATCTGTCTCTCTGTTCCTTGTTTCCTTTTAAGACTTTTCTTGGGGTGGAGGGGGGAGGGCCTTTGGTTTCTATAGACTCACTGTGTCGTAACTAAATATGAACTTCTTTATGTTTATTCTGCTGAGGATTTTGTGTACTTTTTGAATCAGTGGATTGTCCCTTTTTCTTCAACTTTGCAAAATTCTCAACCCTCATCTCTGCTTATCTTCTCTCTCCCCTGCTCTGTCTCCTTTTAGCAGCTCAGATCCCGTGTATATCAAACTTTCTCACTGTATTTTCTATACTTCTTACTGTCTTTCTGTATATTTCACCTTTTTCTCTCTCAGTGTTATCTTCTGGTTAATTTTGCTCTGTTTCTGTCTTCTGTGTTCAGTCTGGTGCCAAATACATCCACAATGTTTTAAATTTTGGTTGTTTTTCATGTGTAGAAGTTATGTTGTCACTAGAAATTCTGCTTGTCTGTTTTATTCAATCTACTGTATTGCTTTTTATAATTTCCTCTTCCTTATAGTTATTTCCCAGTTTGTGCTTTGTTTATTCACATTTGTTAGATGTAGTTATTTTACACTGTCTCATAATTTCAGTGTCAGAAGACTGTGATGTGGTGTCTGTTATATCTTGCTCATACCCACTTCGTCTTGTTTTCTTGCACACCTTGTTAACGTTTGCTGCGTGTTGGTCATGGGACTTGAAATCTATTTGTGGGCATTCCCTCCAGCCTAGTGTGGATGTTCCCTCCTCCAAGAGGCTTCATCTTTGTGGGGGCCCTGCCAGTCAGGGCTACCTGAGACCATGGTCATTTGTACCCAGTGTGAAAATTCCTGAGACTAGGTCTGAGAGCATAACTTCTCAGGCCAGCCTTCTCAGCAGTTCCCAGGAGTGTGAATTTATGTGGAGGGGTTGGTGACTAGATCTGGTTTTCCTAACTCTGAGGGTATCATCCCCACACCCACCCCAAAGTGCCCAGCTCCGTGTAGAAGACTCCCAAAACTCCACACGGTGGGCAGACGTGAGCTCAGACCCCTGTCTCTCTGGTCCCACTGGCCTGCATTGGAGCCTTGTGTTTGTGGTATTGGTAAATGCCTCCAGAGCACTATCAGTTCCATGCTCATATGTTCTACTCAACTCTCTAGTTAAGGCTTACATTCAGAAATTGGTAGGAAGGCTCCCCCACTGCCTTTTCAGGTCTTAACTATTTTAAGGTTTTGTTTGTTTATATTTTATCTGGCAATTTTTCATTGTGAATTTTCAGTGAGAGAATTAATCCAAATAACCATACCCACTATTGCCAGAAAGCCTGTTTGTTATGGTCACTTTCCTAGCAATGATTTCTCAGTCTTCCATTGAGCTACTGCTTGCTTGACTGTTGCTTATTGATTCTTTTCCTTAATGAGCAGTAACCCCATGGATAATTTGTTAAGATCCAGTATTTACAAATGTCTATACTTATATTTAATAAGACATTTAATTAGTTTACTTTCTAATCATGAAGTGCTACCATAATAATCATTGAAAGGACAGCCTGTGTTACTAGAGGAAAGCTATCATTGTAACTCATGGACTTCCTAAAAAATATTTTTTTAATGCTGTAACTCATGGGAAATCCTCTAATTACCTCTTCTTGAGCATGACTGGAATACGTCAAATTGAAGATCCAGCACCGGCAAGGGTATCACATTGTTGGAAATGTTAGCACCAACTATATTCAAGGGTACTGGTCAGTACTTTGTTATATGGAAGTGGTTACATGCATTTAATTCTTGCCGAGCACAGATAGTTAACTCACATTTTTTCCCATAGTTTAGATCATTTAGTGCCTCAGAGTTGGAAATTATCAATGTGGCTTGCAGAACAGTTAGAAATACCATAATGATTTGGTTTGTACAGAGAATTTGTTCCCATTCATGGTGGTTTCAAAAACAAAATGTTATTAATAGCAAAGGGGAAAATAAAGATGATTCTTTATTAGAAATTTCTAACAGTAATATACATAAGTTGCCTAAAATATAATCTGTTTAAACTTTAAAAAAAGCCATAAAAGCTTAAGCCATGGCTTTAAGCTAAGCCATAATACCTTCTTTAATGGAAAGCTTGTCCTTTTGTAAGTTTTTAAACGGAAGGCTGGAGGCTAATAAACAGTAGTTTAACTTGAATGAAACTAAATTTTTGAGTTAGTACCAAGAGTTGGTGAGGATGTAGAGCAAATGGAACTCTCAGAAACTTCTAGTGGGAATGTAAGTTGGTACAATTCCTTTGGGAATCTGTTTGGTAGTAGCTACTGAAAGTAAACGTAAATACATTATGAGTCAGCAGTTTCACCTATAAATATACATTCAATAGAAATGCAAGCATATGTTCACCCCTATACATATAGAGGATGCTCATAGCCCCACATGGGAAACTATCCAAATGCCAGTCAACAATCTAATGGATAAATAAACTATGGTTTGGTCATACAGTAGGATACTATGCAGCAAGGAAAATGAATGGTCTGTAGTTACACTTAAGAACATGGATAAATCTGACAAAGTTAATCTGTGACAAAGATAACAAATACTAAATAACATGATCGATTTGCATTAAGTTTAAAAACAGAGAAAACGAATCAGTTACAAGTCAGGTTAGTGGATACCCTTGGGGCAGTTGAGTGTTTACAAGGGGGCTTTGCCCAAAATGTCCTGGAAGTGCCTTTTTTTTTAATCTGGGTGCTAGTAATATGAGTGTTCATATTGTGAAAGTTAACTAAGTTATATACTTAGGATTAGTACATCTTTGTGTTATATTAAGAAGTTTACATAGTTATGAAAATTTTTTTCTAATAAAAAAGTGTTTAGTGCTTAATGTAAGCCTATTTTTTTAAGGCTGTTTTTTAAATGAAGTTAGCTGATATGGATTAGCCTATCTATGTATGTATCATTGTATGTATCATTGACTTGTATTCTGTATTAGTTTCCTGTAGCTGCTATAACAAATTACCACAAATTTAGTGGCTTAAAAAAAACACAGACTTATTATTTTAGAATTCTGTAGGTCAGAAGTACAGAATGGGTCTTTGGGGCTACAAGCAAGATGTCAGCCTACCTGTGTTCCTTTTAGAGGATCTAAGGAGAAAATCTGTTTGTTTGTTTGTTTGTTTTGCTTTTCCAGCTTCTAAGAGCTGCCTGCATTCCTTGGCTTGTGACCCCTTCCTCCATCTTCGAAGCTGGCAGTGTAGTACCTTCAAATCTCTCTCTCCCCTCTCTCTGTCTCACCTCTGCTTTTGTTGTCACATCTTCTTCTCTGACTCTGGCCCTCTTGTCAAGGACCTTTGATTTTACATTGGGCCCACCTGTGTAATCCAGGATAAACAGCTCAAGCTCCTTAACTTAGTCACATCTACAAAATCCCTTTTGCTGTGTAAGGTAACAAATGAACAGGTTCCAGGGATAAGGGTGTGGACATCTTTCTGTCTACCATCATTGTCTACCACAAATTCCTATTTTTTTCCGATGGCTTCATTACTATAATTATTTTGGTGCTCTAATTATATGAGATTTGGCCTTTCAAGTTGGCTCCTCTGTCCTTGTGACATACCCTCTCATTTTTTGAGTGAGTTTTTACTTTGTGTCACAGCAAGATATTCTTGCCTCAGCTTGTAACTAACCTGACCTGGCTATGGAATCAGTCATTTCTTTAAGGAACCCTGGTACCCTTTCATGGGAAATGGCTTTAGAGACCACAGTCAGGGTGCTAAGTGTCTCCTCTCTCCTGGGATGTCTTAGCTTCTAGACCCTTCCAAGAAACAGAGCTAGGAAATATATACATGTAAGTGCATGTATGAACACACAGAGGACACACTTGTATGCATACTTAAATATACACGTACACACACGTAAACATATTTTGAAATCATGAGTTCACACCAGTGTCTTCAAATCCAGTTCATCCCCACATGGTTCTTTCTTGCCTTGCCCCATTCCATATTTTTGTGTCCTTTCTTCCTTTGTAAAAATTCTGGCTTCCAACAACATCAGCACATTTCCTCATTTGCTTAATGTTATAATAGGTCTGAAATTGTTGCAGAATTGCTTTACCCAAACCAGTACGAAAACAAACCTCATGAAATCAGGATTTGTTTGCAGAATTTCCTCCTCCCCCCCCACCTCCCAGATGTCACCCAAGCAAGGCTGGGGTGTACAGTCAATACTTGGATTAGTCTCCCATCTTCCCTTTTAGTGTGGTCATATTGAATAATATTCATTTGAAATATAGTTGATTTAGTTTCAATTTGCTTTCAATTTTAGGTTTTCTTTTCTTCCCTTCTTATGCTTTTTGATTTGATTTGATTTTTAAATTTTATTTATTTATTTATTTTTGTGGTACACGGGCCTCTCACTGTTGTGGCCTCTCCTGTTGCGGAGCACAGGCTCCGGACGCGCAGGCTCAGCGGCCATGGCTCACGGGCCCAGCCACTCGGTGGCATGCGGGATCTTCCCGGACCGGGGCATGAACCCGTGTCCCCTGCATCGGCAGGCGGACTCTCAACCACTGCGCCACCAGGGAAGCCCATTGATTTTATTTTTTGAATATGTAGAAGGTTAGCATGCTTCCAAAAGTAAAAACTGTAAAAACATACATATTCAGAGCAGCATCACTCCCTCCCCCTCTCCCCCCCCCCGGGTATATATCCCGTCCACTTCATCACCATTCCATCATACCCTCCCTACTCTTATAGGTAACCAGTCTCGTTTTCTGGCTTGTCCTTTCAGTGTTTCTTTTTGTAGAGATAACGTTTTCTTATTTCCCCTTTCTTTCTTACACAAGAAGTAACATGCTATATTTTCTCTTTTGCACTTTGCTTTTTCATTTAGTATGGATACTGGAAATTATTCCATCTCTTTCTTCATAAGAGCAGTGTAGCACTCCGTCATGTTTGTGTATATCATAGGTTGTTCAACCCATTTCTGATGTGTTTACGTTTGGGTAGTTTCTAATCTTTTCAATCACAAATGACCTTGTGCATGTGCAATTTCCTTCTGTTGGAGGTGGCTCTTCAGTGCAAATTCCTGGACTGTGGGATCAAAGGGTAAATGCATATGTAGTTTTGCTAGATACTGCCAGAGTCCCTTCCACATGGGTTTACTATTTTGCTTTCCCACCAGCAGTGATCAGAGTGCCTGTTTCTCCACAGTCTTGCCAATAGCGTATTGTCAAACTTTTGAAATTTGCCAACCTGATGTGGCCTTGGGAATTCCTTAACATCTTTTTAAGCATTTAATATTGTAAAGAAGATTTAAACAGTGTTGTGTCTAGCTTTTATAGTTAGTTGTTCTCCTCAAAAGGGGCATTCTGAATCATCTGCTCTGCCATTAGCAGGGGTAGATGTCATGTTCTAGGCACGTTTTTCCTGGACACCTGACAGTACCTTGTGTGAGGTAAGGAGACTGGCAGTTGGTGTGAACATGTTAATTGTTGTGCTGTCAGATGTACCAGATTTTTTTAAGGTCTACTGAAATGAAGGAACTGATGATTAATTTTCAAAGGTAGAATAAGAATTTTAGTTGAGTGCTTAGAATAGTAAACTTCCATTTTCAAATTATGTACTTCCATCAGTAAATTTTTTTTTTAAATTAAGAAAAAAGCACCCTCTAAAAAAATGCGTATAAAGCATACTTTGATTATAAATGATTAAGGTTTAGAAATACACTTTCCATAGGTTGTAAGATTGTTGCTTTATTCTTTGTGAAATAAGAAAATTTGAATATGGGTACGTGGTTACTTACAGTTTAAAGCTGCTGAACTTCAGTATCTCACGTTCAACCTTTCTTAAAATGGAAAATAAGGTTTTAAAATTATAAACAAATCTTCATCTTGGGCATCAATGGCTTTGCTTAAGAACAAATGAAATATGGTTTAGCGTGAGTGTAATTTACATGTTTCAGTGCATTTGTGATTGTTTAGCTTGAATGTCTTAGAGCTGTCTTTAGCATCCCTAACTCACAGACATTCATTTCTTCTGAGCCATGTTGTTGAGGACCATTAGTAGTAATTAATGTGCATATGCAGACACATGTTTTTTGAATGAGGGACACAGTTTGTGAGCACAGAAATAAAACAGTCCCTAGACTTGGGAATCTGCATTTTCAAAAAGAGTTCAAAACGACTCTGTTTTTATGACATGTCCTGAATTGACCTTTAGCACATATGAATATCTTTATTTAAGAAAGCAATACCACTAACATTAAATATTAAAAGTCCTTGGATTGCTCCATATAGGTGTATTACCTCTGCAACTAAAAAAAGTAATGAATGGTGGAATTTTACGATAGAGAGAAGTCATTAATGCAGGGATATTGCATAGAGTTGCAGTGGTATTTATTTAAATGGTGTACATGTTGTTTATAAGTTCTGTGGAAGATTCTAGATGGGGAAGGCACTGATGAACAAATCGTCTAACTACACAGCAGCAAAAGGGCTCTCAGTCTATTGTCTCCGATGTTCCAGTCTCTTCTTTTTAACAAGGAGACCTAGTACCAGTGAGCAAACCATGCCAATTGGAAGGGTTAGAAGAGTTTCTCTGTCATAAGCTGTATCAGATTTTTGTCATCCTAGATTCCTCCCTGTGACTTGGAAGTGATTTGGTAAAGAGAGTTTTTAGGTTTTTGTCCTTTTTTCTTCTTCATTGTTATCTATTTTATTGCCGCTTGGCATTGGGTTGTCATTAAAGCATACCATTTTCCTTGAGGAAACAGTGGGGGTGGTGGTGAAGGGTAAGCTGGGACGAAGTGAGAGAGTGGCATGGACATATATACCCTACCAAATGTAAAATAGCACAGGGAGATCAGCTCGGTGCTTTGTGACCACCATAGAGGGGTGGGATAGGGAAGGTGGGAGGGAGATGCAAGAGGGAGGGTAAGTGGGGATATATGTATACATATAGCTGATACACTTTGTTATACAGCAGAAACTAACACAACATTGTAAAGCAACTATACTCCAATAAAGATTAAAAAAAAAAAAGATACACGCAAAAAAAAAAAAAGCATACCATTTTCATGTGACTTCTCAAAATGTAGATTGAGGTTCATCATGGGTCAGACCGCACTCCCCAAGTGATATTTTTGAATCACACATTCTGCAACATGATTAATCGATAATCATTCTTTGTATTGGTATTGAAACTGCACAACCTCAGGTGAGATTCAAACACAGCCAAAACTCAGACTGGAGCTCAGACCCACTGTCTTTTAATTGAAGTCGCATACCTGAAGCTCAGGTTCTTTATGTCTCAGTGCAGAAGGAATTCAGTGAGAGGCGAAGTGATAAGCAAGAAGTAGATTTATTGAGAGAGATACACACTCAGACAGAAAGCAGTCCGTCTCAAAAGGCGAGAGCAGCCCCAAATACGGGGTGATTAGTTTTTATGGGAACAGTAATTTCATAGGCTAATAAGTAGGAGGATTATTCCAGCTATTTTGGGGAAGGGGCAGGGATTTCCAGGAATTGGGCCACCGCCCACTTTTGGGCTTTTTATGGGTGGCCTCGGAACTGTCATGGCATCTGTGGGCATGTCATTTAATATATGCTAATGAGGGAGGGCTTAAGGTGTGCCCTGATTGCCATGGGGGGACTGGAGTCAAGCTAATGAGAAACAGAGCATCCTGTGTGGTTTGGATAGGAGAGCATGTTTAGGTTTCTCTGGTTGGTCTTGAGTCAAAGGGGACACAGTACAGAAAAGAGTGAGGCTGGCAGTTATCGACCAAGTCCTAACCATCCTGAGTTTATGGCTGCAGCTGTTACAGTGTGGCTCCCATGCTGTTTCCTGCAAAGGTTGCGGCTGGAGTCCTTTTGTCATAAATAGTCTGACCACTGTTCATTTGTATATTCAGACTCTTGGAAGCAAACATTAGGAGAAGGTGAAAAGCAGTTAAAATATTAGAGTCAGTGAGGTAAAAACTCAAGCATTGGCAATGAACCATGGAAAGTAAATAAGCCCTTGCACATTCCTATAAATCTTAGGACACTAGATTTCTTATAGTGTGCAGGGCTAGGGGTTTTCCTTTTAAAGCTCAAAGTTTGGGGTGATGGCAGCTGACAACTAGGATACAAGATCAAATGAGTTTTTTTTCTTCTTGAGAAATTCGCATTCTATAAGACAAGTACATTTTATGTTTCAAAGTTTTTGTTTTTTACATCCTATTCATATTAATAGGGTAAATTAGTATGAATAGAGGTATAGCAGTGATATAAAAATGGACACAGAAAACACTTAAGTATTTTGTTTACTTATATATTCATAATAAGTGCCTTTTGCAAACCACCTGTTTAAATGAAGCACTGAGAATACACTAGGGTGCTAGAATCAGGCCCTGCTCTGAATCGGTTCAGTGTTGGTTGAGAGGAAGGGATCCGCATGGAAAGCAAAGATTGGACCGCCGTACTTGATTGGACTGTGTTGGTGGTACGCATGGGGCATGCCGCGAGCCCTACTCAGTCTAACAGGGTCTGGAGATGATTTTTTAGAGGAGGCAAATCTTGAGCTAAATTTTGAAGGCACGTAGGAATCATCTCCTGATGGGCTCCTGTGGGAGGAGTGGGTGTTATAGGCAGAAAAAAATCATGTATGCAAAGGGAGAGGAGTGTGAAATGATTTCATAAGTCATTTTATGGTTTCTCCACGTATTATTTTGAGAAACCGAGTGTAATTTACTTGAAACTACTTAACCTTTCACAAGAGGTGTGAAATTATATGCATGAGTTAGTTTTGGTTTTTTTTTTAACTGAAGTATAGTTGATTTACAATTTTGTGTTAGTTTCTAGTGTATGACAAAGTGATTCAGATATATGTATATATATATATATATATATATATATACACATACATACACACACATATATACTTTTTCAGATCCTTTTATAGTTTATTACAAGATATTGAATATAGTTCCCTGTGCTATATAGTAGGTCCTTGTTGTTTATCTGTTTTATATATAGGAGTTTGTATCTGCTAATCCCAAACTCCT
Organism: Lipotes vexillifer; assembly: GCF_000442215.2. Classification (NCBI taxonomy): domain Eukaryota; kingdom Metazoa; phylum Chordata; class Mammalia; order Artiodactyla; family Lipotidae; genus Lipotes; species Lipotes vexillifer. Next base: position 47,190 of record NW_006791593.1, read on the forward strand.
AATTTATCCCTCCCCACCCTTTCCCCTTTGGTAACCTTACGTTTGTTTTCTGTGTCTGTGAGTCTGTTTGCATGAGTTAGTTTTAATCTCTGTCCTAGGAGAGGTCAGTTTATATGTGACGTACACTTTCAGGAATACATCCTCCAGGGGTGATTAGTTAGCATTTGAAAGACTCTGATCAGAAGTTCACACTTGTGAGGTGTCTTTATCTTGATGATACTTTTGTTAGAAAGATTTTTTCCTTCGGTGAAATTAGTCCTTTTTGCAAGAGATGTGGATTAGCTAGAAATATTGTACAGGTGACCCACCCTTGGAAGTGTTCAGGAAACCACTGAGCCCAGCCGAGTGGTGTTCTTGGCATTGGACTCATTTGTTCCTGTGTTTTGTATGCTGGAAGCCTTGGGCAGTCTGCCGAGGTTTGCGGACTCCTTCTAAGAATGGTGTTTTTAAATGCATAAAGCAAATTAAGTAAAATGCACAGGGTTATATAGGAAACCATTTGTACTGAAATATAGTTGTCAGAATATTTTTTAAAAAAAATTTGCCCTGCTCCTGGGCCCAAGTAACCATCGTTACTGTGGTTCCAAGAGCCTTTTCCTGTGTTTGTTCTCCCCTGTGCCCCCAGATCACTTCGAGCACCCTTGGAGCTGCTCTTTTATTTTGCAGCAGTCCCCTTCTGTGAGCAAGTACCTGTGACCTCTAGAGATTTGGGGCCGGAGGCTGAGGCTAGAACTTTGCTTCATTTGTCACCTTGAGACAGTCTCTCAATTTAGAGTTCCTTTCTCGTCTCTGACTGGAATCTTGCAAATTGTATGTCTAGATGATTGTTTTAATTCTCATCTGAATGTTTTCAAATTAAATTCAGAGTAAATTACTCTAAATATCTCCAAAAAAAAAAAAAAAAAAAAAAAAAAGAAAGCCTAAGTCATCGCATGGATCTCTAGGCCTTTAAATCTAACTTCTGGCAGCTATTTAGTTTAAAGGCAGTGGCAGCAACAAGAATAAAATACATCCCAACCTCTTCCAGGAAACGCTGGCTTTTATCTCCACATCCCAATTTATATAATGTTAGTTACTTTATACTTATGTGTATATACATATTTGTAAATGGGCTCATTTCCCTTCTGGCCCTTAGTAGCTATTAAGTTCTGAGAGTGGTGGTGATAAAATCCCCTTACCTACATACTGTGAGCTCATCTAAATCATTTATTTTATGTTTGCGTGTGTATGTTTATGTATTATATACACACACAATTAATGTTTGTAAATGTTGGGATGTGTCACTTATACAGACTTTTTTCCCTTGTTTTTTTTTTTGTGGTACACGGGCCTCTTACTGTCGTGGCCTCTCCCATTGCGGAGCACAGGCTCCGGATGCGCAGGCTCAGCGGCCATGGCCCACGGGCCCAGCCACTCCGCGGCATGTGGGATCTTTCCGGACCGGGGCACGAACCCGTGTCCCCTGCATCGGCAGGCGGACTCCCAACCACTGCGCCACCAGGGAAGCCCTCCCCTGCATTTCGTTGAGAGTAGATACCCTTCTGATTTGTATGGGAATTTATTGAAATGGTTTATTTTCTCTAACTTCCTTTGTTAGATTTTCTTTACATTTTCTGCCTTAAGCGCTACTCCAGGAGCTAAAGACGTTTCTTTGCTCTCATCTCCGAAGTAACTATCATTTTAAATGTTTTATTTTCATGTTGTCTTTTTTGCTGGAATCATTGTATATTTAACTTTAAGTGAACATTTTGCCAAAAGATATGTGGTCTCCTTTTTCTTGTTAGGATTTTAAAAACAACAATCTTTTCCTGAACACCGTTTATTATTTCAGTCTATGTAGTTATTGAATAGAGTGTAAATAAAACTGATGAAATTGTTCTTCAGTTTTTATATCCTTTGCCTGGTTTGACTTGCTAAGCATGAAGATATTTTCAGTGTAATTTCATTTTTCAGTTCATGTCTTAATGGGTAGCTTTCGTTTGATAAAGTAGTCAACTGTCATTGCTCACCAAAAATATGAATTAAAGGTGAATAGTCAGATAATGTTCTAAACCTTCTTGTAGTCTTCATTTACGCATTATAAAAAGCATTTTATTTTTCCATTACCACCCTCCTGTTACTTCTTCTGAAGGATCATTCTCAGTTGGAAGGATTAAATTTGTATCATCTTGCGATACTGTTATAATTGCCTTGAGTTATTCAGAGGAAAACTGTGTTAATTTAAAAATTAAATAATATTATAATTAAATAGATTTCTTCTTTTAAGCCTTGCAAAATACATTTTTAATACAGAAGTTTACATTTAATATGTATTTTAAGATTATAGGTATTGTTTCAGGTTACATAGTGTCATGCTGCCTGTATCATTTTGCAAGTTGATGTTTTCATTAAATAATGAAATATAAATGTAATGATTTATTCACTCTCTTTTCACTCCTGAAATCAGATCTGCAGTGAGTGTTTTTAAATATGTCACGTAGAAGCTGAATTGCTGAGTTGTCTGCTGTGTTCATCTTCAGCTTTGGTTGGTATTGTGAAATTGTTCTTCCAAGTTAAATACTGATTTACTGATTTTCTTTGTGGTATGTGGGTACCCATTTCCCCCAGTCTTGGGGGAAATGTGATATTCTAACTGGATTTGTGTAAATTGGTATCTGTTTTGTTCTACCTTTCATTTCTCTGATTATTAGTGGAGTTGAGTAGTTTTGATATGGTTACTGGCTGTTTAGGTATTCTCCTTCGGGGGGGCCCCCTGTTCATGTATTCTGCATATTCATCCATTGTCAGGTATAGGGATTGCAGAACTTTCTCCTAGCCAATGGCTTTTCTTCTCATTTTGTTTATGAGGACTCATCTTCTACTAGTATTTTTCATTTTAATGTCAAATTTATTAGTATTAAAAAATAAATTTATTTTTGGCTGCATTGGGTCTTCGTTACTGCACGCGGGCTTTCTCTCATTGTGGCGAGCGGGGGCTACTCTTCACTGTGGCGCGCGGGCTTCTCATTGCAGTGGCTTCTCTTGTTGCGGAGCACGGGCTCTAGGCGAGCAGGCTTCAGTAGTTGTGGCTCATGGGTTCTAGAGCACGGGCTCAGTAGTTGTGGTACACGGGCTTAGTTGTTTAGCGGCATGTGGGATCTTTTCGGACCAGGGCTCGAACCCGTGTCCCCTAGCATTGGCAGGCGGATTCCCAACCGCTGTGCCACCAGGGAAGTCCCTGTTAGTATTATCTTTTAGTTTGTACTTTTTAGGTATCATTTAAAAAGCCTTTTCCTACTCTAATAACACGAAGGCCATTCTCTCATATTTTCCCTTAAGAACTTTTGTTTTAACTGTTAGATCTTTAAGCCTCCGGTAATTTATTTTTTTTTTTTAGCATTATGACATTTTTTTTTTTTTTACCAAATAGACAACTAAATTGTACCTATTCCTTCAGTGAATAGTCTATATGTTTTTCCACTGTTGGTAGTAGTCTATCTGCTACTTACTGCGTTCCCATATGTATCTGTTTCTAGGCTGTCTGTTCTGTTCCATGAATCTCTTTGTCTACCCCTTTGCTTGTGCCATCATGTTTATTTCCATCACAGTAAACTTGGAAACTTGAGAAGGTGAACCAAATATGCCTCATGCTTTTTGGAAAATTTTCCATTATTCCTGACCCTCTCCTTTCCAAATACATTATAGAATCAGTATGAGGAGTTCATGCAAACCTCGTTGGAATATTTATTTTTATTGGAATTACAGATTAATTTGCACAGAGTTGACCTGTCTGAGGCTTCTCATCAATTACTATATTTCACCTTCATTTATTTTTTCTCTAACATATAGATCTGAGTGTCTGCCCTATGTCATTTTCCTTCTTTCTGAGAAACTTAACATTTCTTGCAAGGCAGGTCTACTGGCAAAACATTTCTTCAGTTATTGTGTGTGTGAGAAAGGCTTTATTTTTCCTTTTACTCTTGAGGGATAATTTCACTCAGAATTCTAGGGTGGTGTTTTTTTCCCTCTCAGCACTTCAAATATTTCACTCCAGCATGATGTATCAGGTAAAATGAACTGAGATCATTGAGCCGTTAGTGTGAAGTTTTATGTTTATCTGGCTAAGAGCCAGGCTATGTTTACTGTTTGCTGTAGCTGTAGGTTTCAGGGGCTAAAATTCCCCATAATGTCCTTATTTTGTCTCTCCTGTTGTCCTGGGTTTCCCTAATAGCTCCTTCTGAAATAAAGCCTGTGTCTTTATAATAAAGCAGCTCTCTGTTGTAATCCTGTGTTATTACACAGGAGCCCTATTGATGTTGTGGTGAGGTGGGGGGAGGAGGGTTCCATAGCCCCTCTGATTTGGTCTCATTCCTCTTCTGAGCATGTGCACCTGGGCTGTGAACTTCACAAGTGCTTCTCACCTCAGCCCCCTCCCCGTTGTCAGGTGCAGGTGCACGCAGGGCCTGAAGGAGGTTTCCTCTCTTCTGCTCAGACACCAGCAATTAGTCAGTTACCCTTTATGTTTTTGCTCCAGCTGCTGGCTCCACTGGTGGTTTCTGCTCCTGTTAAGCTATGATTCTCTGTCTTTGCCTGTCTCTTCACTTCTGGGGGACAGCTGGTTTGCCCTGTGACTTGAAGTCTCTGGTATGTCTGAGAAGAGTTGCTGATTTCCAGTTTGTCTTTTTTCTTGTTGTGAGCATGGTTGTGACAGCTTTCAAGCTATTTTTCAGAAGTCCATCGATGGCTGTCATACATATTTTATATATATATATATATATATATATATATATATATATATACACACACACACACACATATATATATTTCTATGAAAGTCATGATGTCATAGATACCTTAGAATTTTATTACTGTTGTAAATGGTATCTTTTTCTAATTACGTTATTTGATTGGTTGTTGTAGGCATATTGGAAGACTATTGATTTTTGTCTCTTCATCTTCTGACAGCCTTGCTTTTTGGACCATGCCTAATTGTTGGTTTTCAAACTTATTGAGTTGGACATGTAGATAAATTCAGTCCCACTCCTCTCTTAATATGCTCTCTTAAACCTTCAAGATAGATGTTGAGCGTGTTGATAGCGGTTGATAGTGGGATATATTTCTCTTCTTTGCATAGTTTTTGCTTTTGATGTACCTGGGAGTTTAGAGTTCTAAAAATTCCTTAGTGAAGCTTGATGTCTATGCTTTGAGCGATGTGATGTCGCTTAATGGAAGAGGATAAACAAAACATCCCTAGTTCTTAGGGTTGTGGTACAAATATCTAGATATAATGTTACGTATAAACTTATTTTGTGGAGTGGAGCTAGAACAGGGTAACACTGACGGACCAATACCCATGTGTGGAGATCCTTACCTGTGTAGGGTATCCTTTCATTGGTTTGGACAGCAAGAGGGTGGTTTTGGGCCGTGGACCGCTTTTCCTGCCCTTTTGTCAGTGTGGTGAGGAGAGCAAATACACATCTTAGGGTCAGGAAATCAGTTCAGCTATAAACAACAGGAATTTTGTTTATTGTCACCAAAAGAGTTCACCAAACGAGCTAGTAGTTATCAGAATTACACTGTGGAAATGATTTGTCCTTTCTTCATCATCCATTTTCATTTGGGGGGTAAATTTGTTATTTTGGAGTAGGTTGCAAACCATATTTGATTGTGCTCTGTCTGATATAACTAGAAAATCATAGAGGTGGTTTGTGTAACGGGTTTAGATCTTTGGAATCTATTTATAAAAATCACCAAGGTTAACTTGTCATGGCGCTTTGATGTATTTGCAAAAACATGAGGTTTATGTATCTCCTTTTCCTCCAACATTTTAATTGTTGTTTAGTTTAAACTTGACTAATTATCACCAGCTTACATATCTTTATTTGACGGTTCAGTGTCAACCCATGCCAACCAGAGTTTGTATTATATACTAAAGGTCCTTTCATAAACTCTGAAGGTTTTGATAAACTACTGTCTTGATGAACATAATGTCATTTTGACCTGCGGACTTTTTCAGATTTAAATGAGCTTGGTGGTTTATTAAATGTCATGCAGAGTTTAAATCCTGGGTAAATTTAGCTGTTGCTTTTTTTTTCTCACTCTTTTGACTAATGATTCTGTCAGTGGAAAAGGCATGGGTAGTGGTTGATATTGTAATAGGGGTGGGGTGGGCGCGAGTGACAGCGTATGACCCTTAGTGGGGTGGTTAGATGTCCTGCTCCCCCAACAGTCAGCCTCACAGTGGTCTGCGCGTAGCAGAGAGTGTGGTGAGAGACGGATCGTGACTGGCCTTCTTCTTGGGGCCCTCCAGGCCCTCTGGCCTTGGGCCGGCGGGTGAGCTCGGGGCCTTGGGGGCAGGCTGCGGACTGTGTCCTGCAGGGCTCCAGAGCCCTCACCAGGCCGCCCACGGTCCGGGCTCGGCCTCGAGGCAGCGGCGAACCTCTACCCCATCCCTGCCTCCACGACCTAATGATGGTGGCAGTGGTCTCCGTGGGTCGCAGTGCGTGGGGCACGGCCCCTGATTTGGGCAGCCTGAGGGCCGGCTGGGTCCTGGGCCCCTGGCTCCCTCAGGGATGACGGCTGGGCGGGGTCTGGGGACCTGGCACCGAGGGCGCCGCCAGCTGAGATCTGCCTCCTCAGCCGGGCTAGGCACTGGTGGGAGGACCCGGGCTGGGTGCTGGACCAGCACTCCCGGGCAGGGTGGCCGGCCTGCGCAGGGACCCCTCCTTTTAATGAGGCCTGGACCTCGGAGGGCGAAAGTTGAGCCTTGGGACCTTGCCCCTTCTTGTCAGAACAGAGACTAACATTTGTTTGGTGGACGTTTACAGGAACATCATGACCTGACCTCAAGAACAAAGGATCTGACACCAAGAAGCTTCCAACAACTAACCCTGCCCCTCCCTCACCTTTCCTGTAAAAGGGCTTTGCTCAAAGCTTTCGGGAAGTTCAGGGTTTTTAAGGCAAGAGCCACCCGTCTCCTTGCAGGGCCCTGCAATAAACCTTTGTCCGCTCCAAACTCCGACGTTTCAGTATTGTTTGGCCTCACTGTGTGTCAGGCACACGGACTTGAGTTCGGTAACAATATCAGTTTTTTGTTTGTAGGGATTTGAACCAAGTCTTTTACGTCTTTCCTTTTAGGTGGTTGATTGTATCCTGCCACCCTTGGTCTCCTTGGTTCAAAGCGGGAATGGTAAGTGTGACCACATCAGTGAGAATTCCATCAGTTACACATTCTGTTTTCATTCTATCTCCATGTGGTCACGTTCTTGGCATTTTTTTTTTCTTTCAAGTGGAGTGGAGACTCTTCAGCTTGCGGCTGCTGTCAGAAACCACATCTCTGCTCATGAACCAGGAGGTTGGTGATGGCAAGAAGGAGGCGAATGTCGATTCTGACAGCAATCTTCTGGCCCTCATTAGAGATGTCTTACTTCCCCAGTAAGTCCCATGCACTGCACTCAGGCAGAGAAGTGTAGGGTGCCCAGGATGCTTCTGGCAAACGAGGTCCAATGATGGGCTCAGGGTCACAGGGACCTTATATTTTTATCCAGGGGCTTATGCACTCACTGTAAAAGAGGTCTAGAAAGAGAGGCAGTAACTACTATGCTGCATAGGATGCAGGAGAATCTCAGTCCATCTTCAAAAACATCCATTTAGAACTTTATCTGTTTTCTACAGGGGACATGACTGGAGTTTTGCAGATTTAAAAATGTTTGTGGCCAGAGGGATAAGGTTTATTATTCAAGGTCAACATGACAAGACTCCTGAACATAAAATTGGGACTTTTCCTGGACCTCCTCAGAAATAATAGAGATGGAAAGAAATCTTGCTTCCCTCCCCTCCAAACTCTTGGAATGGAAATTAAGTTGAGTTAAAAACAGAACATTTTTTGTGGGGGAGGGATGGTGGTAGAACAGTTAATGAGTATTAATTAACAGAAGGGGATTATTTTTTTCCTTTTACTCCATTGCTCACATAGCAAACACACAATAGGATGACTGCTAAGAGCACCCAATACAAATATGTTAAGCTCTAAAATGGCACCTTATAATTCAGACAACACTGTAAATTTTATCAAAGAAAAAAATTGAAGTTAAAAAAATTGAAGCTTAAAAAAAAATTGAAGTTAAAAAAATAGTGATATGCTACATATCACTATTAAATAAATTTTTTATAAAATTAAACAAATGTTGGAAAGCGTCTCAGGCATTAAAGCACGTGCCTGATCCTGCTTCCTCAGGGCCTGGCCTGCAGTCTGAGTCAGTTCAGCAAGTTTTCAAGGATGGCAGCTCCACCAGATGCTCCCCGATATTTGTTAAACTTCTCAAGATCTGTTCTTATTAAAAAAACTTTTTTTTTTTTTCCCCACAGTATAGACACCAGATCTAATTATATTCCAAAGAGCTCAACCACTCCTTGTTGGCTTAGGAAGGTATATTTTATGAAGTGTGTAGTCAGCGTGTGACAACCCTTCTCCCAGCTGAGGGAGCCTGTCTTGACTGAGGGGAGCTTGACCTGTGACGGCTTGATTTACAAGCTAGCCCCTTGGTTCTTTTTGCTTCTCGTGCTTCTGCAGTTGGCTTCAGGGAGACTCCTGGTAATACGTACAGTAAGAATACTTTTGATACTCAAAGTAAGAAAATGATTATCTATATGAAAAAAAATTAAACTTTGTCATGTGGAGCTTTCTCAGTGATAAACTATCAGTGAATATATTTTTGTTTGCATTTGTGATATATGCGTGTGTGCATGTGTGGTTTGTACTTAATGTGGGTAGATACAAGATTCCAATCTTGTTTCATGGGATTAATTAATGTTATCAGTGCCATCTTATCTGCTACCCGATGACTTGTACAGAAGCATTTTTCAGGACCTGAGATGTCCCCCAAGAGGGACAGGATTTCCTCCAGCAAGACTTCTCAGTTTAACAATAGTTTGTTAACACCGATGCACATTTGAAATAAAATCTCATCGTTTCTAAAGTCTGCCCACTTATGGAACAGTCTGTAGTATAAAAAGTATTGAATCTGTAATTTTAGTGCTCCTATTTTATTCATTTGAGCTATCATAAATAATATGTATTTCCTTTAATGGGCATCTTTACCTTTTCCAGAGATGAGGAATTAAAGAGGAAAACACAAATGTAGACCACATGGCAACTCAAGAACAAATGTAATGTAGATGAGCTCAGGTTTTGGTTAAGCAATTTGAAATGCACTTTGGATAATGTTATGGGATTTATTGGGATGTGGTGTGGAATGTTTTCAAACCTTGTGTACTGATTCTGATGTGAAGTGCAGGTCTTGGCTCTGCATTTAATTCTTTAAGCCTCAGTTTCCTTATCTATAAAATGAGGATAATAGTACCTAATTTAGAAGATTCGAAAGTGAGGATTAAATGGGATACTTCTTGTAAAGCACTTAGTACAGTGTGTGGGACATAGTACGTTCTTTTTTTTTATTGTTTATTTTATTTTTGGATGCGTTGGGTCTTAGTTGCAGGGTACGAGATCTTCGTTGAGGCATGCGGGAATCTTTCGTTGTGGTGTGCGGGCTTCTCCATAGTTGTGGCGTGCGGGTTGCTTTTTCTCTTCTGTCGTTGTGGTGTGTGGGCTCCAGGGTGCGTGGGCTCTCTAGTTGAGGAGCGTAAGCTCAGTAGTTGTGTCACGCGGGCTTAGTTGCTCCGCAGCACGTGGGATCTTAGTTCCCTGACCAGGGATCGAACCCACATGCCCTGCATTGTAAGGCAGATTCTTTACCACTAGACCACCAGGGAAATCCCCCATAGTACGTTCTTGACAAATATGTAGCACCACTACTGTTATTATTAGGAACATTGTAATCCCTCCTATTAAACTTTAAAATGAAGATTGTAATGGAACAATAATAGTAATGCTACATACTTCATAGAAGTGGCCATAAAATAGATGCTGATGATTGTGCCCACCTGGCATATATAGTAAGGGCTCAATAAATATTATGTAAAAAATTTTAAAAAATGAAATACAAATGATGAATTCATTTAACTTTGATACTGGAAAACTAGAGACCTTGACAAGGAATTTGGTCTTTGAAGATAGCTCTTGGTAATTAATGAGTTTAGAAATGCTCATAATGGAAAATTCATGTTCTTCAATGAGTATGTGCATATAATGGCTTAAGAATAATGAAGTTTCTAGAGTTTATAGGAGCTACATAAAACCTGCTTCAATGTGAAAATAAACATATTAACATCAATCCTTTTAATTTTGTTAAAGTTTTAATCCTTCTTTGACCTTAAAAAATACTTTGGGTAAAGCCGAGGTGACAGTCTTTTCAATCTTTTCACCTGAAAGTGTTGTATTAATTAAGACGATTTCTTTTCTTTTTAATAAATTTATTTATTTAATTTATTTATTTTTGGCTGAGTTGGGTCTTCATTGCTGCACGTGGCTTTCTCTAGTTGCGGCAAGCAGGGGCTTCTCTTTGTTGCGGTGCGCAGGCTTCTCATTGTGGTGGCTTCTCTTCTTGCGGACCACGGGCTCTAGGTGCACGGGCTTCAGTAGTTGCAGCACGCAGGCTCAGTAGTTGTGGCTCATGGGCTTAGTTGCTCCGTGGCATATGGGATATTCCCGGCCCAGGGCTTGAATCCGTGTCCCCTGCATTGGCAGGCGGATTCTCAACCACTGCGCCACCAGCGAAGCCCCAGTTAAGACGATTTTATTTGCAAGCAGTAATACTTAACTCAGACTAACTTGCAAAGTAATTATTTGCTCATATAACTAAGAAGTCAGAGACTTGTGCTGGTGTCAGATATAGCTGGATTCAGGGGTTTGAATTGTCTACAGTACTGTGTGTATGTCTCTTTCTTACCGTCTCTTCTCTGCCTACATCTATGTGGCTTTGTTCTCAAAGAGGCCCTTTCTACTTGGTGGTTAAGTGGCTCCTGGTTGATGATTCTAGGAAAAGAGTGGATGTCTTTTCTAATGGCTGTTACAAAATTTTCAGGGAGCACAATAATTTAATCTTGTTAAATACCATGTAATACCACTGTTCCAGGTGCTTTTCAGAACTGCAGTGTGATACGAATGAAAATTCAGTTGTAAGAATAAATATATTAAAATAAGTATTAGTTATGGTTCTCAGAGAAACAGAACAAATAGGAGATATATATATATATATATATATATAGAGAGAGAGAGAGAGAGAGAGAGAGGGAGAGGGAGAGAGGGATTGAGATTTATTATAAGGAATTGGCTCATATGATTATGGAGGCCAAGAAGTCTTAAGATCTGCAGTGTGCAGGCTGGGACCCAGGAGAGCCAATGGTATAGTTCCAGTTTGAGTGTGAAGGCCTGAGAACGAGGAGAGCTGAGGGTATACTTACCAGTACCAGTCTGAAAGCTGACAGGCTGGAGACCCAAGAAGAGTTGATGTTTCCATTCAAGACCAAAGGCAGCAAAAGACCCATGTCCCAGCTCAAGGAAGTGGGGCAGGAGGAGTTCCTTCTTACTCAGTCTTTTTGTTCTATTTTGGTCTTCAGTGGATTAGATGAGGCCCACCCACAGTAGGGAGGGCAGTCTGCTTTACTCAGTCTACTGACTCAAACGATAATCTCATCCAGAAATACTCTCACTGACATACCCAGTATGTTTGGTGACACACCAGTAATCAAACGTTGGTGGCCTGTGGCCCAGACAAGTTGATGCGTCACCCCATCTATCATAGATAACATGAGTGAATGGCTTACTATACAAATTGTGAAGATCAAAGAACTGTTACCCCTTCTCACTGTGCATGCTTTGCTTTCTAAAGAGATGAAGTTTAGTTACAAGCATTTGTTTAGTGCCTTTTGTATGTGGAGGATTATGTAATAACCACATATAGAGAGATGGTATTTGAATTAGACTTTGAAGCCTGGGTATGATTGGATGGAAGAGGCGTGGCTACCCCAGGCAGGAATGGGGTAAGCAAAGGTGTGGAAGTGGCAGAGTGGTGGGCAGTAAGCAGACCAACTTATTTCTAGCAGAAATCTGCATGTGAGAGTTCTGTGAAATAAGCTTGGGAGAAAATGTTTTCTCTCTTCATCAGCCCGTTCATTCACCGATATTAATTGTATCCATCTTATTTCATAGGCATATTTCTAATAATGACTAAGATAGGCACAGCCTCTGCCTTTGTGGAATGTATTGTCTGGTAGAGCCAGATATTTCATAAATTAGTAATTTTTTTTAACCGTAGAAGTTTGTAAGTCATAAATGTTTAAGTATAAATTAAATAAATATCAAAGCTGCCTTTCTTAAACTGTGGGCCTACACCATGTTTATGAATGTGCTGAGGAACACATGTTCTTTCTGAAATATTCTGTGTGCTTTTGAGTTTTACCCATTTAACTTTTTTAAGTGCAAGGTTTCTCAACATTACATGACATTAGGACACTACTTACTAAGGCTTATCTCTTAACATCACCCAGAACTCTAGATTCCTTTGATCACAGTCTTTAAATACTATTCCATTAGGGGCATTTCCATGTCAGGAACAAGAAAGGAATGCTCATCATCAAAACTTTAACTTTGGATTATCAGTGTTAACTAATAATACAAGAAAATTAAACTCTAAATATTCTATTAGTTTTTCTATTGGTGCATAACAAGTTAATACAAAGTTAGCAGCTTAAATAGACATCTGTTGATTAGGTCACGCTCTGTAGGTCAGGAGTCTGACTTCGTGCAACTGGGCTCCTAGCTCAGGATCTCGAGCTGCTGAAATTGCACGTGTGCTGGGCACAGTCCTTGAGTGAAGACTCCGGAAGGAATCTGCTTCCCAGCACACTCAAGCTGTTAGCAGAACTGTTTCTTGTGGTGTTAGTTTCTCAAGGCTGCTGTAACAAATTAACACACACCGACCGGCTTAAAACAACAGAAATGTATTCTCTCACAGTTTAGGAGGCTGGAAGTCTGACATCAAGGTGTCAGCAGGGTTAGTTCTTTTTTGAGACTCTGAGGGTGAATCCACGCATCTCTCCCGGCTTCTGGTGGCTGCCGGGCATCCTGGGTTTATGGCAGCATCTTTCCAGTCTGTGTCTGTCTTCACAGGGCCTTCTCCCCTGTGTGTCTGCCTCACATTCGCCTCTGTCTCTCTCTTGTAAGGACATCTGTCATTATCTTTAGGGCCTACCCTTAAATTCAGGGTGATCTTACCTCGAGATCCTTACCTACATCTGTAAATCGCCTCTGCCTCTCTCTTGTAAGGACATCTGCCATTATATGTAGGGCCTGCCCTTAAATTCAGGGTGATCTTACCTCAAGATCCTTACCTACTTCCGTAAAGACCCTTTTCCCAAATAAGGTCACAGTCACAGGGGGTTAGCGCTTGGGCATATCTTTTGGGGGTCATTATTCATCCCAGTATACAGATGCAGGACCAAAGTCACTGTTTCTGTGCTGCCTCACGTTCTTTTAGGTGCCCGAAATTCTTTTCCCGTGGCCCCTCCATCTTCAAGTCAACAGGGGTTTGTCAAATCCCCTTCATGCTTGCCATTACTCTGACTTCCTCTTTGGCCACCAGCTTGAGAACACCATCTGCTTATTGAAGTTGGTAGTAGTGTTCATTGGTAATGTGGATCTTGTGATTAGAATATATTTGTATTCAAATCTTGGCCCTGCCATTGACTTGGTGTGTGTGCCCTCCCTTCCTCCTTCCCCTTCCTGCTTTCCATTTCTCCTCCTTTCTTCAAGATAGTTGAAATGCCAGGAACATAACTGCTATCTGTATGGTTAATGAGGAAAAGTTTTTTTCTGGGAGGAAAGATAAACCACATATACTCAGAAAATTGCCATGACTTTTTCCAGCAAAGAGATAAGATTTAATTTGAAAGGTTCATGCAGAAGAGAAGAGGCAATATTTAATGGAACTTAAGCCCAGAGTGACCTTATTAATTAAAATCAGCATCTCTCAGTAGTTTTATATCAAAGTCATTATCAATGAAATCTTAACATTGAAAGTAGTCCTCTGCTGACTGTTTGAACTTTTTCTTCTGACACTTGTTACGTAAGGGGAGAGCATTGCTCTTTCAGTGTTCAGCTGTAAACAGGACTAGATCCTCCACTCAGGAAACACATCACTACTCTTGGGGAAGAGGAAATTCTACTATTCCTACAAATGTAAATAATGTAATTTGAACTACCTTGTGTGATTGTTCACAGGATGTTTAAAACCCTTTCTCTCCTCTCCTGTCCCTCCTTTCTCCCGTTTATCATATAAATGATATATCAAGTGACTTCTGTGTGCCAGGAACTCAGAATACAGTGGTGAGAAAGATTGAATCCTTGCCCCTCGGTGTTCTTACAGTATATTGGGTGAGGCAAAGCAGTAAATAAATAAATATATAAGGTGATTTCAGTTTATTGTGAGTGCTCTGAAGAAAATACAGAAAGTGGTGTAAGTAGGTAGAGAATGACACCTGCTGTATCAGTAAACAAAGGATGTTGTGGCCATCAAGCCCTCAGCCACTGCCACCACGCCAGACTGTGCACCCTGGGGGGATTCAGAATGGAGAAAAGCAGGACACTGGCCCCAGATAGCTAAGGTGCATATCAAAGGAATGATTTCAATCAGCCCAGACTCTTGCATCTTCCCATACAGAGAAAAGTGCTAGATTCGTTCACTTGAGGTGCCTGGTTTTTTTTTAATCGACAGTAATCTTTTGATGTTCCGACCACCTGCCTGGTTTTTGTTACAAAAACTCCTGTATGTCCTGGCTCCTCCCTTACTTCTCTGGAGTAGTTCCTCAGATCGACCTGAGAGGCTGCCTCTCAGGCTTAAGTCCTCAACAAGTCTGCCAAATAAAACGTAATTCTCAACTTTTAGGTTACGCTTTTTTTTTTTTTTTTTTTTTTATCGACAGGGGGAAATGGAGGGAGGGCCTATTTTATTTTATTTCAATAGCATAGTCAGGGAAGGCTTTATGCCAGGCAGCAAGCCGTGGGGAAAAAATGCACTGAGCAATTTGCCTTTGGTAGGCTGGAACCACTTTGTGAACATGTTTTGTTCTATTTTCATATTTTTCTTTAGCTTTGAGTATTTTGTATTGAAAAGAGATCATGCTGATATAAATGTGTTTACAGTGTTTTTATGACAGTAGGACATACAGCATTTCTCTCCTGGGGAAAGTGAGTACTGTCTTTTTTTTTTTACAATTCTCTTGTGACCTGTACAATCATCAAGGCCATAATGACTTCATAAATTATTAAGGCTTTGTTTTTTAAAATCTCAGAAAGGACTGTATCCTTGACAACTTAGAATTGTATTTCCTTTTAGAAATTTGAATTTATAAATGGATTTTATTAGTTGCAACACACTGTGGAGTTGATGTCTCTGAAATAATATCCAGCAAAGTCATGAGTTTCAGTACCTGATTTTTGTGTTGGTGGCTCGGAGGACATCCAGATGTTTCTGTATTGCATCTATGTCTCCCTTAACTACACGTATTCTATGTTAAAATAGGCATGAACTTGACCATCTTTGATGGGAATTAGAATATATAGGAGTATTTCATTTTTGGCCATTCCTTAGATAAGGTTTTTTTTGCAGATAATATTTAATTAAATATTTTTGCACCAAAAGAAAGTTCCACTTTGTTCTTTTTACTTAATCCTTTTATGTTTTGAGTGTGTACCTAAATCAGTGCATTTAGGTGGAGTGATTTTTCCTCTTTTGGGGGTGCAACCTATGGGAATCTGAATTGGGATAATTTGGGAGTTAGAGTAAAGGTAAAGGCACTTTCATCCTTCTGAATCGGAATAATTCTAGTGATCCAGTTCTTTGGATAATATTTTGTAAACCTTAAGTGTTGCTTTAGTGAAGTCATTGTTTGGTTGGTTTTTTTTAGCCTTTCAGGCCTTCATAATGAAAATTTGCCGTTGATTCTATCGAAGAAGCCCGGACATTAGGGCTTACTATCTGAAATTATATTTAATACTTATTTTGAAATCTTACCTTTTTCTCACTTAAAAAGTGTAATATAGGGCTTCCCTGGTGGCGCAGTGGTTGGGAGTCCGCCTGCCGATGCAGGGGACGCGGGCTCGGGCCCCGGCCCGGGAGGATCCCGCGTGCCGCGGAGCGCCTGGGCCCGTAAGCCGTGGCCGCTGGGCCTGCGCGTCTGGGGCCTGTGCTCCGCAGCGGGAGAGGCCGCAACGGTGAGAGGCCCGCGTACCGCAAAAAAAAAAAAAAAAAAAAAAAAAAAAAAAGTGTAATATATATATATATGTATATATGTATCTTCCCACCATTTGTTTATTTCTCCATCCACTTATGTATCCATGTAACTACTGATATGCTTAAGTATCTGTGCATCCATGCAAGACAATAGAGTGTCGCGTAGAACTTAGGTAACATAAAAACACAAGATTGGAAAGTCTCAAGATATCAACTATTTATTTGATTTATGCCCTTTCTCAGTTCATGAAATTTTGGAGTTGACTCAAGATATCACCTAGTACAAATGTTGGAAGAACCTTTACAGAAAATGCCCAAAAGAGTAGGCTGTCTTCCCCTTTCTCATAGCAGTCCAGGCAAAGTCCTCAGCCTTCTCCAAAGGTAGATTTCACCTCCATGCTTTTGCTGTAGCCTTCTCTTTATCTAACCCCACACATCTCCTTCCTTTAAACTCTTTAAGCCTGGAATCCACCTTGCACTGTTACAAATGCATTTTAACATAATGCCTTCCTCATAGCTTCCTTTGCTCAGAAACCTTGAAACCTTTAGGTTGCAGAAAATAACATTAATAGTTCTTACCCAGCCATTCAGGACTCTCAGTGTTTTGCCTCTTGCCTACCATTTTATGTTAACATCTGCCTTCTCCACTGTATGGTTTCTCCATTCCTGGTGAGATTTGCTTAGTACTTTCTGAAATTTCCGCCTTGGAACCTGTGTCTTCCTCCTACCCCCAGACATCATACTGTGAATATCTGTATCTATACTTATATAACACTCTTTTATTGACTGTCTTACCTATACCTACCTTACCTATACCTACATTTATAAATGTTTTAAAATCATTAAACAATTCCTGGTTAGTAAATATCTAGGATTTTCCCAGTATTTCACTATTATATGTACTGCTACGTGGTTCTACATATTCTTAAGTCCCTTTAAAAATATGTCATATTTTTCAGCCCTCTTGAGATTTTCTCTATTATATTTCTAACTAATTGTCCATATCTTCTCCTCTGCTTTCTATACAAGCATGTGGGTAAGGACATCCCATGGGCAGCTTTTTAAAATTCATAGTTTTGTGGTCCTTTCCTCAGTGATTCCAGTAAGTCTGGGAGTGGGGACGAGGGGAGCTGGTCATCTGGGGTATGTGAGTGACTCCTAAGAAGCTTCCTATCCCTACTTCTGTTGAAATTCTCTGGCTGACAATTTGCAAATACCAGTAATCAGTGGAAGAGTGCATTCTTCTCTTATCTCTGACTTTAATGCCTCACTATAAACTCAGCAGTGCCTCAGTTTCCCTGTTAAGGATGTGTGCTGCAAACGCTTAGCTCAGCAGATGTGGGGTGGTTCAAACCCTGCACGTTATGAAGAAACTGGCTCTTGACTCCCTTCTGGAAGAGTACTTCTGAGCCTTTGGAGTATCCTTCCTGATAAGAGAGTCTGTATCCCTGGGGCCTTGAGCCATGCCAGATAATTCACACTGACACTGTGAATTAAGGCGGGGCATTAGGCCACACCATATCAGCTTGACCCTTGGAGGGGCTGGAGACAGAGGTTAGCCGCACAGGCATTCCACACCCAAGGGACTGACTGCTAATAAAACCCTGGATGCCAGTGCTTCCCTGGCTGGCCGTACTCCACACGTGTTGTCACGCATCGTTGCTGGGACGATTAAGCTCTGTCCACACAACTCCACTGGGAGAGGACAGCTAGAAGCTTGTGCCTGGTCCCTCCTGCACTTTGTACTATGTGCCTTTCATCTTTGCTGATTTTAACCAGTATCCCTTCTCTGTAATAAACCGCAATCGGGAACGTAACAGCTTTCCTGAGTGCTGTGAGTCCGTCTAGCAAATCCTTGAACCTAAAGGTAGTCTTGGGTGCCCCCAATTGAGGATGATAAGAGCTTTCTATTTTATAAGACTATTAAGAAAAGGAAAATGCTGAGTTGTTCCTTTTTTAAAAAATTTCGAATTGTATGTTAATTTTACAAATACATTTTTATCACCTCTAAAGATGTTCCTTGATTTTTGTTTTATTCGTATGATAAAATGTCTGTCTGGTTTGCCTCAATTTGATTTTTATTTGTTAATATTTTATTTATGAACGATTGGTATTTTGTCTTCTCTCTTTGTTGTACATGGGTGAATCTTTAATTGCTGTAGTTTTAAAATATTTCATAAGAAAAATGACTAAAATATGGTACTTCCTGGCTCCTTAAACAGAGTGTTCTACCCAGTTTAACATTTTCTTGACTCACTACCCCCGTTTCTTTTTGTTTTTTTGTTTTTTGTTTTTTTTGCTGTACGGGGCCTCTCACTGCTGTGGCCTCTCCCGTTGCGGAGCACAGGCTCCGGACGCGCATGCTCTGCGTCCGTGGCTGGGGGGCCCAGCCGCTCCGCGACATGTGGGATCTTCCCGGACCAGGGCACGAACCCGTGTCCCCTGCATCAGCAGGCGGACCCTCAACTATTGCACCACCAGGGAAGCCCACTACCCCCGTTTTGAACATTACGGTGTGTAATGGGCCCTCAGGTCCCACTGGGGGATGAGCGGCTGCTTCCTCTGCGTTAAATTCTCCCTGGGCTGCTTTCTGCTAGGAGTTCTTGGGTTTGCTTTCTTTTGTTTTTCCTATGCTTTCAAGCCCCACTTCTTGTAATTCTTGGGTTGTCTTTCTGTAATAGTCCCTCTCCTCCCTTTATTGGCTCCTTTTTTAAAGACTTAGAGGCTTTAAAGGGCTTAGGGCTTAGAGGCTGCATAATTAAGCTTGTTATGTAATGATTTCCAAAATGAGAGTAAATAGGCTCTGAGTAAGAGCCTGGGGCCCTCTTCTCTAGAGGATAAAGCATCTGCTTCATGTCATGGAGTTTTAAATACACATTTTGGATTTTTGGAGATGTTTTGCTCCCTCGTTAGTTGGTTGTTCTGGAGAGTTAAGTCGTAAAGTTGATTGGTTACTTTGTCCATTTATTCATTCATTCATTTGGTGCTTATTAATTGAGCATCTACATGGTATTGTTTACTGGATAGCTGAACCTAAGTAGGTCACACACAGTGTGCAGGCCAGCTCTGTATCTAGCAAATAACATGGGAGTGCAGTGGGAACTTTTGAAGAAGACATTTTGAGTTTTATTCTCTCTGGTAATACTTTTCATTTCAGGTTCTAAAGTATTAATAAGAATGCCATTCACAAAGAGTTGACATAGCAGATCTGAGACTGCTCTCCTGAGAAAGCCCTGCTTGCAAGGTTGGCCTCGGCTGCCATCTTGGAACTTGGCTCTCAGAGAGCTGCCAGTCAGTGTTTAACTGATGAGGGTAGTCCACTGTGCCCAGACTGTTTGTGCAGACAGTCTGGTTTATGCTGGATGCCTGCTTTCATTATTGGAGTCTGGGATTTTTGATACATGTTAGGTTGCCTATGCGACCAGCCCCACGTGATAAATACCTAGGTCACTTGAGTGTCTAATGGGCCCTTGGGCAGTAACATCACGCACACATGCTGCGTTTTTGTGGCTGAGGGGAGAGTGTGCTCTGTGTGACTGCTCGTAGGAGGGAGAGAGGATAAGAAGGTTGGACGTAGAATCTTCCAGCCTCCACCTGTGTCTGTCTCCCTTATGACTCAGCTGTGTGCCCTTGTTGTGCTGCTGTATAAAGTCTGTACTATAAATACAACTGTATGTGAGTCTCATGAGTCCTCTAGAATCCCCAAATGTGAGGGTGGTCTTGCGACACCCGACACAAATGCCTGATGTTTCTGGGCCTCTTACTGTGTGCGCAGCTCAATACTAATCATTTTACCTGCATTGTCTCATTGAACTTTCCCAACATCCCTGCTCTGTGAGGTAGGTAGGTCAGTATCATCACCACCATTGGCAAGTGCCGGTCCTATATCTCATACATTTATTTCAGTATCTATTTTCTTCCACATGTTTAAAACATGGAATATTGTTTCTGTTGTTCAGAGGAAATGTTAAGTGACAAAAGCACTGAGTGTTTTTAATCACGTTGTCATTTCAGGTACGAGCACATCCTCACGGAGCCTGACCCCGTACCAGCATATGCTCTGAAGCTGCTAGTTGCCATGACTGAACACAACCCAACTTTTACCAGGTACTGTCACTTCAAATTTTCTTTTCTTTGTTTCTCATCTAGAAAGTGAATTTTCTGTGTTCTGAAAATGTTGTTAAAGATGATGAGATTCTACAAGGCTTATGTTTGAGTTACCAAAGTGGTAAATTTTCATGTTTTATGGTTTGTAGTATCCATCATCTATGGTGTTTTGGGTCATGTTCTCAAGTTTTTATTCTTTATTAGAGCTTGCATACTGTGGAATTCATAATGCTTTAAAATGATAAATTCTTTAAAGAGAAAATACTAACGCATATACTTTTATTCTTTTTAACATCTTTATTAGAGTATAATTGCTTTACAATGTTGTGTTAGTTTCTGCTGTATAACAAAGAGAATCAACTATATGTATACATATATCCCCATGTCCCCTCCCTCTTGCGTCTCCCTCCTACCCTCCCCATCCCACCCTTCTAGGTGGTCACAAAGCACTGAGCTGATCTCCCTGTGCTATGCGGCTGCTTCCCACTAGCCATCTGTTTTACATTTGGTAGTGTATATATGTCAGTGCTACTCTCTCACTTTGTCCCAGCTTACCCTTCCCCCTCCCCGCGTCCTCAAGTCCATTCTCTACGTCTGTGTCTTTATTCCTGTCCTGCCCCTGGGTTCATCAGAACCATTTTTTTTTTTTTTTTTTTAGATTCCACATACATTCCATTCCATGTATGTGTTAGCATATGGTATTTGTTTTTCTCTTTCTGACTTACTTCACTCTGTATGACAGTCTCTAGGTCCATCCACCTCACTACAAATAACTCGATTTCATTTCTTTTTATGGCTGAGTAATATTCCATTGTATATATGTGCCACGTCTTCTTTATCCCTTCATCTGTCGATGGACACTTAGGTTGCTTCCATGTCCTGGCTATTATAAATAGAGCTGCAATGAACATTGTGGTACATGGTTCTTTTTTTTTTTTTTAACATCTTTATTGAGGTATAATTGCTTTACAATGGTGTGTTAGTTTCCGCTTTATAACAAAGTGAACCAGTTATACATATACATATGTTCCCATATCTCTTCCCTCTTGCGTCTTCCTCCCTCCTACCCTCCCTATTCCACCGCTCCAGGCGGTCACAAAGCACCGAGCTGATATCCCTGTGCTATGCGGCTGCTTCCCACTAGCTATCTACCTTACGTTTGGTAGTGTATATATGTCCATGCATCTCTCTTGCTTTGTCACAGCTCACCCTTCCCCCTCCCCGTATCCTCAAGTCTGTTCTCCAGTAGGTCTGTGTCTTTATTCCTGTCTTGCCCCTAGGTTCTTCATGACATTTTTTTTCCTTAAATTCCATATATATGTGTTAGCATACGGTATTTGTCTTTCTCTTTCTGACTTACTTCACTTCGTATGACAGACTCTAGGTCTATCCACCTCATTACAAATAGCTCAATTTTGTTTCTTTTTATGGCTGAGTAATATTCTATTGTATATATGAGCCACATCTTCTTTATCCAGTCGTCCAATGATGGGCACTTAGGTTGTTTCCATCTCCGGGCTATTGTAAATAGAGCTGCAATGAACATTGTGGTAAATGACTCTTTTTGAATTATGGTCTTCTCAGGGTATATGCCCAGTAGTGGGATTGCTGGGTCATATGGTAGTTCTATTTGTAGTTTTTTAAGGAACCTCCATACTGTTCTCCATAGTGGCTGTACCAATTCACATTCCCACTAGCAGGGCAGGAGTGTTCTGTTTTCTCCACACCCTCTCTAGCATTTATTGTTTATAGATATTTTGATGATGGCCATTCTGACTGGTGTGAGGTGATACCTCATTGTAGTTTTGATTTGCATTTCTCTAATATTAATGATGTTGAGCATTCTTTCATGTGTTTGTTGGCAATCTGTATATCTCCTTTGGAGAAATGTCTGTTTAGGTCTTCTGCCCCATTTTTGGATTGGGTTGTTTATTTTTTTGTTATTGAGCTGCATGAGCTGCCTGTAAATTTTAGAGATTAATCCTTTGTCAGTTGATTCATTTGCAAATATTTTCTCCCATTCTGAGGGCTCTTTTTTTTTGATATTGAGCTGCATGAGCTGCTTGTATATTTTGGAGATTAATCCTTTGTCCGTTGATTTGTTTGCAAATATTTTCTCCCATTCTGAGGGTTGTCTTTTGGTCTTGTTTATGGTTTCCTTTGCTGTGCAAAAGCTTTGAAATTTCATTAGGTCCCATTTGTTTATTTTTGTTTTTATTTCTGTTTCTCTGGGAGGTGGGTCAGAAAGGATCTTGCTGTGATTTATGTCATAGAGTGTTCTGCCTATGTTTTCCTCTAAGAGTTTTATAGTGTCTGACCTTACATTTAGACTTTAATCCATTTTGAGTTTATTTTTGTATAAATGACTCTACTGCCCAAAGCAATCTACAGATTCATTGCAGTCCCTATCAAACTACCAATGTCATTTTTCACAGAACTAGAACAGAAAGTTTCACAGTTTGTGTGGAAACACAAAAGACCCTGAATGACCAAATTAATCTTGAGAGAGAAAAACAGATCTGGCAGAATCAGGCTCCCTGACTTCAGACTATACTACAAAGCTACAGTCATCAAGACAGTATGGCGCTGGCACAAAAACAGCAATATAGCTCAGTGGAACAGGATAGAAAGCCCAGAGATAAACCCACACACTTATGGTCCCCTAATCTATGACAAAGGAGGCAAGAATATACAATGGAGAGAAGACAGCCTCTTCAATAAGTGGTGCTGGGAAAACTGGACAACTACATGTAAAAGAATGAAATTAGAACACTCCCTAACACCATACACAAAAATAAACACATATACTTTTAAAAAGTCAGTTCTCGCCTCATTGTACTGAACAGTTATTTATTAAAACTCTGTAGTATTTATAGACTATAATTTTTCTGCTTTTCTTAGAATTATTTTTTAAAAAAAATAAATTTATTTATTTATTTTTGGCTGCTTTGGGTCTTTGTTGCTGCGTGTGGGCTTTCTCTAGTTGCAGCGAATGGACTACTCTTTGTTGTGGTGCATGGGCTTCTCATTGTGGTGGCTTCTCTTGTTGCGGAGCACGGGCTCTAGGCGCACGGGCTTCAGTAGCTGTGGCTCGTGGGCTCAGTAGGTGTGGCTCGTGGGCTCTAGAGTGCAGGCTCAGTAGTTGTGGTGCACGGGCTTCATTGCTCCGTGGCATGTGGGACCTTTCCTGACTAGAGCTCGAACCCGTGTCCCCAGCACTGGCAGGCGGATTCTTAACCTGTGCGCCACCAGTTAAGTCCGTATTATTTATTTATTTTTTTAGTTGACATATTTTCATTGTGTAGTGGAGAGCTTTTTGTCTTTATTGAAGACCCTACCTGTGATGATACCAAATTTTTTAGTGCTAGTTGCCTAGGGTAGCAGCAGCTGTCTCACACTTGCAAAGAACGGTTTGTCAGAGAGCACCCAACTCTGCAGAAAGGCAAGAGAAGAGTTGTTGCTTTCAAACAAGAAGACTAGTTTTGGTTGTATGGATGATGTGTGAGGACCTTTTGGGTTTGGATCCTGTACCTGTAGGTGCAGTGCACCTGTAGAGTTTCCCTTTGATCTTTCTCAGAGAACTAAATCATACAGTCCCAACCACTTGGATTTCACCTGGTCTTCTGTTTACAAGTCCTGCATAGTGATGAGCCAGCATCATATTGTTAGTGCTGAACAAGAAAGGCTATTTGTAGAGTATCTGTATTGAGTGAAAGGCTGACCTAGGACAACCTTCTCAAGGGGTGTGCCAGGGCCCGGGGTATGCCATGACCCAGTCGCAGGGCTGCCCCGGTGCTCTGGGTCTTCAGGTCAGCCACAGTGTGGGGCCTGTCACAGCTCTCAGGCCTATGTCCTGCTGTGAGCAGCCTCATTTGTTTCCAGCGAGTGACATATAAACATTACTGTGTACTCCCTGTGCCACGTTGCAAAACAATTTGGGGAGCACTTAACCCTTTATATTGTTGGCAATTCTGAATCCTGTGTTTCTGTAGTCTTTTAAAAGTCTGTCCAATGAGCCTTCTAAATTTCTCACTCAGAAGGCACCATTCTCTATTCCTACAGAAGAAATTTATGTCTAAAGAGTGAATCTGTGTTAGGAGTTAAAGCCAAATTCAGATAGTTGTTTCTTTTCTGGACCTTTGATACCAAGTGGGAATATTGTATACTGATTTTATCCTTTCATTAGATCGAACAGATTGCATTTCCTTTTTTTTTATGTTGACTCTTGCTCATTGATGTGGCATGTTTTCAGGCTACTTTCTCTTCTTGCCAAGTCTTTATTAAATTCATCTGAATTTCCTCATATTGAGGGAAAAAACCTAGTGAGATGGAAACAGATAACTGATGACCTATAACCTTTTTATTTTAAAATGGTTAGACACTAGGTTTAGAAGTCAGTTTATTTTTTTTTTTAGTTTACAAGCAGAATTCAATGGATTAACTTTTATAAACATTTTTCTTTGTTTTCCTTGCATAATTAATACTTGAATATGTTGTCTTTGTATTAAATTCCAACACTGTGATCAAGAGGTCCCCTGGGCTTCCTCATTCCTCACCACTGCTGCACAGGTCTCTCCCCCAGGGCTAATACTTGTTATTATTTTGGTGGGTGTCCTTCCTGAACTTTTTGGGGGGCTATTTAAATTCAGTATGTATATACTGAATTTAAATAGCTTTGCTTTGTGGTGGTCAGTTTTTTAAAAAATCATAGATAGTATCATTGGGTATGTGTTTTCCTGAAATTTGCCTTTTCATTTATCAAAATTATTTGAAGTTCTTTTTGTATCAGTATTTATTCACACTCTTGGCAATATCTTTGCCAAAATTACGGATGAAAATGGGATTTCATTTTATTTTGCATTCACTTATCTACTGATAAGCTCGAACCTCTTAATATTTATTCACTAAATTCAATAGTAAAAGGTCCACAGCTTTCAACTGTCAGTTCTACTTCTAAGTATCTGTTCAAGAGAAAAACTCATATATACACAAAGATTTCTGCCTAGGCAAATAATTTTTAAAATGAGAAAAATGGTTTTAAAATTAAGTTGTGTTATAGCTATAATAAACACAACTATGTAAGGGTTTGAAAGGGCAAGATACATTTTGAATACTGCTTTACAAAAATATCCTAATAATTTTGTAAACTGAAATTGTTTATCACCCCCAAACCCCATTTAATTTCCACTCTGCCTTTTGTAGGGTCTCTTTCTGTATTCACTGTTCTCTTCTGTTTGCCTTTTCTCTTGAAACAGGATATTAAAATGAGAGTTGTTCCGTGTCGATTTTGGCTGAGGCTCCAGAGGTCCAGAGCAAAGCATTAAAGGCCTATTTCCACCCACCTGCTCTCTTCTCCCCAACCCCTTCTAAAGGGAGGTGCTAGATCCCACAGGCCCTAGCAACCTGTGTGCATTTTGCAAAATCCATTCATATACCTTGAAGGGGGGGTGAGGGAAAGGAAGTTTTTTATTTCCCTAACTGGATTTTCTTTTTATCTCAAAAACGAATTTTAAGTCCAACATTTGAAAATGGTTAATACATGTCTATTTGGGGGAAAAAAACAATATAAAAAGATAATACCGAGAAGACCTGTTCCTTCCTCTGTCCACTGTGGTCTTTCCTCATCTTCCCATTATATCCCTTACGGCTGACTGCTTTATTGCTTTTATGTCCAGAGGCAAACTAATGTGACTGTGTGTTTTCTCATTTCTCCCTTTCACACACAAATAGCATATTATGTATGTTTTTCTACCCTATGACGTTTTTCCCCAATTTTGTTTCTGTGTCGATACATAGAGAGCTTCCAGGTTGTGTTTTACAGTTATAAACTCTTCCATTGTATAGATATACCATACTTTGTCTCATTAATGCCTAATGGATAGACTTGAGTTCTTTCTAATCTAGTGATACAACAAAGAATGAGTAATCTTATATTCATACTTCATTTTGAATGTATGCATGTACGTCTTACAGGCTAAATCCCTAGATATGGTATTTGTGAATCAAAGGATAAATGCACTTAAAATTTGTTTTCAGGTTCGGCCAAATTGCCCTATGGTGGGGACTTTACCATTTTGCATCTCCAAAGGACATGTTTGAGGATGCCTGGCCCCCTACAACCTTGCTATCAGAATTTGTTGTTAAACTTTGGAACTTTGCTAGCGTGATGAGAGGTTATTTCATTGTAATTTTAATTTGCATTTTCCTTTTCATGAGTGCAGTTGAATATTTCTTTATATGGTTAAGGGCCATTTGTATTTTGCTTTTTGCTCATATGAGCTTTGCCATCAGTCCTTGGTCTTGGCAATGCCACCCTTCAAACTGAAACACCTCCTGCTTGGCTTTCCATTGCACAAATACGTTACAGGCCACTAATCCGTTTTACTTCTAACAGTGTCTGCATTATTCCTATTTTTTTTTTGCTGTCGTGAGTAGCGTGACCATGGCTGTTACTTTGTATGCTACTTGTGAATCCATGTACGTGTCTCCATTGTGTATCCCTTCTAGAATGGAAATACTGTCTCACAGAGCTTGTGCTTGCCCAGATCCAGTAGATACTGCCAAGCAGTTTTCCAAATTGGTTGTACCAATTTACATTCCTACTAGCATTGTTCACAAGGTCTGGTTGTCATGTAAGCTTTTAAAAATTTTTTTTTTTTTTTTTTTTTTTTTT
>NW_006791593.1:74284-76554 GCF_000442215.2 Lipotes vexillifer
TCCCCTGCATCGGCAGGCGGACTCTCAACCACTGCGCCACCAGGGAAGCCCTAAAATTTTTTTTTTTAAGTCAGGTTTATTGAAGTATAAGCTTACATAGAGTAAAATTCACTCATTTTAGGTACGCAGTTCTCTGAGTTTTGAGAAACATACACAATCGTGCAACCATCACCACTATCAAGATAGAGTATTTTCATCATTCCAAAATGTTTCCTCATGCCCCTTTGAATGTTAGCTTATAAAAATTCTGTTTGCCTGGAGAATGATATGACCAGACTGATTTTAAGTTTCATTTTAATTTTTAAAATTTATTTTTTAAGAGTTAATATATAACACATTTCAAATTTCGGTATTTGAAAGAGTTTACATAGAAAAGCATATTTTCACCCCAGGAGATAGCCACCCTTTGACCAGTTTGTGTGTGTGTGTATATTATCTTTCACATATATGGTAGTATGTCAACTGCACCATTCTATACTTCTTTTCAAAAATATGTATAACAGCTTTATTGAGATATAATTCACATACCATCTGTACTTTTTTAAAAAAAACAGATACATACTATTACATTTTATGAATATTCCGTGTTTATTTAACAAGTCACCTTTTGGTGAACATTTATGTTTTTCTAATCTGTTGGTATTATAAAACAAGGCTACAATTAATAATGAATTAATTATTCATCACGTGTGTATATATATGGATAGGATAAATAATGAGAAGTGGAATTGCTTCATCACGGGGTACATAATATCATCTGGGGATCTTTTTTTAATTTTATTTATTTATTTTTTGCGGTACGCGGGCCTCTCACTGTTGCAGCCTCTCCCATTGCGGAGCATAGGCTCCGGATGCGCAGGCCCAGCGGCCATGGCTCACGGGCCCAGCCACTCCACGGCATGTGGGATATTCCCGGACCGGGGCACGAACCCGCGTCCCCTGCATCGGCAGGCGGACTGTCAACCACTGCGCCACCAGGGAAGCCCTGGGGGTCTTTTAAAAAGTCTAAAACCCAGGCCATATCCCAGGCCAATTAAATCACAATCGCTAAGGCTGGACATAGATATCAGTAGTTTTTGAAGCTCGCCAGGTTATTACAACGTGCAAAGAAGAGGGTTTTCTTTTGCTCTTTCAATTGAGACCTGTTTCTCTACCTTTTCATTTTGCTTAACTTACTCTGCCTCTGTAAATTTAGGTGAAACACTTAGAGGTTGCTGTCTTGAAGTGTTGTCCTTATATGAGAGCGTCCCTGTGTAGACTGTGTGTGCCCAGTGCCTTTCGTGGGAGATCTGGATTTGACGTGGACCCAAGTCACATCAGTGAGTGCTGGCAGCTCTCTCCTAGGTGGGGGTGGAGCTGGAGATGGAGGGGCTAGAGCTGGCGCCAGGTGTGAGGCAGGACCACCCCTCTGCGCAGTGGCCATCACCACCTAACAGGGGCAGGGTCTGATCCCAGGTTGTAGAGCAGAGGCCCTAATGGTCGGGCCCGAGCTGGCTCTTTGCTTTTAAGCGTGTGCCTTCCCTGCTCCTTGCCCTGGGACCCTTGCCCCAGAGGGGGCAGCGCTGAAGTAAGGGGCTTTTGGCTCATGTCAGCTGCAGACAGAGGTTCGATCTGTCTCCAGTGCGCCTCCTGCAGAGGCACCAGCAGTTGTTTCCCTTGCTCTGCTCAGACACAGTGAGTCGAAGTCCCCTTCGTCCCTCACAGCTGCTCACTCCCCTAGAGCAGTCCTCAGTTTGCGCTCTCCATCCTGCCTCGGGGACAAGCCAGCATGCACTTGTGCAGGCGTGGAGTCCAGGCTTCCCACAGCCCTCCTGTTGGTCCCAGTGGTCCTCCAGCCAGCCAAGGGGGCTCATCTCCCCTGTGTAGGACCCCAGGGTTGGGGCCCAATCTGTGGCTCACCGCACTCCCTCCCCAGGGCGGGTCTCCACCCGTGTATCTTCCCCTTTCCTCTGAGTTCCCTCCCAGTGGCACAGGTCCCAGCCTGATTGCTTTTCTTCCCTTCCTACCCAATTACTTGTGGATCTTTATCCCAGCCTTAGTTGTACAGAAGTCTTTTTTGCCAGTTTCCAGTTAGTTTCCAGTGAGAATTGTTCCTCATGTGGATGTATTTTTGATGTGTTTGTGGGGGAAGCTGAGGTCCACATCCTCCCCCTCTGCCATCTTGATAGATCTCCCACTGTTGTTAACTATTTTTTGAAGGTAAAATATACCTTACATTCTTATGGAAGATTTTATAGATGGATGTGTTTATGTTATACTGTCTGGTTGTA
>NW_006791593.1:76564-99907 GCF_000442215.2 Lipotes vexillifer
ATCCGGAGTGTATACACACGTATTAGGATGTCTGTCTGCTTTCCTTGTAAACGATTTTTTGATTTGTGACCCTGTTGAGTTTGTGACCCCTGGACTTTAGACAGGATGCTGATTTCAACAAAGGAATCTTTTCTCATTGTTTTCTTTCAACACAGATGTGAATTCATGGTTATATGAATACTTAGCAGCTATTTCGGGGTCAGAAGTGTATGGTTTCAGATTGCTTTTTGGTGTGACATTTACAAGGCAACCACTTAGAGTTTATTGTACACCTTTAAAAGTAGTGGTTCCCCAGTTGTGTACAATAGAGTGCTGGTAAATCCTAGTAGGGCCTCAGTAAAGCTTTTTGTGTTTCACAAGGCATCCTTATCTGCAGGCTTTCCCTGGTTGTCTAAAACAGAGATTCACAAGCTCTGGCCCACAGGGCCAGGGCCTGTGAGGTAAGAGTGGTGGTTATGCTGTTCAAGAGTTGTGCAGCCTAAGCGGGCTTCCCTGGTGGCGCAGTGGTTGAGAGTCTGCCTGCCGGTGCAGGGGACACGGGTTCGTGCCCCAGTCCAGGAAGATCCCACATTCCGCGGAGCGGCTGGGCCTGAGAGCCATGGCCAATGAGCCTGCGTGTCCGGAGCCTGTGCTCCTCAACGGGAGAGGCCACAACAGTGAGAGGCCTGCGTACCGCAAAAAAAAAAAAGAGTTGTGCAGCCTACAGACACAGACGAATTTGAGGCACAGAGAACTTGCGTCTGGCAAAGCCTAAAAATATACTTTCTAGCCCTTTTCAGAGCATGTTTCCTGACTGCCGAACTGAAGGAGTACAGCTTTTTCGTCTTTATTCATGAGAATAGAGAAATATTAGAACATCAGCACTATATGGGACTTTGGGGAGATCATTAAGATGTACATTAACAAAAAATTACTCTTGATCGCTGAGATCAACACACCAGGAAATGACTGCCCTCAAAGAGAGGGTGTCTTACATTCACAGATTCCGAGAGGAGGGAGCACACCACGCCACGGGCAGCCACGTGGGGAGGCAACAGAGGCAGTCAGGAGGCAGAGGAAGGAAGAGGAAAACATGGGCCAGAGCCTTGGTTGTAGTTGACAAGGGTAGGAGTGGGTGAGCAGGCTTAGGATTGGCTGCTTGAATAATTTCAGTGGGCTCTGAGGTGTGGGGTTTATCTCTACTTAGCTGATACCTGGCCCTGGGATGGTCAGGGCAGGGAAACAGTGGCCTGGAGTTTAAGAGCTCCATATAAAGGAGGCTTTTGGGGGTTTGGTTGGCTTGCATAGGAAAGGCAAGCTCAAAGGAGAGTAGTTTGCCATCTCTGGGAAATGTCTGGCCCTGGGAGGGGCCTTCCCCCCAGAGTTACTAAGATCTTAAGATGTCAAAGAATCAAAAATACAGAATAAAAAGACATGATTAGTATCCTGGGCTGATGTCTTCATTTTACACATGAGGAAAGTGAGCTTCAGACGGAATTTGTGTGCCCCAGATGCCATAGTCAGTGCAAAGAAGGTCAGGTTTCGGATCTAGACCTCCCAGTCCCCTGTTGTTTGTACTTATCCAGCAGAGCCACATTTTAAAAGACACCCAGGTGAATATCACAGTGGATTTTGAAATAGGATTGTTTTAAGTTTCTTTGTGTCATTTACATGTAAGAGTG
Organism: Lipotes vexillifer; assembly: GCF_000442215.2. NCBI lineage: Eukaryota > Metazoa > Chordata > Mammalia > Artiodactyla > Lipotidae > Lipotes > Lipotes vexillifer. The sequence continues at coordinate 78,226 of NW_006791593.1, forward strand.
GTCCAGTTCCTCAACATACTTGTCTTCAGTGTCGTGTGGATCTGATAATAGCACATGCATGATTCTCCTTTGTTTCCCTCTGCCATCATCCTTAGGTTCTGGCACTCCTCTCTCTCTATTTTTATCATTGAGGCAGCTCTTGGCACAGTTCTGGTTAGTAATATCCTGGTTGCTGACCTGTGCCTTCCCTCACTCTCCTGGATTTTGAACCTTCCTCTGCTCATGACTTAAACCACACTTACAGGGTTGAAATCCTTCCTTATTGTGTTAATTATGATATAACGCATCATCCTGTCTCCTACAGGAACTAATGTATGTTTTTTTTTAAATAAACTTATTTATTTTATTTATTATTTTTATTTATTTATTTATTAGTTTTGGCTGTGTTGGGTCTTTGCCGCTGTGCGCAGGCTCTCTCCAGTTGCCGTGAGCAGGGGCTACTCTTCGCTGTGGTGCACGGGCCCCTCACTGCGGTGGCCTCTACTGTTGCAGAGCACGGGCTCCAGAGCGCACAGGCTTCAGTAGATGTGGCGTGTGGGCTCAGTAGTTGTGGCTCGTGGGCTCTAGAGCGCAGGCTCAGCAGCTGCGGCACACGGGCTCAGCCTCTCCATGGCATGTGGGATCTTCCCGGACCAGGGCTTGAACCTGTGTCCCCCGCACCGGCAGGCGGGCTCCCAACCACTGCGCCACTAGGGAAGCCCCTAACGTAAGTCTTTACGTAAGCGCCCATGGAGTAGGTATTAAATTAATTCTCTCCCTCCATCCCAGTATTCTGATAGAATTATGGAAGGACACCAATCTAAATAAAGCCTTAGGAGTTTGATCCAAGGCATTCTGTTTTCCTTAGTGATTTGTGAGGAAGATCAATAGTAATTGATCCAAATCTGTTTTGACGTTTTTTTAAATCTTTTCATGAAATAAAAAACTCTTATGTGAGTTTTTCCTGGTGCAAGTGGTAGTAATACTTCTGCTTATTTTCTTCTATTATCTTGTTCATCATCACAGAGATTTCCCCTAAGTTCGTGATGACTTGGTACACACTTTATTGCCTAACCTTACTGTATGGGGATCAGTTGGATCCATTGAGACTGTTTATCTCGGTCCTTAGAAACAACTTAATCTCTTGAATCTGTATTCCCATAGCAACCCTGTATGCTGGAGGCTTACTCACTTCAGTTATCCTCCTCTGACTCTCATGGGACCAGTGACAGCTTTCCTTACGGAGTGGCAACCAGGGCCTTGCCAAGAGCCCAACATGCTGATGTGTCTTTGGTCACATGGTGCCTGGGCTTGAGCCACTCACTTGTCGTGTTGGAAGCCAGCATTTAGTTGAAGTCTTTGGTCAAAGCAGTCCCTGGCGTCTTGGGGGCTACAATCAACAATAATTCACAGTTCCTTCCTTCTTTCTTTAAATAGATGTTAAGGGATTTTTAACAGAATGCCCCCTAACATTTCCTCTTGAAGTAATTCCTTACTTGCCCACAAGAAAGTTCATTTGTTTATTTTCTCTTCTTCACAAAGTCTCTTGAAGGTTTACAGTTCATTTCCATTGTAGGATTATGGAACTTCAGGGCAGAATCAGCTTTGATATTTTTCTACCTACAGGAAAAGTTAGTATTACTTATACATTCACTGAGTCACCTCACAAATAGTTGTGTTCTCTGAGTTGGACAAAGCATACACGGTCCTGATTTTCATGGAGCTTATGAATGCATGGGGGTAATAGACAGTAAACAAGGAAATCAATTTACAAAACCCATGATTTCAGCTAGTGATGTAAGTGGTGTACAGAACAGTAAAGCGGGGTTAGAGAATGGAGAGTGATGGGCTGGGGTCAGCTGTTTTCAAGAGGGTGGTTAAGAGCGTCTTTGGGAAGGTGACAACATACAAGATTGAGGTGATGATCTGCGTTAATGCTAGCTTCATTATTAGAGGAGCAAGCCTCTGATTTTCTGCAACTTTCAGCTGAGGGGAATAACAAGAGTGTCAGATGCTGCTGCGAGTGTAGGTAAGATGAGGATGGAGAATTAACCATTAGAGCTGGCAAGAGGAGTGATTTCTTAGGGCTTATTTTTGGTGGCATTCAGGGGCAAATGCCTGGTGGAGTTCACTGAGAAGGGAATGATGAGGTGGAGACAGGGAACATCAGTAATTCTAAAGAGAGTTGTGCTATAAAGCAGAGCTAGAAAATGGGGAGCTGGAGGGAGATACAGGATCGAAGCAATTTTTTCGTTTGTCCTGAATATTTTAGTGATGTTTCTATGTTGATGAGGATGATCTAGTGCAGAGTTTGGTAAACTACAGCTTAGGGGCCAAATCCAGCGCACCTGCTTTGGTAAATAAAATGTTATCAGAACACAGCCACACTGATTCATTTATTTATTGTTTGTGGCTGCTTTTGTGCTACAGTGGCAGAGCTGGGTAGTTTTGAAAGAGACCGCATGACCTGCAAAGCCAGGAGTATTTACTTCTGGCCCTCAACTGGAACAATTTCCCAATCCTTGATCTCATAGGAAGGGTAAAACTGATGAAGCAACAGGGTGAGCAGTGCCTTGCTAGACTGATATCCTTGCCTCCTAGCGGGGTAGCCCCTGCAATGCTCCCTAAGGGAGAGGTGTTAGAATCCAGTGCCTGGGCGCAGGGGTAATTGAGCCCGGAAGTTAGGAAGTGATGCTCTGCCTCTGGGATGCTTGAAAGTGAGACTTTTGAAGTGGTGCAATTAGTAGTCATAAAACTGTCTAGAATTAGAAAAGAGGGGGGATTAGAAAAGAGTTTGGAAGTGATGAGGTCATTGCATTGAGTGGTCAAGGTACTGAATTCTTTTTTGGATAACTAGAAACTATGTTCTTTATTCCTATTTTTAGACTATTTATAAAAACGAACTGTACTAAAGCCTCAATGTTGTCTACATATTTCTGTTTGGGCCTGTTGCCATTTGTTACTATCCTTCGTTTCCTACTTTCAGATAGAGACTAAAATGGTAACTATTACTGTGATTATTGTGGTCATTATTTTTTATGAGTTCCTCTTTTTATACTTGCCTTTTAAAAGATTATTAAGACATTATTTTCCCTATGGAAAATGCATTATATTTCCCTTATTAAACTGTTAAAGCATGTTCAGAATTACTATTTCTTCTTAGCTCTTTCAGGTAGGACAGAGCTCAGTCCTCTCTGGAGCCCTGCTTAGAGGCGTTTTTTAGCCTGGGTCTTCTATCTAGAGTAGAGATCTTCTGCCTAGAAACATATCTAACCATAGAATGTTGGCTAAATCTCAGGTGTACTGTGCCCTTGGCCATATTTTATCACCTGCTCATTACTTGCTCAGACTTAAGCATTAGAGACACAGTTTGGGCCTGTGATTCTCCGTGTCTTCCCTGGTGCAGCTTGATGGAACCTTGGAGTGGTGGGTAGTGTGTGCAGCCCGTAGGTCCCTAGTCGTCTCCTCCTCAGCTGTTCACTGTCAAGAACCTTAGGCTTCGTGTGCCCCTAGACAGAGCCAGAGACTGTTCTGCAGACTCTGTGGCCATTGTAGAGATGACATGAAAGCACTGGGAAGATAGTACTGCTCACATACCACAGTTCTTTTAGCGCAAGAGTCTAGCCTGGGCTGTCAGAGTGTAATGCAAATTCTGGGACTGCATTCCAAGCCTCCCACGTAGTTGAACACTGGGCTTAATTCAGTGGCAGGCTCCTCAATTCACCAGTCATTATTAGGGAATGAGTCAGTCGCGTAGAGAAACCTTTCTCTGGGTTTTGTGCCAGCAGTTTTATAGGTGTGAGTCCGCAGTGAGCTTTTCCTGCAAGTTCTATGAGGAAGTGAAAGCTATAAGTGGCCTGTGTGCCAGTAGAAATGAGACCTTCCCCTTGGACAGTTCTAGGGTGAGAGTGTCAGTGCCCATGGCTAGATGGCAGTCATGGGCATTGGTAAAACCAAAACCTTCAGTAGCTTTCGTAAGCCATTGCCATCTAAATATTGGTATCCTTCAGTGGAACACTTGATTTCTCATTTACATATAGGGTATGCCATCAAAGCAATCTACTTTATTCTTTACCATAATAAACAGTTTTCCATTTCTTTATCCAGCCACCATAGGCATCATTATCTTTAGGATTTGAAAGTATTCTTTAAATTATTTGTTTATTTAACATCAGATTAACATCTTCATTTAATTGGTTCGTTAAGGAATATGTCAAGATGACAGTTGAACCAATTGCCTCAGACCAGAATATTAATGTATGGTATGTTTATTTTGACTGATGCATTTGTTTATCTTTGCTTGGTGAGAGTTTCCAACTTTTCTTATTGGCATCTTTGATTCTTTTGACTCATCAGCTAATGCCTTTTGGTTATTTTGTACTTGTAAAACAAATTTGTTTACTTCAGGTGGTGTTAAAATGTGCAGCACTGGGGACTTCCCTGGTGGCGCAGTGGATAAGACTCCACGCTCCCAATGCAGGGGGCTCGGGTTCGATCCCTGGTCAGGGAGCTAGATCCCACATGCGTGCTTCACCTAAGAGTTCAGAGGCCCCAACTAAGGAGCCCACGAGCCACAACTAAGAGCCTGCCCGCCACAACTAATACCCAGCACAATCAAATAAATAAATATTAATAAATAAATAAATAAATAAAATGACTTGGCTGAAGAGGCCCACCAAGTCACTAAAAGAGCCTTCATTAAAAAAAAAAGTGCAGCACTGAAAACGGCAGCAAAAGGGAAAAGATAACATTGGCAATGAAACATTTCTATATTTCGTACTTATACAGTTATTAGGTCTCTTTATGAATCGTAGTTAATTTAGGAACCTTTGTTTACTTGGTTATTACAGCCAGCGAGCCATCATGGCATCCTAACTGTAGAAATAGCAGCTAAACAAAGTCTTTTGATATGATCGGTGTACTTTCTGAAGTCTGAAAGAATAAGTCCCTTGATAATTTTTGGCAAGATTTAGCCTCATATTTCTGTTGTCACGTTTGCACTTTCTTTTGGTGATTTACCAAGGTAATGGACCATTTTAGAATTAGCAATGTACTTATGCTGCAGACTCGTCGTTGTTGTTAATCTACTGTTGATGAAGCCAGGCGTTGTCTGAATCCATCGCATACACCTGTCACTGTCTGTCATCTTTGTAGAACAAAGTGAAATCCAACCGAGTGGAACGTAACATGAGGCACAAAGCACAGATTACCAATTCAGTCCTCTTGTCTCAACACCAAACCCTCTTCCATGTCAGGTCTTCTGATTTTATATGATGACAGTTATTGGTCAGAATATATTACAGTGTTTGCTGTACAGACGGGGCCTTTGTCATGTAATTAAAGAGCATGAGAGCTGCCAGACTAAACAGTGGTCTGAGTTTCAAATAATGTTCTGCGACTTCCTTGGCACATTTTTATCACCATCTCGAACATGTGTTATTACTTAGTATTCTTTGCCATAGCTAGATTACAGAGGAAAAAAACCCAGGCAGTGAAGGAGACTAACCCTGGTTCTTCAAGGACATAAATGCCTCCGAGATGCCTTGTACCCTCATAATGCACCATTTCTGTGTGTGCATCTCTCTGCTTGTACTCATACATCCTGCTTAAACCAACTGTTTACAAAGTCAACATAATGGTCAGCTTTTACGGACAGACTTCATTAGTTATCTTGAAATTCTAAAGAAGGGTAGGCCCAAAGGGCAAATGGACAAAGAACTTGAAATAAACATGAAAAAAAGAGCCCCCCTCATTAGTAATCAAAGAAAATTCCACTACGATGATAAAAAACATCAAACTGGTAAGAGTTTTTTTAAAAAATAGCACTTGTTCAGAGGCTAGTGAAACATACACTGTCATAAATTGGTACATCTTTTATGACGGGCAAACTGACGGTATGTATTAAACCTTAAATGTAGCCTTTGATTCCACTTCTAGGAATTCATCCTAAGAAAATAGTACAAGATATACACAAATACTTATATACAAGAATGTCCATTAAAACATGATTTAAAACAGCAACAGCAATATTAGTAAAGCTGGTATCTGTCTTTACAGAGAGCTTTGTATGTACCAGGCAGGGCTGGGTGCTTCACAGGCACAACCTTATTTGCTCCTTACCATCAGGAAGGGAAGTAGGCAGTGGTATCACACGGCAGGAAAGTAACGCTTGGAGTTATGTGCGCAGAGCTAGGAAGATCGAATGACAAGTTGAACTCATTTGACATGATTCCTTAACCATTACATTTGTTTTTTTCCCTAATGAATACTAGTAAAAAGTGGAAAACAGGGGTCCATCAATAGAGGGCTAGTTAAATACAATGTAGGTTAGAAAAGTATACAATGGAGTATTACTCAGCCATAAAGAAGAATGAAATAATGCTATCTGCAGCAACATGGATGGACCTAGAGATTATCATAGTAAGTGAAGTAAGCCAGACAGAGAAAGACAAATATTCCAATATTCATATGTGGAATCTAAAAAAATGATTCAAATGAACTTATTTACAAAACAGAAATAGACCCACAGACATAGAAAACAAACTTATGGTTATCAAAGGGGAAAAGAGGGGAGTTTGGGATTAACAGATAAACACAGCTATATATAAAATAGACAACCAACAAGGATCTACTGTATAGCACAGGGACCTATACTCAATATTTTGTAATAACCTATAAGGGAAAAGAATCTATAAAAGGAGATATATATATATATAATATATGTGTACATATATGTGTATAACTGAGTCGCTTTTCTGTACACCTGAAACTAACACAACATTGTAAATCAACTGTACATCAATAAAAAAAAAAAAAGTTGACCCTAATAACAACAACAACAACAAAAGTATGTAGGTATGAGAACTCATACTTTAATTGAATATGTGATAACATGGGAAATGTTTTAAATACATTTAAGAAATCCCAATATATGTAGGATGATTTGAGTTTTTCTCTCACCCTCTACTGTGATATAATACACCTAACGGTCTATTAAAATAGGCAGATTCCAGTTCTAACCCCAGATCTATTGTTGGCTTTGTGAGTGAGTGTGAGCAGGTTGCTTCACTAGCCTAAGCGTCAATGTTTTCCTCTGTAGAATGGACTCAGCTATGGTTATTAGACATTAAACAAGGCATGGCTGTCCAAGCAACACAGAGTACATGTACAAGAAATGGTAGCTGTTGTTTTAATGATGAGGTTGGTCCCATGTCTTATATGAATCAAAAAACAAGGAAATAATACATTAAAACTTATTAATGATTTTCTTAGAGTGCTGGCATTATAATATTTTATTTGTAATGCTTTGCTGTTCTCCCAAACGTAACATTCAGTGTATTATATTTTATGCCTCCGTATTTATATATTTTATAGAAAAAATTTTATATAAATAGCTACATACAATTATTATGGTTTTTAATAATTTTCTATAATCAAGAAAAAATACATTTGTTAAACACATGCACACAGAGACACAGGCTGGTGGTTCTTATCAAAAGTTAAAATGTGAATGACAGTCTCTAATCCATCTTACGGTTTTTCTGGTCAGCAAGGTAGCCTTTGGTTCAGTAGTTTCAAGTTGATCGTCACTCTCTATTTTTGTCTGTTACTACCATAGTATCATGGATTGATCTTAGAAGTAGCCCCTGAAATGAGCTTGGGGATACTGAAATTACTCAGCGTAATGAAAGTACAGTTTATAGGAACTGGGACTGAAGTGAAGGTCTGAACATCCAGGAGGGTGAGCTGATTGTTAAGCTGTTCTTTTTGACCCTTTTCCATTCCACTCCCATTGATGTCCTTGCTTCCTACCTCCTGTGAACTTTTGAGACTTCCAGGTTTTCTTTTTCTTGCCAACTCTTTAAATGTTGGTGTTCCATGGGTTTCTGTCCTCAGCTCACTTCTTACTCCTCTTTCCAAACTTAACTCACTTCTTCTCCAAACTAGCCTTTCCCCCATACGTTAGCTTAATATTGTATCTTAGAGCAGTTAAAAATCATGAACTCTGAAACTGTGTACCTTGGATAAGGTTCCATGCTAGTGTCCTCCTCTATAGAAGAGGTTATTCATTCCTACCTCAAGGTAAGGATTAAGTAAGAGGTGAAGCCCTAAGCCCAGTGCATTATTGCATAGGAGCTTCCATAGATGAGACCCCTTGCTGTGATGTTTGTTGTTCTGGTGGCGGTCATGGCGGTGGCCTCCAGGTAGGACAAGTCAAGCACCTAGAATCATTCTGAATTTCCTTCCTCCTCTGTCTCTCCTGCATCCAGTAGATTTGCAAGTCCTGTTGATACAACCTCGTTGGTCTTTTCCTATTTACTCCTGCTTTGGTTCTTATCACCTCTTATCTTGAAAGTGGTCATTGGCAGCTACCTGACCTTCCTGTTCCCAGTCCTTTTTGCATTCAGTCCATCCTCTCACTGTAGCCTGAATAATCATTGTAAAAAGGTAAAGCTGGTGATGGCATCATTTTGCCTAATCCTTCTCTTAGTGGTACCCAGTCACCTAGAGCAGGGACATGTGCTAACTCAGCAAACTTCTTCTGCAAGAGGCCAGATAGTAAATACTTTGGGCGTTGCTGGCCATATGGTCTCTGTTGCAGCTACTCTGTCATTGTGGTGTAAAAGCAGCCATGGACAATATGTAAATGAATGAGCATGGCTGTGTTCCCATAAAACTTTATTTATGGAAGCTGAAATTTGAATTTCATGCAGTTGTCATATGTCATGAAATATTCTTCTTTTGATTTTTTTCCAACCATTTAGAAACCTAACAAGTATTCTTAGCTCGTGGGCCACACAGATACTGGCTGGTGGCAGGGTTTGGCCTGTAGGCTGGAGTTTACCAAATAAGTTGAAGTTCCTCAGCATGGATAACAAGATCTTTTGTGATCTGCCCTGGTTTATTCCTCCAGCCTGGTCTTTTTAAAAAATTATTATTATTTTTTAATGCAGACTTTACTTACTTATTATTTTTGGCTGTGTTAGGTCTTAGTTGCAGCACACGGGATCTTTCCTTGCGGCGTGTGGGCTCTTTGTTGAGGTGCATGGGCTTCTCTCTAGTGGTGGTGCATGGGTTCCAGAGGACGTGGGCTCTGTAGTTTGCGGCACGCGGGCTTAGTTGCCCCACGGTATGTGGGATCTTAGTTCCCTGACCAGGGATTGAACCAGCGTCCTCTGCATTGCAAGATGGATTCTTAACCACTGGACCACCAGGGAAGTCCGCAGCCTGATCTTTTGCTACCTTCTCTTTACTTCTTCCACTTATTCAATAAATTCACCTTTTCTCTGTCCTTAATGAGTGATCATGTTTTTGCTTTCTCTCATGCTGTTCCCTTTGCCCAGGGCACCACTCATTCTTAGCTGTTCTCCCTCCCCTTCTACCCTGTCTTCCATCCACTACTTGTAGATAACCTACTCCTCTTTCAAGGTTCAGCTCGAGCAGTACTTACTCTGTGCAGTGAGGACACTCATGTCAGTTGCCTGGGTTTATATCTCAGCCCCACTTCTTGTCTCTCGATCATTTCTTTGTCTCTCAGTTTCTTGTCTGAATAAAAAAAGGAATTCATCATCATCATCATCCCTATGGTTTCTCTTTGTTAGAATCCACTGAGCTAGCACATGGACAGCACTGGGAATCATGTTTTTCACATAGTTATTGTGCAATCCCCGTTTACTCTGCATCTCAGATAGAAGAGACTATTTCTGTTGTCCCTTCTGTACCCTTTGTAGACATCTGTCATAGCACTTATAATACTTGATATAGCTCTCGGCCCAGTGCATTGCATTCAGTAATGATAGGTACTCAGTAAATGTTTATTGGGTGAATGAGAGAGGAAAAGGGAAAAATCTTAGCTTGACTTTAAGTGGATTCCAAAACGAAAGTCTCTTGCACGTTACTAAATAAGAGGACAAAAAGGAGCCATAGAGAATAAGCAGGTTCATTAAATTGAAAATAAATTTTAAAATATCTTATATACAATTGCTGTTTTTTAGTATCAGGCTCATGTCCATAGGAGGAAAGAAATGCCACGTGGACAGTCTAGTGGTCCTCTTAGGAACCTGTGTCCCTGCCAATCCTTTCTCTTACTGATTTGCATTTCTTTCTGTTCATTCCCCTCCCCAGTCCTGCAAGGATGAGCACGCTTCTTACCTGTGGTTTCAACATGTGGAGCTGTGGGACCAATACAGAATTATGTCTTGGAGAAAGTGCCAAGGATTCAGTGAATTATTAGAGTAAGGAGGCCAGCTGCAGAGCCACGGGGTTCAGAAAGACAGAAGGTGAGGGCTCAGGACTCAGGCAGAACAGAAAGCACTGGGCTGGATGTGGGGAGGCGGGGCCAAAGCCCTTGGCTGGTTAACAAGAGCGTTGTTGCCTGTGCAGGGACGGTTTGTGTAAAGCCGAGGACAAAATGGGACTTTCAGGCATATCACAGCATCTAGAATTGGAAGGAGTCAGAGATGTCTTGTCAATGAGCTCCATACACTGCGTGGAGAGCCTCTTGACTACTGTTCTTCTTTCTCACCTTCTGTACTTTCTGTGATAGAAACATTCTGTTGCCTGGATTCATTCAACAGATGTGGATTATCACAGGGCTGTATTGGGCATCTATTGAGGTAATAGGTAGAAAAGCATGCTTGAAAGTTGTTAATGTAAAGTTCTTCTATTTCCACCTAAAACCTCCTTTCTATTGGAAAACGTTTGCTTTATACATAAGCAAAGTGTCTCTTACTGAAATTCATATCTTTTTCATGCTGCTTTAGGCAGTGGGAGATTTTTGTACATCACAGGTACATTCTGGTATGGCTCGTGTGCTAGCTTAATTCTGACACTTTCTCAGCAAATGAAGCAGTCAACTTTATAACTTGGGTTAAGTTATTTTTATATTGTTCATGTTTTGTGACCACTGGGGTGCAAATTTCCTCAGGGAATAAGTAGAATGCCTATCCTAAGGAGGATTCTGTAGATGTTGGTAAAATGACTAGATCTGAAATTCTCTGTGCTAAAGCTGCTAAAATCTTAACCCTGCCCCTTCTTTTGGGGAAAAATAAGTCTTTATATGTGTACCTTTATTGGTAAGACTTCTGCAGTTCTCTGCAAGAGGATTAGCAAGCATTGCAAGCAAAGGCAAACATTTCAAGGAAAAATCTTACAAATATTCTTGCTTTCAAGATAGACATAATATCATGCCATAAGTAAACATTATGAAACCATTTCCTTTTGAAGTTGATTCATTGAACCAATAATTTGAAATTCAGCTTGATGTTAGAGACCTTTTATTTTAAATGACTGTTGTTGGTCCACTAGACTGGTAAATTAGGTGAGCCATAAAAAACAAAAAAGCTTTGTGTGTAGTCTAGCGCTCAGTTATTAACAAATATGAAATCTAAAACTCCTAACCAACGTTGTTGGAAAGCTAACAAACGTCCAGCATCTATTTGGGGTTTGTACACAAGTTGGCCAGAAGCAGCTTATTCAGAGAATGAAATCTGAATTGTTAAGAAAAAGGAGGCGGGGGTAAGATGGAATTGGGGTGGGGGGAAAGGTCAAGTTTATAGTGGGCAGAATTCTAAGATGACCTTCAAGACTCCAAGCCCATCTTCTCCCAGTTATTCAGTTAAACACTAACTTAGTCCTGTTGTGAGGGCATATTGCAGATGTCATTAAGGTCCCAAACTAGTTGACCTTAAAATACGGAGATCATTTGGGTGGCCCTGACTAATCATATGAGCCATTTAAATCTGGTCTAGAGGTCAGAGACAGGTAAGCCAAAGAGCTTCGAAGCTTGAGAAGGATTCTACATGGAGGAGATTCTCCGTTGCTGGTTGTGGAGATGGAGGGAGCCACGTGGCAAGGAATGTGAGTGGCCTCTAGAACCTGAGAGGGACCCCTAGCTGACAGCCAGCAAGGAAATAGGGGCCTCAGTCCTCCAACTGCAAGGAACTGAGTTCTGTCAACAATGATTGAAAATGGATCCCTTCCGCCCTCCAGATGAGAATTTAACCCAGCTGGCATCTTGATTCCAGAATTTTGATACTCTGAGCAGATAACTCAGCCATGCTGAGCTAGACTTCTGACCTACAGACCTTTGAGCTAATCAGCAGGTGTGCTTTAAGCCATGAAGTTTGTGGTCATTTGTTATGCAGCAATAGAAAACTAATATGAGGCCTCTGTCATGTCTCCTTTGCATCACTGTAGTAGCCTATTAGCTGGTCTCTCTGCTTCTAGACCAGTGTTGCTCAAACTGGTGAAGAAACAGTTTTTGAAATTCCAGTGTGTTGCAGACCAATACTGTGGCAGATTGTGTTTTGCGAAGATGGCTGCAAAAACATCTCCCGTCCCTGTGCTCTTCTGTCACGTGACCATGCCACTCCCTGTCTCAGGAGGCTCTTGTTTCCTCCACCTGAGTCTGGGCTGGCCTTAATGACAGGCTTATAACCTCTTACCATTTTCAAGTGATGCCCTGTGTTGCAAGGCTGTTAGAAAAGGCCATGCAGCTTCTGCCTGGTTCTCTAGGAAGGCTCCTCCTTGGCACTCAGCTGCCATGCTTTGAGAGGCCATGCCACGTGGAGAGGGCAGTACTGGGTGATCCAGTCCACAGAATTAACAGCCTTCCTTGAGTCATCCCAGCCCAGATGCCAGACATGTGAATGAGAAGCCTTCAGATAATTACGGCCCCTAAGCTGGTCTAGTCAACCCCAGCCTTGTGTCTTCCCAGCTGAGGCCTCAAACACTGGGGACAAAGACAGGTCATCCCCACTGTGCCCTGTCCAAATTCACGACCCACAGAATCAGTGAGTGTCATAAAGTACTTACTGCTTTCTGGCACTACATTTGGGATTGGTTTGTTATACAGCAGCAGATAACCAGAATAAACATTTTAATAAAATGCTATGAAAGCAAAACTATAAAAAGACAGAATATAAGCAGAAAACACATAGTGTCACTGCTATGCTACTCTGTTGGTCAAAGTAGTTACAAACCTGCCAAGATTCAAGAGGAGAGGATACAGACCCCACTTCTCAAAGAGAGGAGACTTGAAGAATTGGGGAGCCATTAAAAAAAAATTTTAATTGTGAAATAAATTTAGCCTTATCGAAAAGTTGTAAAAATATTACAGAGAATTTCCATATGTCCTTCACCCAGCTTCCACTAATGGTAACATCTTATGGAGCCATAGTACCGTTGTCAAAACCAGGAAATTATCATCGATGTAATATTGTTAACTGATCTGCAGATTTTATTCCAGTTTTGCCAGTTTTCCCAATAATGTCCTTTCTCTGGTCCCGGGTCTAATCTAGTTTAGTTTTCTGCATTTAGTTTTCAGGTCTCCTTAGTCTGCTCCAGTATGGGACAGTTCTCACCCTTCCCTGTCTTTCATGACTAACGCTTTTGAAGTGTACAGGTAGTTATTTTGCAAGATGCCCCTCAAATTTGCTTGAATTTTTTCATGGTTAGATTAGGGTTATGCATTTTTCACAAGAGTACCCCAGAAGTGATGATGTGCCCTCCTTAGTGTATGATATCAGGGTGTACATGACGTCAGTATGTCTTATTCCTGGTGATGTGAAACGTGCATCTTGGGGAAGGTGCTCCCTGCCAGGGTTCCCCACTGTAAATACCTTGTGGATAGGTCCTTTGAGACTATGCAGATATTCTGTTTGTCATCATATGTTGCTGGGGCCTTGTTACAAAACTGCCACAAAGTTCAAATATTTTATCATTAGATCCAACAGATTAAAACTTAATCTTTCCAGTTTCTGTCATTATAGTGTCATAGATGTGGGCTGTTTGCAGACTGGCTCTGGTCTGCAGACCACACTTTGAGGAGCAATGTTCTCGGCTGCACGTCTTCACCAGTTCCTTTATTCCTATTACTGTCAGATTGGAGTTTGAATAGCAAATCCAACGGTGTCATTCTTCAGCTTAAAATTCGTCAGAGTCTTCCCATCCTTTTAGGGTGCAATCCAGACTTCTAAGCCTGACGGTCAAGGCTACATCATTCTGCTCCATCTTTCACATTGTCCCTTTACTAGTTAGACTTCTCTGATTATCCTCACCATTGTATCCATGTAGGCACACCTGGCTCCTCCACACACTGTAGCTGGCCAATCCCCTGTCTTTCAAGGCTGATGAGCACCTCTTTTCAGTAGCTGAGCTCACTAGGTTTTCCCCACGTCTAGTCCCCTGTATCCTGTGCATATATCTCTGATATAAGTTGAATTTTGTTTTTATGTTTGGTTATGTATATGTCAAACCATTTAAAAAATTTTATTGAAGTATAATTGATTTACAGTGTTGTGTTAGTTTCAGGTGTACAGCAAAGTGATTCATTCATATATTAGCTATATCATATGACATTTATCTGTCAAGCTATTTGACTTGACTGAGCTTAAAGGCATCGATTTTGAGTTATAAGATTAGCCCATGACAAGGGTTCAAGAGTGTTAATCATAACTTGAGATAGTATCCAGGAAGAAATGTCTCCAGTACTAAGTAAGATCTGTATGACCAGATGGATTCCAGAAATGCAGAGACAGTGTGTGGAGAAGCCCTTTGGGGAGGACATTGTCCCTGATGGATAGGGCTGACCGTTGGGGCCTTTGGCTCTAGACTTGTGGCCCTTCTTCATGGGTCTGGTCTCTACCCCAGGGGTAGATAAAAACTTCAAGCGAGGAAGCAAACTCAAGACAGTGCAGTTCCATGGGTGGACCCCTGTGTCTCCGTAGGCCTGTTTTATTGCTTTTGGGGACCACTTTCTTTGTCCTGCAAAACTGAGCAAAGAGCAGGTGGACATCCTCTGCCTTCCTCTCCCTGCACCTCCTTCAAGTTTTACAGGAAAATTTTAAAGAATGCTAATAATGGTTTGAAATTCAACCCAACCTAGTGTTATAGCTCTCTGAACAGAACGGGAGTGATCTCCCTGTACCAATTTTTCCTGTATTGCAACTAGTCTTTTATATCTAAATATTGCTAGGCTTACTTTATATTCAGCCCTATTTTCAAAGTATATGAAATGTAATTGTGCCAGAAAATAGAGAAAAGCAAGGCCGCCATGATTCCATAGGTCACCGCTAATAACTTTACCTTGAAAGCAATTGTTCTTTCTTACATCAAAAGTGTTGACCTATTATTTAAAGTATACATTTTAATCTTTTTGGTAATCATTTAGCACATTTTGTGATAAAATCTTCTTAAAGTTTGTGCTCATAGCTTCCAGAGATAAATCTCAACTAAGTATTTATCAGAATTTAAATACATGGTATTTTAAATGCGTTATCAAGCATTAATAAATACATGAAAGTGTTATCAGTAAATGATTTATCAATTAAAAAGTATCAATAAATAATTTATCAATAACTAGATTTTTAAAAATTTCCCAATACCAATGGCAACATTTACTTTAAGAACAGGAGGGAGTTAGAATGCCAAATAATGTATCCTAAAGATTTTCATAAATTCATTCAAAATTTTCTAATTCAAACAGCACCTCTTTTGTTAATAACATAAACCACAGATATACAAAGTCCCAGTCAATCTCCTGTAATAAAACCTTGTAAGGAGAAAACTCTTTCACCATGTACAATCTTATCATTAAATTACACTGTTAAGGGGAAGAAAAACTGCCCCTCCCCAACAAAAAACCCAAGGTAAAGTAGTCCCAAGAATGGAATTTGGAAAGGGCAGTGTATTTCAATTTAATCATCTGGAATTACTTAAATACAGTGTGCTTAGATGGCTAACATAAAGGAAGAAAAGTTTACTGTGCTACAGTTACTATCTTCACAGTCCTTTGAAGATTTGGGATAATTTCAAAAAGATCTCTACTTTGTTTTTGGTTTAAAAAATTCAGATAAATCTTTTCGCTTCCTGTCCTTCAGGCTGTCTATAAACCATAGACATTTCATTCTTTTCAAATTTAGGAAATAACAGACTCATGTAGTAAGATGATACTGGTCATTTAAATCATGGGGGCCAACCACAACAGAGCCCCCGGATAAGATAGCCTTTTGAGTCATGATTTTCCAAAGTCTCTGTCATGACTTAAGACCTGCTGCCTGAATAAATCCCTGAGAACCAGCCACATCCACTTTGTTTAGAGGTAAGCCTCCTCCTCCCTGCTCTGCAGAGGCCTGAGCACCGGAGCTGCTCCCCAGAGGACCAGGTCAGAGCAAGAGAGCGCCATTACTCAGAGCACATCAAGGGTTGATCATTTGAGAACCGAGCTACTAATTGGACGTATGATGATATGAAAGGAGATGCTTAAAGTAAGGAGGTGTATTTTTTAAAATGAAAATTTAAGAACATATTGAAAACTATGGTCTCTAAAGCAGTCTAAAATCTGTGGCTTTCAGATATTTTATATACAACTCACAATAAAACAAAATGCATTTTATGTCACTACCCAGTACACGTATTCAGACCTATAAGTGAAACAAAAATGCCACGGACAATACTGTGTGTGACACCCTTGGATATTTTCTATTGTATTGTTTTAAATTAAGAAAATGCTCGTCAATAGCCAGTGAACTCATTGCCCACTTATCAGTCACTTCCCATGGTCTGGAAAAATGCTGCCTCAGATAGTTGTAAGTGTATGCAGCCACCGTTGTCCCATACCTGCTTTAGAGTGCTTTTGGGATTACCTGTGAGGTTAGTTCATGAGTCACAGAAAATGTCATAGAAAAAAAATTTTTTTTCACTAAAAGTGATTTTGTTTAGCTTGAGTTCCCTTTTTATTTACCAGATGTGGCCCTAAATTATGTGTTAGTCAAATCAAAGAACAAAATTTTTCTGGTTGATTGTGTTCAGAAGAATGTGAGGATCGAAGTGTTAGAACTTGAAGGAGGCTTAAGAGGTAGTCCAGGCCAGCCTGCTCGTCTTGCAGAGACCCGGAGAGGAACTAGTTGCAATTTTTAAGAAAGAATTAAGGTCGTTTATGTAATCATATGTTAGTAATAGAATGTATTTTAGAATACCGTCACAGAAAGGCTGGTGTTGTGAGTGGCTGCTTCTGGATCTGAATGTTGGGGTAGACTGTGATACAGGAAGCTGTCACTTCTAGGTACCATAGGGGAGGCAGTGGTGCCTGTGACTTTCTTGGTTGTGGTTGCTAGGGCCACTTGGAGATGTATGTGCTTGGCTCTTTCAGCCTGGGCCTAATCAAAGTATATGTCATAAAAATTGAAAAAGACCTATTTAGCAAATGATATGGTTAACATCTAGGAAGCTGAGGAAGAGGTTTAAGAATGTGCTGATGTAAAGTTGTGCTTGGTCCTGAGTCTGTGCATTTCCTGTCCTGCCCAGGCATGGTATAAGGAGCTCCATCCTCACATCTGAGCCTTCAGTTGCCCAGGAAAGTGAGAGAGTGTAAATGAATTTAATATTTGTAGTCAAAACCTTTTCCCTCTAATATATCGAGACTACAGAAATCATCGCGTTTATTTTTGCTAGATACTGAGCTAGGGCTTTCTGAGTGCTTCAGTCTCAGAATTCTCTCTGTATCTCACTTTTCCTTAACAGATATTTGTAAAACACTGTGATCTTTTTTTTGGCTAATCTCATAGGCTTTTCTTTCATCAATGTATTATCATAGACAAACAAGCTCTAGGGAGGCCAGACGATAAATTCCCTTTCTATCCTCCTGGCATTTTCTGTGAAATAGACAAACAGCACGTACATGCCACGAAAACAACATGCTTGTCTTAAGTGCTGTAGTTTATCCTACAAAGTAAATTCTAATCAAGTTAAGGAATCTGATTTTTTTTTAAACTGGAGCAGGATCAGAAAATTATAGCTTGTGGGCCAAATATGGGACACTGCCTGTTCTTATAAATAAAATTTTATTGGAACACAGCCATGCCTATTCATTTATGTATTATTTATGCCTGCTTTTACGTTATGGAGACAGAGGTAAGTAGATGCTATAGAGACTGTGTGGCCTGCAAAGCCTAGAATATTTACTATTTTGCCCTTTATAGAAAAAAGTTTACTGACCCCTGGAATAAAGGAATATTTAGAGATTGAAGTATTGTCCTTAAAAAACTATCACTTTTGAATCAAGGCTATTTTCCCTTAAATAGCATGAAAAAATTCTTCTGTTACAAACAGATGACAATTTATAACTAGGTTTGATGAGAGAAAGTGCCTAGAAACTACTGAGTGATTGACATCTACCTTTTTTTAAAGATCATTAAAAATCATTGTACATTAAATCGTTAATGCTGAGAAGGTAACTAATGAGGCATATATGAAAGATTACAGTGTGGCATGCTAATAATTTAACTACAGGGAGGATTGGTTACATTATTTCAGCTGGCGTTGCCTATTTTGACAGTCTTTATAATAATTGTGAATTTTAATAAAATTTTACATGTATAAATATCAGTCTGAGGTTTTACTTACTACAGATCAGTGAGGCTAAGCTAATAGTCATTTGCAAAGAAGCCTCATATTTCTTGTGTTTAGATGTAGTTCAGTGTATTAAAATGAGTATTTAGTCATAATATTTTTCGGTCGCAGAATTTAAGCAATAAAACATGGGGCTGCAATGCTCCATATCAGGGTAGCAGTTTAAATAATTTTAAAATAATTAATAAATTATCTTTTCATTTTTTAACAGACTTGTGGAAGAAAGCAAACTGATCCCACGCATTTTTGATGTAATTCTGGTAAGGGAAGAAATATGCGTCTGAAATTCAAGTGAAATTTAAAAGTTTTTAAAGTTTTGACCACGTTGTTTGGTTGGGTTCTAACCCTAACTCTGCCCAGAAGGACTGTGTGTCCATCATGTCACTTAACCTTATTAGGCCTCAGTTTCCTTGTCTGAGCTCTTGTCCAGCTCTGAGATTGTATAGGGACGCTGTTTAATGACCTGCCCTCTTTCTGAAAATCCTTTGCATTTCATTTCTATACAGTTAAAAAATATGTTATCTAATATAGAAAGAATACTGTATCTGAGGTTGGTTTGTGGAGGAAGGGCAGAATGACGATCGCTGTGCTTCAGTATGAATTTTCTGATTTTCACCATGAAGCTCTCTGACTTTGTCGTCTCTGGGTCAGATCAACAATTTTATGCCTGTGGGCGGAAGTTGTCTTCTTCAGAACATAGAATAGCTTAGCTTCTGTACACCATTTTTTCCATTCATAGAACACAACTTGATTGAAAACCATCGGTTAAAGAAAACCTTTCCTC
The DNA here is from genome assembly GCF_000442215.2 of Lipotes vexillifer. NCBI lineage: Eukaryota > Metazoa > Chordata > Mammalia > Artiodactyla > Lipotidae > Lipotes > Lipotes vexillifer. The sequence goes on from NW_006791593.1 coordinate 97,400, forward strand.
TCTGGTTCCTATGTGTAGAGAATAAAATGGGATGTAGGGTTGGCTTTTCTCACTTCTGATAAATCCCTATTTATACTAAATAGGAATCTGAGAATTAGGCTGAAAACTCAGTTGGTACTTATAGCAAGGGAGTGCCCTTAGCCAAAGAAGTGTTCTCTTGTACCTGAGTGGGTTGTCCTCCCTTTACCAAAATGTTTCCCTCCATAGCTGACTGACAGTGCAAGGGACAAATGAGGGGGACATGTCCGCAGTCAGATCAGCCGAACCTGCCTTGGTCGTCAATAGAGCAATAGCTGTTATTGTCTGATAACCCTACAAATGGAAGTTTAGCCCTCTTTAATCATCCTAAAATATTAATCTACAAGTTGTTTGTGTGCTGATAGGGCTGTATGGTGAAAACATTATTTTTCTTAGCTGCAGATCGCCCTTTTTTTGGTGGAGAGCTGTTGGGTTTGCTGAGCTATTTGAGTTAGGCAGGGAGTTAGGGGTGGGCATGGGTAGTATTCCCAAAGCACGCTCAAGTGACAACGAGATGACCCAGAGCTGCCATGCTAAGAGGATTGAATTGCTTCAAGTAGTCAAAGGGGACTTGAGAGGCAGTATCAGGAGAAGAAAGGGAGAAAAAGGAGATGAAGAACCATGGAGATCATCAGCTGTCTAGTGGGGATTTTTAAGCTTTGCCCAGTGGTATGTGCATCTCCCACCTTCAGTAGGACATACATCACTTGCTCATTCGTTGTGGAGTTGGATTTGTTTTTGGAGGGCCACGGGTGCCATTAATGTTGGGTTCGGCTGCACGGTTGGGCAGGGTGCAGGAGCCAAAGCTGTCCACATTCAGCCACCTCTGGCTTGCACTTGAAAAGAGACTTGGTGCTGCAGACAGAGCTGGAGCTAGACTGGACCTTAAATTCATGGATGTGACTCATCCCTTTGCTGTGCCAGGAGGGCTTCTGACCTGCTGAGGTCAATACAGCTCCTTTTGTGACTGATAGAAAGCTCTCCACCCAGCCTTTGGCAATCATCTCAAGGTCTAAAATCCCACACATGGAAAATTCTTCCTTGTAGGTTACCAAAACCCCTCCATACGTGATGAATCTTTGTATAACAAGCACCTAGCAAGGCTTCATATTGCGCAAATGTTTAACTGATTAATGCCACCATTGAAACCCCTGTCATTGTGTTGTAGCTGTCGTTGGGAGTGCGTAGAGGTGACATATACTTTCCAGGTCAGGATTTCAACTTGTCCTGAGCCCTGTGACCTCGGAGGCATTTCTGCCTGAACAGCTCCATTCTCAAGTGTTTTGTAGGCCCTTATTTTGAAATGAGGTCCTGCTGCTAAGAAAAAGTAAAGAAAAAAAGCAGTTGGAAATCACTGCTTTTTGGGACAGGACTTTTGATGTATTTGGAGAACATTACTGAATTACTATTCTATTTTTGTCTTTCTTGAGTTGAATAATCTCTACTTTTTTCTCTGTATAAATACATTTTTAATCCATGAAATATCTTTGTAGCAGTTATCCTATGAAACATTACCTTGACCTTTCTAAATTTTTGTCACCGAGCTAGACATAATACTTTATTGATTCTATGCTGTACTTTTTTTTTTTCCCCTCATATTTTAACATTTCTGAATTCAGGCTATACTTCCCAAACCAATGACATTTTACAGTTGCTTTCAGCCAGGTGACCTGGTTGTCATTGCCTTAACCAATTCATTTCAGTTTTCTTTTTCTTTTTCTTAGTGCCCAAGAACCATGTATTAGAAAAATATATGTCTAAGTTTAAAAGAGCTCTTTCAATAAAAATAAAATGAAAATTCTGAGTAATAAGAAACCATGCCATAGTTTAATTGGCAGCATTTTTCTTCTGTAGTGCTTGATAAAATAATGGTGTATCTTAGAACTGATGGATTCCTGGATTCAAGAAAACACAGTGTATACTTCAGTTGGGTTTGGTTTCTAAGTTCAAGGGCCTAGGTGGTGTCTGGCATATATATAGCAGCTTCTAGCAATGGTTTGATCAGAACGAGACATAATGAAAAGATTGTACGAGACCCTTTGGCTACTGCTTGTGTCTTTTAGCCACTCATTAAAAAACAAAACAGCATTTGACTCGTTTAGCTGGTGGTCCACTGTGACCTCTTGATGATTTTTTTCTTTACTCTTACTTAGCACATAACTGTTTTCCATCTTCGGTTTGATGTACTTAGAGCCTGGTAATGGGCTTTATTAACATCGTTCTTTTCTAGAGTTCCTCATATGATATGCTCTTACCCACAGTGTAAGACATCCTCTCCTAGATGTTTTTCATTACAAAGCAAAGCTGTTTCTTCTGGTGGGCAGGAGTTGCAGTCAGCTTCTATGTCTTTCCTGCAGGCTTGGAGGAAGGTGAAGATGAAGGCAGCAGAATTCTAAATTTGTCATCCTGTTCGGTAGGAGGTTTCTCAAGGGAGAAAGAGAATGCTGTGAACTCCAGGGGAGGGAGTGATTGGCTCTGCTCCGTGTAGGG
>NW_006791593.1:99917-121408 GCF_000442215.2 Lipotes vexillifer
TAACCTTTGAACAAGGGCCTTGAGCAGCTTGTCGTGAGGAGAGGGGGCATTCCAGCTTTGGGGATGGTGAGTACTTAAATATGCCTGCACCAGGGCCGTGGAGAGATGGTAGGGAGTGAGCAGTTTGGGACCAGATTCCCGCAGGGCTTTATACTGTGGTTCTTTCTTATTTGTTGGCTTTGCAAGTAATTTATACTCTTCAAAATCACAGTCCTCTAAACAAACTAGTGGTTACCAGTGGGGAGAGAGGAGGGAGGAGGGGCGATATAGGGGTAGAGGATTAAGAGGTACAAGCTACTATGAATAAAATAAGCTGCAAGGCTATATTGTACATGGGGAATATAGCCAGTATTTTATAATAACTGTAAATGGAGTATAACCCTGAAAAGATGTGAGTCAATATCTTGTACACTTGTAGCTTATATAATATTGTACATAAACTATACTTCAATTTAAAAATTAAAAAAAATCAGGATCCTCTATTTAAAAGAAGACTTTTTGAGCCCCTCTGCTGCCTGGCCATTGGGGTTGGGTCTGGGATAGGATCAGGATTAGGGTCATGGGCTTATACTGGAAACTTGAAACAGGTTGAAAGCTGGATTCTGGGAGTCACCTGTAAGACTCCATCAGCGAGGCTTTTGAGATCAGCCAAAGGGACTGTGGGAAGGGAGCTTAAAAGATAGAGCCGGTCTCAGAGGTCTCATCTAAGGGTCCAGGAGTTCTAACACCACATTCAGGCCAGAGAACAGGCAGGATGTTTTTAATCCTGTGTTCCAGCTGCAGGTGTCCCCACTCTTGGCAGGCCAAGCGGTGGGAAGAACCAGGTAGCTGATAGCTTACAAAAGGGAGCTGTCGCAGCAGCTCAGTGCTGCTTCCCTGGCAGACACTGCATTTTCACTGGCAGCGCAAGGCAGCTGTGTTGAGGGGAGTGGAGGCTCAGGCAGCCTGCACTGAATTTAGCTGACTAGATTCCCATATACAGCCATCAGGGTCTACGACTCTAAGACAGTCTGGATCTGCTCAATAAATGCGGGCTCCTGGAGAAAGTCAATCATAGGAGGACCTGCTGGCTTGGTTTTTGAGTGCAGAGTTGCTGGGCGAGCAGGATGGAAAGCATTCTTCTTTCTCCTTTGCCACTTTCTAAAGAGTAGACATTGCTTTGAAATGTGTCTTAAGTATGAATTTGGATGGATCAGCCTTTGGGTTTTGCTATAACTCTAATCTCTCTTCATTTTATTTCAGTGGTTTATGTTTTGACCTACTTCCGTAAATCATTTTAATGCCAAGTAATATGGGCAACCTGTATTTTATTGGAAAAAAATCTATATTCATAGCAGATTTTCCAATATGTGCCAAAATATCGCTGTCATGATATTTTATGTGTCTATTCCAGAGCAGACAATTAAAGAGCAATTTCATTGGCAAATGTTAACAATAAAAATGGGATTAACAGCACACGAGTTTGACAATTTTATTGTTTTAACAGTTCTCGAGGACAGCAGTTGAAGCAAGCTTGAGTAAATCTTTCAAGTCAACTGTATATTTAGAAAAGAGTCTCTTTACTGACCTTTGGAGCCTAAAGGATTTAGACCCTGAAATACCAAAGTAGTACAGACTGGTAGCCTCATCACATTTAAGGAATGTTTCCAATCCTGAGCGTTCATCAGGCTTCTAAAATTATTTGCTCCATTCTAGTTGCAGCCCATCTAATGTGAATTGGTTCTTAGGGTTAAAATGACAAGTTACTTATAAGTTTAAGCGTCTGCGTGCTTGTGTCCAATATGCCATTAATAAGCTGCTGCTCTGCACTTGAGCATGAGTTTCTAAAATAGAAAACATGATTTGATTAAAATTTAAAAATGCTTGACTTAGAAAGATACTTTAAAAGTTACACAAAGAGTACTTACTGGATGCAGGGGATAAATCTGAATCTTCAGTCTACATGGATACCTATCAGGGATTCTGTAGATTGTAAGATGGAGCTCTATAACCAATTCCTGGTGTATACGAAGATGATTTTATACACTGCTAACATACTGCCATTAAAGTATGTACTCGGAAGTGTTTTGTTCAGTGGGGGTGAGGAAGGAGATGGATTTGCGCAGATCTATTCTGTAAACTGATATTTACAGAATAACTCTCTGGGGCTAGTGTGCAATGTATTGATACCGGATTGAATGAAGTGAAGTTGCCCATACAGCAGCTGAACTAATGGCTTTGATCTGATCAATACCATGTTATCGGGTTAGCCGAATAAATGGGTTGAAGCTAAGTAAAATAAACTTCTATCAGTATACTTGGACTAAAGCATGACTAGTTACTGCATAATCAGCCCAAATGGTTTGAAAGAAGATGGACTGTATTAAGATAAAAACTACATGTTTTATCCACTGAAAAAATGCTAAAATAGGGCTTAGGATATCTTTGGCCAATCACAGGGCATATGTTGGGAGTGTGTTACATAGCGCTTCTCCCAAGTCAGTGTAATCTTGCGTGTTATCATCATCATTCTTGTTTCTAGTTATGCTCTAGTTCCTGGGCTTCACTTTGAGGAAACAGGTACTATTCCCTCTTCCTTCTCTGTAAGGAGATGGTCTAGTTACAAACCATAGAAGTAGAAAGTGATAGGATGTCAAATAATGTACTTCCTAAGAGTGTTAAGCTTTTGCGTTTTTTTTTTGGTTTTATTCTTAATTGATCGTGGGATTAGACTTGTGAAGTAAGGGTAAAATTAGGGCCTAGCAAATAAATGGAACCTCAACAAGAATGAGTTACAGACCAGTGAAAAGAGATGCATGGTCCAATAAGGTGTTAAAAGGGAGAATCAAGAGAAAACAAACACTGGATTAAATTTTGAACAAGCAAAAGAATTAGGATAGTACTGGAAGAAGAGGCGGTGTTCTTGTTTGAGGGTCTGTGAATCTTAGGTACTTTTGTGAGCCTGTCCCCCTGCACTCATCTCATTGCCTGTGCTGTTGATTAAGTTTCTCCTGCAGACCTGTGCTTTTCAATATGGTAGCCAGTAGCCACATAAAGCACAACGAGCACTTGAAACGTGGCTGTCTGAATTGAGATGTGCTCCAAGTATCAAATAGATAACAAATTTCCAAGGGAAAAAAGAGTGTAACGTAGCTGATTAATTTTCCTTTATTGATTACATGTTTAAATGGCAGTGTTTTGGATGTGTTGGGCTAAATGGAATATTATTAAAATTAATTTTATCTGTTTCTTTGTTTTACGGCAGCTTTCAGAATATTAAAAATACGTGGCTTGCATTACTTTTCTGTTGGATAGTGCTGCAGTAGGTGATTTCCTGTCTTGTATCCTCAGTCACATTGTGACTTTCCCTTCAGGAGGAAACTGCTCTGTGTACAACCAAACCGCGTTTGTCCCCAGCACATTGCCCTCCCTGCTTTTTGTTTTTCAGTACGTTTTGATTTATTAGTGAACAAGTGAGGGAAGTGATGCATGGCTGTTATATTTAGACCCTTTCTTCAAGATTGCAATCACAGCTGACCTTTCTTCCCTTGATGGTGGATTGGAAGATGAAACCGTAGGAAGGGCCAGTGTTATTCAGTATAATGCACTCACAAAAGGCAGTGTGGTTGTAGCTCCCCTGAATTTTGGCCATGACTAGTGATACCACTCAATTTTACTTCTTTCCTAACTCTGCAATATCTGAGGATGCCCAGTGATTGGCCATTGGTCAACTTTGGGTTCAGGCTTGTGTTAAAATGCCCACTGTTGGTCATCAGGCCTTGCCCATTCTCACTACTCCAAAGCCCTATGTGTTTGGGGCCCTTTGATAGACGGAACAAAGTAAGGTAACTTGTGGTATATAAAAGAGGTACTTGGAAGAGCCAAGTTTAAAAGCAGTGATCATTCATTCTCAATATATGACCAGTGAGTGTTATGTTATCTGAAAGTTCCTCAGTAATGTAGGACCCCATAAGTTTATTCATGAACAAAATGATTGAGATACCCATTTTTTTGAGAATGTGGAAATATCAGTAAAAAGTTACTAGTTTTGATTAAAGCAGCAAACACCTACTAGCATTTGCTTTTGATGCTCTTTGCATTTGTTTTCTTGGATGAGCAAGAAAAAGCAGAATTTATGTGCTTACCCCCTCGCTGCAAAGGATTTTCAAGCTGAGCCAGGAAATCTGATGCAGTAAAGCAGTTTACAGATTTATGGGGAAAGGAGAGCTTTTTAAATAGCTCTAGCAAGTGAATTGCATTTTGGATTTATTAGAGGTACCAAATTGGAGAAACACTATGATGAGATGCCAGTAAGGGCAAGTTATTACACAGGATTTTTTGGTTTATTTTTTTCTGACAACAAAAACAATACGTGCTTGTAAAAAGTTCAAATCGCACAGAAATGTCTAAGATAGAATGGGAAATTCTTCCATAATATCACAGCCTACAGCTTGATGCATATTTTCCTCATTATTTTTCATGTATGTATTTTTAAAAAAATATTTATTTATTTATTTGGCTGCACTAGGTCTTAGTTGCAGCACGTGGGATCTCTGTTGCGGCATATGGGATCTTTAGTTGAGGCACACGGGATCTTCAGTTGCAGCATGCAGGATCTCAAGTTGCGGCATGTGAACTCTTAGTTGCAGGATGTGGGATCAAGTTCCCTGACCAGGGATCGAACCCAGGCCCCCTGCATTGGGAGTGTGGAGTCTTAGTCACTGGACCGCCAGGGAAGTTCCCCACATATGTATTATCTCTCTCTTCTTTTTTTAAAATAAATGGGACCCTACTAAATAATATATTTTATATCTGTCTTACTTTACAATGTCCATGGCAGCAGGGTGTGTGTGTGTGTGTGTGTGTGTGTATGTGTATGTATGTATGTACACGCATATGTATTATTTGTTCTATTTGATGGCCATATAATATTTTTTGTATTAGCATAATTTATTTAGCCATTCCCCACTGATGGACATTTCAGGTTTTCCCCCCAACTTTCTGCTAATATGAGCAGCACTGAACAGAGAATATCTTTGTACATCTGTGTGAGTTTCTATAGGATAAGTTCTTAAAAGTTACATATTACACCAAAGTATATACATCTTTTGTATTTTAATATTACTCTCTGAAGTGGTAATATAAAATTCCCCACACCGGTGGTCCTTGGCCTGTTAGGAACCCGGCCGCACAGCAGGAGGTGAGCAGTGGGCCAGTGCGTGAAGCTATATCTGTATTTACAGCTGCTCCCCATTGCTCACATTACCGCCTTAGCTCCGCCTCCTGTCAGCATTATGGTGAGTTGTGTAATTATTTCATTATATATTTCAGTGAAATAATAATAGAAATAAAGTGCACAATAAATGTAATGCACTTGAATTATCCCCAAACCATCCCCCCACTCTGGTCCGTGGAAGAATTGTCTTCCACGAAACCAGTCCCTGGTGCCAAAAAGGTTGGGGACAGCTGTTTTAAATTGTCAGTTGTTTGTAGTTTGACCCGTGTGCTTTTTAATATCAGAGTCAAGTTTATCAGTTTTTTTTGCTTATAGCTTCTGTTAGGAAAGAACTTCTCTTCGACAAGGTTATAAAGTATTAATCCATCTTTTATTCTATACATTTATGGTTTTATCATTAAATCCTAAATCTTTGCTCCAAAATAACTTTGTTGTGAGGAACGACTACAAGTCCAGCTTTTCTCTTCCCCATACCTCCCTCTCACCATCACCAAATTCTTTCAGTGGTGTTCGTTGATGTAATTCATCATGATGGTGACTTGAAATGCCATATTTATCGTTCATTCACTATATTTTGTTTATTGTCTGTATTGACATACAGTAAGCTGCATATATTAAATGTATCAATATAATCTGATGAGTTTTTACATAAATATTCAATCAAGATAATGAATGAACATACCCATCATCACCAACATTTCCTTGTGCCTATTTTTAACCCATCCCTCCCTACCCCCATTCCTGTCCCAAGCAACTATTAATTTACTTTGTCTCTGTAGATTAGGTTACATTTTCTAGAATTTTATATAAACTAGTAATAAGGGATGGACTCTTTTCTTTTTTAATGAGTCCCTGGCTTCTTTTGTTGAGCGTACTTACTTTTTCCTAGGGAGAAAGCATTATGTCTGATTTGAACCACTGGGTTTTGTTAGAATCCTTTAGCAGATTGAGAAGTTCCCTTTCATTCCTAGTTTGCTGAGAGATTTCACTGATGGATTTTTCTTCTTCATCTATTAAAATCATCATGTAATCACTTTAAAACATATTTTAATATGGTGAATTTATTGATTGATTTTTGTATGTTAAAACAGTCTTGCCGCCTGGGGTTAAAACCCATGTGATCATGCTGTATTTTTTTTAATATATAATGCTGGATTTGATTTAGTAAAAATTTTAAGTATTTTTGTGACTATGTCCGTGAAGGATATTGTTCTATAGTTTTCTTTCCTTATAATCTTTTTCTGTTTTTTTTTATTAGGGTAGTGTTGGTCCCAGGGAATGAGTTGGAACATGTTCCCTCTTCTGCAAATTTTTGGGAAAAATTTTCTTTTAGAATTGGTATTTATTTTCTCCTTAAATGTTTAGTAAAAATAACCGGTGAAGCCACTTGGGCTTGAAGTTATCTTTGTGGGAAGCGTTTAAAGTACAAATTCATTTTCACTACTGGATAGAGGGTTATTCAGTTTATTTCTTTTGGTACCTTTCAAGGAATTTGTATATTTCATTTAAGCTGTGAGATTTATTGGCATGAAGTTGTTATGGTGTTACCTTATTATCCTTTTAGTGTCTGAGAATCTATAGTGATGCCTCCCTCTCATTTCTGATACTGCTTTTTTGAACAGTGATGAAAAATTGAGTGTTCCCTTTTTTTGCCCCCTCTGATTTAGTTAGCTAGAGGTTTACTGCCTTTATTTGCCCTCTGAAAGAACTAGCCTTTGGTTTTATTGATTGTTTTTCCTATTTGTTTTTTCATTAATTTCTGTTCTTTATTATACCTTTTCTGCTATTTCCTTTGGGTTTCATTTTTTGCTCTTATTCTGATTTTTTAAGAGATGCTGAGGTCATCAGTTTGTGACTTCTCTGTTTTACTACTATAATCATTTAGTACTATAAATATCCCTCTAAGCACTGTCCTAGTTTCAGTTTTGATATGTTTTATGTCATTTTCATTTAGTTCAACATAATTTCTAATTTCCTTTGTGATTTCTTCTTTGATTCATGGATTATTTAGAAGTCTGTTATTTAGTTTTCCCATATTTGGGGCCCAAATGTATTTTTTATTGATTACAATTTAATTACATTGTGGTTAGAGAACATACTTTGTATGATTTGCATCCTGTACAATTTCTTCAGACTTGTTTTATGGCCCAGTCTATGGTAAATGTTTCCTATATACTTGTGGAGAATGTGTAACTGCTGTTGTTGGTTGGAATGTCCTGTGAATGTCAATTAAGTCAAGTTGGCTGTTAGTGTTGCTCAAGTCTTCTGTGTCTTTACTGGTTTTCTGTCTACTTGTCTGTCACTTACTGAGAGAGGGGTAATAGTGTCTCTGGCTAAAATTGTGTCTTTGGCTATTTCCCTTTCAGTTATATCACTTTTGTTTTCTGCTTTGAAGCTCTGTCATTCCATGTAAAAATTAAATTTGGGATTATGTGTCATTTTGAGGAATGGAACTCCTTATCATTATGAGATGCTCCTCTTTCTCCTTGGTAATATTCTTTGTTCTAAAACCCACTTTGTCTGATGTTAGTATCACCACTGCAGCTTTCTTTTTCTTTTCTTTTCTTTTTTTTTTTTTTTTTTTTTTTTTTTGAGGTACGCGGGACTCCAACCGTCGCGGCCTCTCCCGTTGAGGAGCGCAGGCTCCGGGCTCGCAGGCTCAGCGGCCACGGCTCACGGGCCCAGCCGCTCTGCGGCATGTGGGATCCCCCTGGACCGGGGCACGAACCCCCGCCCCCCACATCGGCCGGTGGACTCTCAACCACTGCGCCACCAGGGAAGCCCATGCAGCTTTCTTTGATTAGTGTTAGTAGGCATATCTTCTCCCATCCCTTAACTTTTAACCTGTCTACATCTTTGTACTTAAAGGTGTTTTCCTGGAGATAGATGTACTTTGATTTTACCTCTTTATCCAATCTTACAATATTAGTCTTCTATTTGAGGTGTTTAGAACATTTTCATTAAAAATATTTAAATCTACCATCTTACTACTAGTTTCGTGTCACATCTTCTGTTCTTCTTTCTCGTTTATTTCTGCCTTTTCCAGCCACCTTTTATATCAGTTGAGCATTTTACCTTTTAATGGTTGGTGTAGGGTTTAAAATATGCATCTTTAATTTACCTCGGTTTGCCTACTATCATGTAGGTAATTACCCTGATGTAATGATTACCTCCCAATATACTACCAGACAAAGTAACCAAGGGTCATTGGACATAGGGGATCACAGATCAAATAAAAAAACTCACATCCCGTGATTGACCCAATTAAGTGTGTAGAGTTAGAAGTAAGGCATAGGGTAAATTAACACCTTTTAATAGGGTGCAAGCAGAGTGAAGTACACGCCACCTGAATCCTGAGGAACAGTGTGTTCATATGCTCTCCCCCCGCACCCCCAGGCTGCATCAGCCTTCCTCAGAGTTGCGTCTGAGGAACAGTTCCCACCGACGGAAAGTATCTCAGGCCAACAGCACGTACTTGGTGCGACATGTATAGTTGGCCCTGGCCGTACTTGCCAGTGAACTTGCTGACCATCCATGGGTTTTATTTGTGTTTCTTAATCAAAGAACACATCTGAGTAGATGTCACCAATGTGTGGCTTAATTAAAGCTTCATGTATTGGTATCTGCTATTTTAGTATTTAGTTTAATATTTAGTGTATCATGAATATTTAGGGCCCAGATGACTCGTGAATACTAGGTATCTTCTGGTCCTTTCATCCATTTTTATTCATCTCTAGCACACTTATGCTCTATCTTTATATGTCACATCGTATGGGCATCAGACATTCCATTTTTCCTTCCATCTCAGAATTAAATCCTCCGTGTAATATGGAAGTGTACGTCACACCACTCCATGTCTTATGTGAGAACCTTTCAGCAGCATATTTCTATTTGTAGTGGCTTCCTATCACCTACATCATGAGATCCAGTTCCTTCCAAACCCTGCATGATGTGACTGTGGTTTCCTGTCCCGCCTCATGTCATCCTCACTTTCCCTTCCTGACTGTGCTGTCACCATGTTGACAGCTCAGTTTACTGAATAGGCTACGCATAGGCCTCCTTTTCTCCTCCTCAGGACATTTGCTTCTACTAGTCCCTCTCCCCAGAATGTTCTCCCGTCTCCTTGCATGGCTGAGTGCGTCTCATCCTTTGCATTTCAGAGACCTCTCTACCTCGTCCACACTATGAGAATAAGGGCCCACACCTGTCTCTGTAGCCTCGCCTGTCATCTGGCACAGAGTAGCCTTAGGTGTTCCGTGGCTATATTAGAGTTAAGGAATAATGCATTATTATTTCTAATGTCGTGCTAGTTTTAACACGCGAACTTGTAGAAGGGTTTTTACTTAAGTATTTGTAAATGTGTGAAATTGTTCTGTAGTTTTCATGTCAGGCCTACTACTGTTCTTAACTTTATATTGGGATATAGCTATAGTTTCACAAGAAACTGGAAAGGTGGCACAGAGAGGTCCTGTGTACTGGGCTCAGTTTCCCCCAGTGGTTGTAGCACACTTAACTGTAGTTCAGTATCAAAAGCAGAAAATCTACATTGGTACACCATGTTCTGCATCATTCCATTTGTGTACATTTTTTGAGCGTTGTTTTATGGCCAGGGATATGGTCTTTTGGTTTATGTTCTGTGGATGCTTGAAAGGAATGTGTATTCTGCTGTTATTGGTTGAAGTGTTGTATAAATGTTGATTAGACTGTTTTGGTTGATGGTGGTGTTGACTTCTATATCCTTGCTGATTTTCTTTCTAGTAATTTTATCAGTTGAGGAGAGAAGGGTGTTGAAGTCTTTAATTATAATTATGGATTTGTTTCTTTCTCTTTTCTCGTCTCCCAGTTTGTATTTCCATGTGTTTGCATCTCTGTTGCTTGGTTCATACATATTTAGGATTGTTAAGTCTTCTTGGTGATTTGAATCATCATGTCATTTTATCATTATAATTTTGTCATTATGTAATATCTGTGTTCCTTTTAATTTTCTTTAAAGTCTGTGTTTTCTTTTTTTTTTTTTTTTTTTTTGCGTTATGCGGGCCTCTCACTGTTGTGGCCTCTCCCATTTGCGGAGCACAGGCTCCGGACGCGCAGGCCCAGTGGCCATGGCTCACGGGCCCAGCCGCTCCGCGGCATGTGGGATCCTCCCGAAACGGGGCACGAACCCGCGTCTCCTGCATCGGCAGGCGGACTCTCAAGCACTGCGCCACCAGGGAAGCCCTAAAGTCTGTGTTTTCTGATATCAGTATAGCCACACCTGCTTTGTTTTGATAAATGTTTGCAAGGTATGTCTCTTTCCATCCTTTAAATATTCGGCCTCCCTTTATCATTATAGTTAAAATGAGTTTCTTGTAGGCAGCATATAGTTGGGTCATTTTTATTTCTTAATCCACTCTTCAAATCTGTCTTTTCAGTGACTTATTTAGACCTTTTATATTTAATGTAAGTATTGATGTTAGATATTAAGTTTGCCATTTTATTTTTCTGCTTTTCCTTTTTGGTTTTGTTTTTGGTTCTTTCTCTGTTTTCTTTCTCCTGCCTTCCTGTGGATTACTTGAATATGTAGTTATCATGTCTCCTTAATCTTCTCTAGGCTGTGGCATTTCCTCAGACTTTACTTGTTTTTGATGACCTTGGCAGTTTTGAGTATTACTGGTGTTTTGAAGAATATCCCATAATTCGAGTATGTCCAATTTTTTTTCATGATGAGGTAGTTATGGGCTTGGGGGAGGAATACCGCAGAGGTAAAGAGCTGTTTTCATCACATCATATCAAGGGTACATGCAGTCAACAAGACCTGTCACTGAGTGTGTTAACCTTGATTATGTGGCTGGGATTTGTCAGGTTTCTCTACTCTAAAGTTACTTTTCCCCCCATTTCCATACTTTACTCTTTGGAAGCAAGTCATTAGGCACTCAGAGGTTGGGGATTAAGATTAAGTTCAACCTTCTTGAGGGCAGAGTATCTTAAGTAAATTATTTGGAATTTTCTATACAGGAGATTCATCTCTTCTCCTCATTTAATTACTTTTTGACAACTTTAAAATTTCTCCCCTGGTTATTGACTCTTCAGGTTTTCTTTTTTTCCTTCTTTAATTTACTTTGGAAATTTGATTTTTTTTGGAGTATCCAGTCCATTATTTATTAAAGTACGTTGTGTAAATATTTATTTTCATATTGGACATTTACCTTTCTTCCTAATTTGGTATATTTGTGACTTCTCTCATTTTGTCTGCATTAAGATAGTGTTTAATGCTTTTTTTCCCAAATCACTAGGTCTTGGATATTTACCAATTCAGCTGATTGTATTCTATTACGTTAATTAAAAAAAATCATTAATCATTCCTTTTTCTCTTTTCTCTTTTTTTTTTTTTTTTTTGCGGTACGCGGGCCTCTCACTGTTGTGGCCTCTCCCGTTGCGGAGCACAGGCTCCGGACGTGCAGGCTCAGAGGCCATGGCTCACGGGCCCAGCCACTCCGTGGCATGCAGGATCCTCCCGGACCAGGGCACAAACCCGTGTCCCCTGCATCGGCAGGCGGACTCTCAACCACTGGGCCACCAGGGAAGCCCCCTTTTTCTCTTTTCATTAGAATTATTTTGTTCTTGTCCTGGTCTCTTGATTTAAGTGCTTTTATCCATTTATAAATTTTCCTTCTGAGAAATAACAGGCATCAACCTGAGCTACATCTGTTTCCTGAGTGTGTGTCAGGGAGAGAAGTGGAAAGTGGTATTATGTGGAGTTTTGGGGTGTGACCTGTGGCCACCATTGTTGTTCAGTCAGTTGGTCATCAGGCACTGCTGGGATTAGAGAGGAGACTGAAACACAGGTCTTGGCCTCAGTGAGCTCACAGTTTACTGTGGAGGCAGACATAACTCGATAGCTATAACACAGAATGGTGTAAATTGTAACAGAGACACAGTGGGCCAACTCCCTGCTGTGGGGTGATCAGCGCCCCTTCCAGGAGCGAAGCACACTTGGGCTGAGCAGGAAGTGTTGCGGTTTGCGCATTGGACCATATTCACCAGCAGAAGTGTGTATTTGTTCTGTCTGCTCCCTTCCCCAAAGGGCGGGCGTGCCTGTCCTTCCTGTGCTTGGATGACTCTGTTCTCCTGCCAAGGTAAACTGGCAGTGAGTCCTCGTCTCTTTTCCCAGCTGTCTCTTCTGAGGATCACCTGGTCTCTGCTGACCAGGTGAGAGGCCTTTGTCACAGGTGCTCACAAAACCCTGTCCTGCTTCATAGCACTTGTCATTTTGCAGTTTTATGCTTGTTTTGTGTGATTAGTTGATTAAAAGTCTACCGCACGGTTACTGACTTCGTGAAGCAGGAACTATGTCATATTTGGTCGCCATCGTATCCCTGCACTCAGATCACTGACTGGCACATAGTAGGTGCTCAGTGAATACCTACACGGTCGAGTGAGTGTGTAAGGGGGAGTGGTGGTGGATGGAAGCAAGGTGCTTGGGCTCCACACCCCTGCCAAGGGATTCAGACTCTGCTTCTTGTCCTCTGTGAGCCTCAGAAGAATATGAACCAAGGATTTGACATGGTTCAATTTAATTTAGAAGTATCTACCTGGGAACCATTTGTGTGGAAAGCACATTTTACAACACGTGAGTAAAACAAGCAGTGTTAAGTAGATTATTTTTGTAGATATTAACCAGTAGTTATTATTCACTAACCTTCCCATTTTGAAAATGCCTTTTCTGCGCAGTCTTTTTATATGTTAATGTAGATTCTCTCCTGTGCCGTGGGTAGGAGTGATGTTGAGAGTTTTTACCTGTGAGTATTGTCTCCACCCACCGAGATGTCCACGTCCTAATTCCTGAAACCTATGCACATGCTAGGTTGCTGGGCAACGGGAATTTAAGGTTGCAGGTGGAATCGAGGCTGTTAATTAGCTGACCTTCTGATAAGGAAATGATCCGGATTTTATCCCCGAGGGCCCAGTGTAATCACAGGGTCCTTAACTGTGCAAGGGGGAGTCCTCAGAGTTGTGAGCAGGACTCCGCGGTCACTGGTGGCTTTGAAGGCAGAAGGTGGGGCCCAAGGGATGCAGCGGCCTGCAGAAGCTGGAAAAGGGAAGGAGACAGCTTCCAGGAAGGAATGCAGCCCTGCCTCCAGGAAGGAATGCAGCCCTGCCAACATCTTGATTTTCAGTTCCGTGAGACCCGCTTTGGACTTCTGACCTCCAGAACTGTAAAATAATACTTTTGTGTTAAGCTGCTAAGTTTGTGGTTAATTTGTTAAAGCAATAATGGAACACTAAGGAAATACCGCTTAGTATATTTTATGATAAGCCTATCTTGTAAACAGTCATGAGGAACATCACAGAATAGTCTTTGTAGAGGCAGCAACTGAGACTGACTTGGAAATCTGCTTGGGTCTTTTTGTGTTGGTGTATTTGGTAAGTGATACAAATATCCACATATATTTGATGTTTTCTTAGATTAAGACTCACATTATGGTTCTTGATCTAAATTGGTCGAAGCAGAAAAAATGTTCCCTTTTTATTCTGATGCTGCCCCACATGATTCACACGTGAATACTTCCTGCCGCACCATATAACTACGGCAGTTTCTAGGTTTCGTTGTAAAAATGATTCATTTTGCTCTCCATGACAGGCTTTCGTTTGAAATATATTACTCATGTGCTCTGGGAGATTGCTCACATACGTCTCTCTCCCCCTGTCTGGTCTCCTGAGATGCTCTGTACCTGTTGAATCATTGCAATTTTATTTTACTTCACTATAAAATGTTTTACAGTTTTCCATAGCTCCAGTTGAGCTACTTTTTAACAATTAATATTTTAGAGGGTCTAGTTTAGAAAGTATGCAGTGCTGTAAACTGTTTAGATAGATGCCGGGGGTTGCAGCTGAAGCCAGGCCAGGCCTTTCTCTCTGCGATGGAGGCTGCTCAGCCATGGGGTGGTGAGGTCAGCTGGGACCAGGGCGAATCTGCTTTGATTGGTTTTGCGTATTGGGGATAATTGTAATGTTTGGTGGGTCCACGCAGCCCTCAGGGGCCTTAGAACTCTTAAGGTTTATTAGCTTGGGTCCTTTGGGAGGTCAGGGATTGCCAGTAATGAAAGGAAGGCTTAGAAAAGAGTTTTTTGTTTTTTGTTTTTTAGGAAGTGGTCATTATTTTTTTAATTTAGGGAAATACATGTCAAGAGGCATGTTTTGGTTTTCACTTTTTGCCACGTGGTATGTTTTGCCAATGTATCTCCCTTGGTCCACACAGAGAAAAGAATTCTTGGATCCTGTTGAGTTGCCTCAAGAATCCTTAAGGAAGGCCCAGCTACAGAAGGAGAGTTAGCTCTTGGGTTGGCTTTTGATGGCACATGGAGACATATGTCCCTTAAGGCTTTTCCACGGTGCCCCACCAGAGGGTGGGGAGATACCAGAACATCTGGGTATCCACTCTGGGTGGGACTTCCCTTCTCAGGCACCTCCATGCTGCCTGCGAACAGGGCCGCTCAGTGGATTTTACCCCTGACTCCTAATTGAGGACTCTGCAGGTGTGGCCTGTTCTCAGGCCTGGCCGCCCACCCGGGGAGCTGCAAAGAGACACTCGGGTGGGATGCTACCTCTGTCTCGAGGGTGGAGGTCAGGGATGCTATGGTAGCACACAGTACACAGGACTGGCCCCAACAGAGACCTCCCTGGCCCCAAATGTCAGTAGTGCTCACGTTGAGAGAGCTTTCCCTGAAATCTGGCTCACTTTCTTCCTTCCCACGTCTACTGCTGTCATCATTCTTGGTGACTTCAGTTTTCGTGTAGATGGCCATCCGTAGCTCAGCCGTCTCACTTCTAATGTTCTGTTCCATCCCCTGCACATACCTCGTGTGTCCAGCCTGGGGGACACATTTCTAACCTTGTCCTCGCTCATCAGGGAACTCCCTTCACAGTCTCACTCCAAGCAACCCACTTTGACTGCCCCTCCTGTCCTTCCAGCTCACCTACTGTGGTTCTCTAAGGAGTCCTTCCGCCTCATGGGGGTGTCCAGACCCTTGATGCCGCCAGTCTCACTCTCTGCCCGTGCCTTATGTCCTCACTTGCCTTTCTCTGCTCCGTGATGTATCCATCTCATGCCCTTGGACCCCAGTTCGCTTACCGTGCCGCCCCCGCCCCCCGCCTCCCTATTCCTTACCTGTCACAGCCACAACTTTTATCAAGCCCAACTCTTTTCCTGTTTTCCATCAACCCTAACCTGATAAATTAAAATCTGCTGGAGAAAAACACAACCATACTCACTATACCGGTTTCTCTTTAACTGACTAAATCTCAACTGGGAATCCGTGGTGCTCTGTGTGTTCCCACTCTCAAACCACAGCTCCCACTACCAAGCGGCCTTTAGCTTCATTGAAACATTTGCTCATCCAGCACCAAAGCTGCCGACCTCTAGGCACGTGTACTCGTCTCCTTCTCTTTCTCCCCCACCGCCGCCCCCTTGATGGAATGACTAGAATAACCCTGCTTTTATCAATGGCAAACCAAGTCTTCGACTTGTGTTCTGGGCCCACCCCCTCTGGCCTTTGTAAGGTTTTTCTCTCAGCAGTTGTCTTCTCTGGCTCTCTTGTTACGAAATAGTAGGCACGCTGTTCTCCCCACACTCCTCTGCAAGCTATTACTTAATTTCTCTTAGCACCCTTGTAGCTAAATTTCTTGAAAGAGTTGTCTTTGATGCTCTCTTTTTTACCTTAGGCGGTTTCCTCAGCTACTCTGTAGGGTTTTTTTTTTTTTCACTTCTTTACTGAGATTGTGCTTCTCAGTGTCAGCAGTGACTTTCACACTTGCACATCCCCTGGTCTCTGTTGTTAATTCCTTGACCTGAAACCAGCTCTTGATAAAATTGCCTGCCCTCCCTTGTTGAGACCATTCTCGGCCTTGGCTTCTGTGGCACCACCCTCTGCAGTTTCCCTCCCACCTCCCTAGCTACTGCTTCGCAGGCCCCTTTGCAGACTCCCCAAGCTGTATTTGACCTCGAAGATACAGGGCGCTTCAGAGCCTGTCTTGGGACCCCTTCCCTTTTTTATCTGCGTACTTCGCCGTAAGTAAATCTATCCATGTCCATAGCTTCAAATACTATTGCATTAGTAATTCTCCATTGACTGCCCTTTTTAGGATGAATAAACTGCCTTTTTAGCCTGCTCAGTGCCCCAGGAGGCTGACCCAACCAGCTACATCACCTGGTTTCCTTAGCCTCTGGCTTCTTTGGGGTTCTGCCAGTAGGAGGTGCTGGCGTGATTGAGGGCAGGAGGAGAAAGAGGTCAGGATACTTATTTTCCTCATTGCCTCCCCGCCTGGTGGCAGTCCTGGCAGTGGCTGAATTCCTTTATAACGGCACTTCTTGTCTGGGGTCCCCTGCTCTGTGGCTCCAGCTCCTCTGGGGCTGTGGCAACACGATCCCTTTCCCTTGTCACTTCTGGCCCAAGAGTAGTCACTGCTGGTCCCTGGGTGCTTCACCACCCCTGCAGACTCTCTCCAGCTTGCCTACGCATCTGTGAAGAGTCCCTTCACTCTGCATTTTCAGCTGAGTCCTTTTGAGTGTGCCATGTGTCATCTCATCTGGTCAGTGCACCACCTGTAATCTGATAACACTATCTGTATCTGCTGCAAACTTCCAAATCTTATGTTCAACCTTGATCTTTCATTTGGAGCCCAGAGTCTTGTGTTGAGCCGCCCATTTGAAATCTCCACATAGGTGTCTTAAAAGTATCGCAGACTTCACTAGGCAAAGAGGTTTTCCGATTCTGTGCCCACTGCCCTTCCTCACCCATACCCAAACTGTTGCTTCTATAGTTTTCTCCATCTCCGGAAAATACGCCTCTCTCCATCCATGTAGGACGATCCCAGATTATATTCTCTTCTTCTTCTAAACATACCTCCATTTGCCTACTTTTTCCATCTCTATTACCACCACCATGTCCAACTCACTGTCATATCTCACCTGGATTGCTGTGATGTGTCCTGCCTGACTCATCTCTCTGCTTCATCGTTTCTTTTCCTTACTATCCGTGCTCCAAATAGCAGCCAGATTTTACCTTCTTAAAATGAAAATTATATATCCCTCTCCAGTTTAAAACCTGCCAGGGCTTGACATCCCACTGAAAGTAAAACCAAATCTCTTTACTCAGACTCACAAAGTCCACATCATCTCTTCCTTGCACCCCTCACCACTTGCCCCATCACCTGCTTCAGCCACAGTGGCTGTCCTGTTTCTCCAACTTGTCAACCTGATATCCACTTGGGACCGTTATGTAAAGTTCCATTTGCCTAGAATGCTCTCCCCCCACTTTGGTATGGCTGGTATCCACTTATCATTCAAGTTTGTCTAAATCTTACCTCATCTGGGAGGTGCTTCCCCCAACTGACCCGGTATTAACTTAGTCACTATTTATCAGATCACACCATTTTAATTCTTAATGTGGCCCTTAATACTTTTTGATATTTTTGTTGCTTATTTGTCAGTTTTGTGTCTTCACTCAGTAAGATTTAAGCTTCATGAGGGCAGGGATCTTCTTTGTCACATTCGGCACTGAAACCCCAGCACCTGGAAGAGTGAGTGACATTACTAGAAATTGTATTTGTTTTTCTATCGATTGCCTATTCATGGCCTTGCCCATTTTTCAATATACATATTTATCATTTTCTTAGTGATTTATAAGAGCTCTTTATATGTTAATTACATTAAATTTATCACATATGACCTAAATATTTTCTTCGTTTGTCATTTGATTCTTAGTCGTATTTGTTGATCTTAGACATTTCAGATACTTTTGGCGTCACATCTATATACTTTAAGATTTTGGTTTTGATATTAGACTTTAAAATAATTTCCCTGCTCCTAATTAGTACAATATTTCTCTCTCTTTTATGGTTGTGATTTTATTTTCTAACATTGAACTTTTTTTTTTTTTTTTTTTTTTTTTTTTGCGGTACGTGGGCCTCTCACTGTTGTGGTCTCTCCCGTTGCGGAGCACAGGCTCCGGACGCGCAGGCTCAGCGGCCACGGCTCACGGGCCCAGCCGCTCCGCAGCATGTGGGATCTTCCCGGACCGGGGCATGAACCCGCGTCCCCTGCGTCGGCAGGCGGACTCTCAACCACTGCGCCACCAGGGAAGCCCCTAACATTGAACTTTTGAATCTACTTAAAATTTGCTTTGGAGTGTGATTTAAAATAAAGATCTAAAATTGTCTTTCTCCAATATTTAATGATTTAACACATATTTAGGGCGTTTAGTATATACAAGGTGCTTTATACTTATTAACTTCTAATCCTCATAACAACCTTATGAAGTAGTTTGTCTCATTGTTACCATGAAGAATGCAGAGGCACGGAGAGGCTAAGTACTTGCCCAAGGTCACAGGATGGTAAGAGTCAGTTCTATCTTGCTCCGGAGTTTTGTACTGTTAACCATTAACAGTCTGCTACCTCTGTTACTGTTAAATATTCATTTCTGCACTGTTTTGTAAGTAGCCCATCCATCTCTACTGTTTGGAAAAAGCCACTTTTAACATGATGTGAAGGTGTATACGTGCTCAGGTCTCTTCACAAACTTTCTCACCTGCTTAATTGTTTTAACCTCTATTGTAGTGAAAGTACCACACTTAAAAATTTAGACTTTCATTTAATCTTTTCCTCATTTTTCTTCTTCAGGTGTTTTAGTATTGTTATACATTTTTACTAAAACCCAACTCTACAAAAAAATAAAAACCTGGACCATCTCTATTAAGGTTGTTTCAGTTCCATAAATTCTGGCTTTATTATAAGGAACCATGAACAGACTCTTAGTGGGATATGAGGAATTACGTTTTCACACTGTGATGACTCAACTCTACGGCCACTGCAGGTCGAGTCTTCATTGGACATGAAATTGTAGTGTGAACGTGATTAGCACGAGGCTGGTGACAGAATAGATGCCCAATAATTATGCTATAAATGTAGAAATGAGAATAATGTGTCAGTCTCCACATTCTTTTTCTAATTTTCATTTGTATCCTTTCTGTTAGCCTTACATATTTAATGAGTAATAATGACTTTACTCAAATGAGATGAGGCATTGAAATCTATCCCCTCGTGCCAGTTCCTTTTGGGGAGAGAAAAATGCTGAGTTTCCAGGGTTACCCTTTCCTCTTCCACTGCTATTATCATCCCTACTGGAATGGATCAGGAGAGGCACCAAGATGTCTGGCTTCTCTGCAGGGACTTTCAGAGATTTTATTTTCCGAAAACTTTCCTCATTAGAGCCTAGGCAATTTGGGTCCACAAGAAGTTTAGTAACACAAACCCATTGTTTCTTATAAGGAATCTATATGTAACCCATTGTTTCTGAGAGAAATGGAAGCATCCATTATATGAAACACTAGTCATTGGAAACCAAGATGAGCAGGGAGATAGAAAGAATATCATTGGGTAACCTTTTGTTCTCTTGAGATTGGCATTATGTATGGCATCTTTCCAAAACCGATCTATAAATAAAATTACATACCTTTTTTTTTATTATGCCGCATGCTTTTCTTTAGGTCAGCCTAGCCACAGAATGGTTTATATCCTAGGGATGAATGATGTCGTTCCAGGAAGAATGTTTTCCATTGAGTATTTTCATAGAATGTTCCATATATCAATATTTGTAATGGATTTCTTATGATGAGGCTTTGGAATTGATGTGCTACTTTGAGGACCACATTGTTTTCTTTTTTAAAAAAATTAATTAAATTTTAAATTTATTTTTGGCTGCATTGGATCTTCGTTGCAGTGGGTGGGCTTTCTCTAGTTGCTGCGAGCGGGGGCTGCTCTTTGTTGCGGTGCATGGGCTTCTCATTGCAGTGGGTTCTCTTGTTGCGGAGCATGGGCTCTAGGGCATGCGGGCTCAGTAGTTGTGGCTAATGGGCTCCAGAGTGCAGGCTCAGTAGTTGTGGCTTGCGGGCTGTAGAGTGCAGGCTCAGTAGTTGTGGTGCACGGACTTAGTTGCTCAGCGGCATGTGGGACCTTCACGGACCAGGGATCGAACCTGTGTCCCCTGCATTGGCAGGCAGATTCTTAACCACTGCACCACCAGGGAAGTCCCCACATTGCTTTCTAATAGATAAGACATTAACCTCCCACTTATATGGAGTAATTGTTGGTCCTAATGGTTAATCCTTGAAAACCACCCCCCCCCCCGCAAAAATAAATAAAAAATGTCAACTGAGTCATGCAATTTGGCTTGTATTATGCATGTATTATGTATGGCTGGGGGTCAGTTGAAAAGTGAAAACAAAACTGGACTTTAGTGACCTGTGGCAACATTCACATTTTGCAGTGCAGATGTATGGTTCTATATTACTCAGTGTCAACTGAATATATTTTTTCTGTGTGTGGTTAGTTTGTCTGTCATTAATGAGGTTCGTGATATTAGTTGCTTAAGAAAAATACACTCACCAAAAAACTAGGGTGGGAATGTTAATGTGCCTACCAGAAAGCAATTGTGTAAGTAATCAACTTAATGGTAATATTATTTTATACACTTATTTCTGCATGTATTAATATTTCCTCTTTTATGTTTCAAGTTAAGGGGCCATTCAAGGGTAAAACACTTCACATAATATATGGATAGAGTTGGATAAACTCCTAGGCCAAGCTAAGGGTAGTGCAAGTTTTTGTTTCACTTACTGTGTTGTTTTGTGCTTTCACCATGTGTGTACAAACTCTATACACATCTGCATAATTATTGACATGTACACATCAACATTTTTCCTTTGACATTTTCTCAGGCAAACTCGTTGTACTTATATTGTTGGGGAGAAATAATTTATGCCAAATAATTTTAATAAGGTAAATATTTAGGGAAATGAGCAATGACTTCCCCCCCCCCCGGTTAAATGTTAAAATATATTTACAGAACCCATCACTGCTTTAGGAGTCAAAGAACTTGGGAGAAGGAAGAAAATGTGATAGTTTGTTCATTGGCAAAGGAAAAACAAAACAAACTAGAAAATATTTGCAGGCACTTAGATGAAATAGTCCCTGTGACATTTGATCAGTATTTACCTAAGGAAAACTGTGAAAAAAACACGCATTTTCTGATTTCTGGTGGTTTGTATGAGTTTAAAATTATATATGTTTGGTCTTCCCTGGTGGCGCAGTGGTTGACAGTCCGCCTGCCGACGCAGGGGACGCGGGTTCGTGCCCCGGTCTGGGAGGATCCCACATGCCGCGGAGCGGCTGGGCCCGTGAGCCATGGCCGCTGAGCCCGCGCATCTGGAGCCTGTGCTCCGCAACGGGAGAGGCCACAGC
>NW_006791593.1:121577-159840 GCF_000442215.2 Lipotes vexillifer
CGCTGAGCCTGCGCGTCCAGAGCCTGTGCTCCACAACGGGAGAGGCCACAACAGTGAGAGGCTCCCCACCTGCCCACAAAAAAAAAAAAAAAAAAAAAAAAAAAATATATATATATATATATATATGTTCAACACCAGGAAATGGTAACAGCCTAGATCATCAGTTTAAGAAACTTAGTATTGTCCTTTAAATATAATGATTGCTTTTCCTTTTTGTACAAGTGTTACATTTAGATCTTCATTGTATGAAAACTGAAATACACAGAAAAGCCCAAAGAAGAAAATAGAAATTAGCTATAACCCCATACCCAGAGATAATCATAGTTAATATTTAGTGTATTTCTGTGTTTGTTTCTATGTGTCTTTCTCTCTATATGTCGTTTCTGTTTTAGATATGAACTAATAAATTTCTTTGTGTGGTTCCAGTATGCATGAATTTCAACTACTGTGATTTAGTTAAGTAACTCCAGTTTCCTAGAAACATGGCTCACATTTCACTTACCATGGTATATAAACTGTGAGTAATTGCATTAAGTATACAGTTCACTGCTAGCTTTCTAAATCAAGTCACTAAGTGAATAACAGATGCACATCACAATGAGTGGCCTATCACATCACTTCTTTCAAAGTCTGTTGGTGATTTGTCACGGTGTTTCTGTTCAGGCTTAGACAGCAAAATCTGTAGTTGTGTTTCCTTCTCATCTTCCAGTGATAAACCCACAGGACATTTCACAAATGTGGATAATTGAAAAAGAGATTGAAAGACAAAAGTTCGGCAGAGAAAGGAAATGTGATAATGCTGGAAATACAATTTTAATCAAATGTAAATGGAATTAGAGAATAAAAATCTGTGGGAATGTTGACCCCTGCTGCCATTCCAGGAAGTCTATATATGCAGCCAGAGGAACTCAGCAAAGGTGCATGTATTGACACTAGTGAGGAAGGTGGTTGTGCTGAAAAGAGTTAAGATCTCCCAGAGGAAGTGACATCATTTAAACAATAGCATGAAGGGAACTCTCAGAGATATTTCACAACATTGAAAGACAAATGATAAAATATTAGAAAATGAGTATGACAATTCCCCAAAGCATAGAAGAGATGATCAGTTTATAAGTTATATGATGAGGAAAACACAAGTACTGTTCAAACTGTTGTTTGTTGCTGTTTTACAGCGATTAAATAAAACACTTTAATTCTCAATGTTTCTAATGTTTCAAATTACAGTGTAGTAAATATCAGGGTTTAAAAATTCCCCTCTACATGTGTAGCTGATAATAAGAGTTTTGAATGTTTCGACAACAAATTTTAAAGGTCATGCAACAATTATATTTTTTTCCCATTAATTATTAAGGTCATTTTGTGTGATTTTAACTTGCACGGTCATTGTAGCAGTAGTTTCTGTAATAACTGTAGCGGTTACAGATAGTATATTTTCCATCAAAGAGAGATCCTTTTTTTCTTAGACATTTAGGGTAAGGGGTGGATCAACTTAATCCAGTCAGAAAGCAAGCTGTATTAGGGCTGTCTTATTAAGACTCCATTCTAACTTTGGTACAGTCTGTTCTTTAGGTGTGGCTTTCCTGGATGTTTGACTGAGACCTCTTAGTTCTTTGTCCCCTCAGCTCTGTAATACTGGAAGATTCAGCTCTATCCTTCAGAATGTCCCAGCCTCATTCTCACATCTAATGCCTCATATACATGCAAATATATTAAGGCAAATATCTTAAGGGAGAGACCATCTGAATGCTTGAAATGGATTGCTTTTCCTGACTTGTTGTTCTCTTTCTTTCTTTCTTTCTTTCTTTCTTTCTTTCTTTCTTTTTGTTATTAGAGTATAGTTGATTTACAGTGTTGTGTTAGTTTCATGTGTAGAGCAAAGTGAATCAGTTGTACATATACATATATCCACTCTTTTCTTAGATTGTTTTCCCATACAGGCCATTACAGAGTATTGAGTAACTCGAGTTCCCTGTGCTATGCAGTAGGTTCTTATTAGTTATCTATTATCTATTTAGTTAGATAATTAGTTATCTATTATATCTAATATCTATATCTAATATCTATTATATCTAATTTATATATATATGTCTAATATATATATCTAAATATATCTATTATATATCTATTATATATATATGATATATAGTAGTAGTGTGTATATTTCAGTCCCAGTCTCCCAATCTATCCCTCTCTGCCGCAGAGCAGAATAAAGAAAAAAGAATGAAAAGAATTGAGTACAGCCTCAGAGACCTCTGGGACAACGTTAAATGCAAGAAAATTTGAATTATAGGGGTTCCAGAAGAAGAAGAGAAAAAGAAGCAGTCTGAGAAAATAATTGAAGAGATTATAATTGAAAACTTCCCTAACATGGGAAAGAAATAGTCAAGTCCAGGAAGCACAGAGAGTCCCATACAGGATAAATCCAAGGATAAACATGCCAAGACACATATTAATCAAACTATCAAAAATTAAATTCAAAGAAAAAATATTAAAAACAGAAGGGAAAAGCAACAAATAACATACAAGGGAAATGCCATAAGGTTAACAGCTGATCTTTCAGCAGAAACTCTGCAAGCCAGAAGGGAGTGGCAGGACATATTTCAAGTGATGGAAGGGAAAAACCTACAACCAAGATTACTCAGCAAGGATCTCATTCAGATTTGATGGAGAAATTAAAACCTTTACAGACAAGCAAAAGTTAAGAGAATTCAGCCCCACCAAACTGACTCTACAGCAAATGCTAAAGGAACTTCTCTAGGCAGGAAATACAAGAGGAGGAAAAGACCTACAATAACAAACCCCAAACAATTACAAAATGGTAATAGGAACATACCTATTGATATTTACCTTAAATGTAAATGGATTAAATACTCCAACCAAAAGACACAGAGTGGCTGAATGGATACAAAAACAAGACCCATATATGTGCTATCTACAAGAGACCCACTTCAGACCTAGGGACACATACAGACTGAAAGTGAGGGGATGGAAAAAGATATTCCA
Organism: Lipotes vexillifer; assembly: GCF_000442215.2. Taxonomy (NCBI): domain Eukaryota; kingdom Metazoa; phylum Chordata; class Mammalia; order Artiodactyla; family Lipotidae; genus Lipotes; species Lipotes vexillifer. Next base: position 124,581 of record NW_006791593.1, read on the forward strand.
TGCAAATGGAAGTCAAAAGAAAGCTGGAGAAGCAACACTCATATCAGACAAAATAGACTTTAAAATAAAGACTGTTGCAAGAGACAAAGAAGGTCACTACGTAATGATCAAGGGATCAATCCAAGAAAAAGATATAACAATTGTAGAATTTATGCACCCAACATAGGAGCACCTCAATACATATGGCAAATGCTAACAGCCATAAAAGGGGAAATCGACGGTAACACAATAATATAGGGGGAGGCTTTAACACCCCACTTTCACCAATGGACAGATTATCCAAAATGAAAATAAGTAAGGAAACACAAGCTTTAAAAGACACATTAGACCAATAAACTTAAGTGATAGGATATCCCATCCCAAAACAACAGAATACACTTTCTTCTCAACTGCTCATGGAACATTCTCCAGGATCATATCTTGGGTCACAAATCAAGCCTCAGTAAATTTAAGAAAATTGAAATTGTATCAGGTATCTTTTCCGACCACAGCCCTATGAGACTAGATATCAATTACAGGAAAACAACTGTGAAAAATACAAACACATGAAGGGTAAAAAATACATTACTGAATAACCAAGAGATCACTGAAGAAATCAAAGAGGAAATCAAAAAATACCTAGAAACAAATGACAATGAAAACACAATGACCCAAAACCTATGGGATGCAGCAAAAGCAAGTTCTAAGAGGGAGGTTTATAGCAATGCAATCCTACCTCAAGAAACAAGAAAGATTTCAAATAAACAACCTAACCTTACACCTAAAGCAATTAGAGAAAGAAAAAAAAAAAACCCAAAGTTAGCAGAAGGAAAGAAATCATAAAGATCATATCAGAAATAAATGAAAAAGAAATGAAGGAAACAATAGCAAAGATTAATAAAACTAAAAGCTGGTTCTTTGAGAAGATAAAATTGATAAACCATTAGCCAGACTCATCAAGCAAAAAGGGAGAAGATGCAGATCAACAGAATTAGAAGTGAAAAAGGAGAAGTAACAACTGATACTGCAGAAGTACAAAGGATCATGAGAGATTACTACAGGCAACTCTATGCCAATAAAATGGACAACCTGGAAGAAATGGACAAATTCTCTGAAAAGTACAAACTTCCAAGACTGAACCAGGAAGAGACAGAAAACATAGACCAATTACAAACACTGAAATTGAAACTGTGATTAAAAATCTTCCAACAGAAGCCCAGGACCAGATGGCTTCACAGGTGAAATCTATCAAACATTTAGAGAAGAGCTAACACCTATCCTTCTCAAACTCTTCCAAAATATAGCAGAGGGAGGAACACTCCCAAACTCACTGTACGATGCCACCATCACCCTGAAACCAAAACCAGACAAAGGTGTCACACAAAAAACTACAGACCAATATCACTGATGAACATAGATGCAAAATCCTCAAGAAAATACTAGCAAATGGAATCCTGCAACACATTAAAAGGATCAAGTGGATTTGATCCCAGGAATGGAAGGATTCTTCAATATACACAAATCAATCAGTGTGATACACCATACTAACAAAATGAAGAATAAAAACCATATGATCATCTCAATAGATGCATAAAAAGCTTTTGACAATATTCAACACCCATTTATGGTAAAAAAAACTCTCCAGGAAGTGAGTAGAGAAGGAACATACCTCAACGTAATAAAGGCTATATATGACAAACACACAGCCAACATCATTCTCAACGGTGAAAAACTGAAACCATTTCCTCTAAGATCAGGAGCAAGACAAGGTTGCCCACTCTCACTGCTATTATTCAACATAGTTTTGGAAGGCCTTGCCATGGCTCTTAGAGAAGAAAACGAAATAAAGTGAATCCAAGTCGGAAGAGAAGCAGTAAAACTGTCACTGTTTGCAGATGACATGATCCTACACATAGAGAATCCTAAAGATGATACCAGAAAACTACTAGAGGTCGTCAGCGAATTTGGTAAAGTAGCAGGATACAAAATTAATGCACAGAAATCTCTTGCATTCCTATATAATAACGAAAAATCTGAAAGAGAAATTAAGGAAACAATCCCATTTACTACTGCAACGAAGAGAAAAAAATACCTAGGAATAAACCTTCCTAAGGAGAAAAAAGACCTGTATGCAGAAAACTATCAGACACTAATGAAAGAAATTAAGATACAAACAGATGGAGAGATATACCATGTTCTTGGACTGGAAGAATCAACCTTGTGAAAATGACTATACTACCCAAAGCAGTGTACAGATTCAGTACAATCCCTATCAAGCTACCAATGACATTTTTCACAGAATTCAAACAAAAAATTTTTACAATTGATATGGAAACACAGAAGACCCCGAATAGCCAGAGCTATTTTCTTTCTTGAGAAAGAAAAATGGAGCTGGAGGAATCAGGCTCCCTGACTTCAGACTATACTACAAAGCTACAGTAATCAAGAAATATGGTACTGGCACAAAAACAGAAATACAGTTTAGTGGAACAGGATAGAAAGCCCAGAGATAAACCCATGCACCTATGGTCACCTAATCTATGACAAAGGAGGCAAGGATATACAATGGAGTAAAGATATCCTCTTCAGTAAGTGGTCCAGGGAAAACTGGACAGCTACATGTAGAAGAATGAAATTAGAACACTCCCTAACACCATACACAAAAATAAACTCAAAATTGATTACAGATCTAAGTGTAAGGCCAGACACTATAAAACTCTTAGAGGAAAACATAGGAAGAACACTCTATGACATAAATCACAGCACAATACTTTTTGACCCACCTCCTAGAGAAATGGAAATAAAAAGAAACAAATGGGACCTAATGAAACTTCAAAGCTTTTGCACAGCAAAGGAAACCATAAACAAGACCAAAAGACAGCCCTCAGAATGAGAGAAAATATTTGCAAACGAAGCAATGGACAAAGGATTAATCCCCAAAATATACAAGCAGCTAATGCAGCTCAATATCAAAAAAACAACCCAATCCAGAATTGGGCAGAAGACCTAAACAGACATTTCTCCAAAGAAGATATACAGATTGCCAGCAAACACATGAAAGAATGCTCAACATCACTAATCATTAGAGAACTGCAAATCAAAACTACAATGAGGTATCACCTCACAGCGGTCAGAATGGCCATCATCAGAAAATCTACAAACAATAAATGGTGGAACAGGTGTGGAGAAAAGGGAACCCTCTTGCACTGTTGGTGGGAATGTAAATTGATAACAGCCACTCTGGAGGACAGTATGGAGGTTCCTTAAAAAACTAAAAATAGAACTACCATATGACCTAGCAGTCCCACTACTGGGCATGTACCCTGAGAAAACCATAATTCAAAAAGAGGCATGTACCACAATGTTAATTGCAACACTATTTACAATAGCCAGGGCATGGAAGCAAGCTAAGTGTCCATCGACAGATGGATGGATAAAGAAGATGTGGTATATATACACAATGGAATATTACTCAGCCATAACAAGTAATGAAATTGAGTTATTTGTAGTGAGGTAGGCGGACCTAGCATCTGTCATAGAGTGAAGTAAGTTAGAAAGAGAAAAACAAATACCGTATGCTAACACATATATATGGAATCTAAAAAAAAAAAGTTCTGATGAACCTAGGGGCAGGACAGGAATAAAGACACAGAGGTAGAGAATGGACTTGAGGGCACTGGGACAGGGAAGGGTAAGCTGGGATGAAGTGAAAAAGTATCACTGATATATATACACTACCAAATGTAAAATATATAGCTAGTGGGAAGCAGCTGCATAGCACAGGGAGATCAGCTGAGTGTTTTGTGACCACCTAGAGGGATGGGATAGGGAGGGAGGTTGGCAAGGAGGTGCAAGAGGGAGGGGATATGGGGATAGATGCATGCATATAGCTGATTTAGTTTGTTATACAGCAGAAACTATACAGCAGCATTGTAAAGCAATTATACTCCAATAAAGATGTTAAAGATGTATATATACCCAAAAGCATTGAAAAAAAAAATAGTACTGCTCATTGACAATGCATCTAGTTATCCAAGAGCTCTGATGGAGATATACAACCAGATTAATGTTGTTTTCATGCCTGCTAACACAACATTCATTCTGCAGCCCATGAATCAAGAAGTCATTTCAACTTTTAAGTCTTATGAAAGACATTTCTTAACGCTGTAGTTGCCATAGATCGTGATACCTCTGACGGATCTGGGCATAGTCAATTGAAAACCTTCTGGGAAGTATTTCCTATTCTAGATGCCATTAACGTCATTCATGATTCATGGGAAGAGGTCAGACTCTCAGTATGAACAGGAGTTTCAAAGAAGTTGGTTCCCACCCCAATGGATTACTTTGAGGGGTTCAAGACTTCAGTGGGAGAAGCAACTGCACACGTAGTGGACATAGCAAGAGAACTAGAATTAGAAGTGGAGCCTGAAGATGTGACGGAATTGCTGCAACCCTGTGATAAAACTTTCATGGATGAGGAGTTACTTCTTGTGGATGAGCAGAGGAAGTGGTTTCTTGAGATGGAATCTGCTCCTGCTGAAGATGCTGTGAAGATTGTTGAAATGACAACAAAGGATTTAGAATATACACTTAGTTGATAAAGCAATGGCAGAGTTTGAGAGGATTGACTGCAATTTTGAAAGACCTTCTGTGGGCAAAATGCTCTCAAACAGAGTTGCGAGCTACGGAGGAATTGTTCATGAAGGGACGAGTCCACGGATGTGGCAGACTTCATTGTGGTTTTAGTTTAAGAAATTGTCGCAGCCGTCCCAACCTTCAGCAGCCACAAAAATGACTAGGCGGCAGCCATCATCATCAAGGCCAGGCACTCCACCAGCAAAAAGATTGTGACTTGCTGGGGGTTCAGGTAGTGGTTAGCATCTTTTGGCAATAAATTATTTTTAAATTAAGGTATGTACGTTGTTTCTTTAGACATGACGCTTTTGCACAATAGACTATAGTAGAGTGTAAATGACTTCCTCGTGCCCTGGGAAACCAAAAAGTTTGTGTGACTCACTTTATTATGATATTTGTGTGTTTATGATGAAACTGAACTTGCAGTATCTCTGAGTTATGCCTGTACCACTGTGGGAGATTTCACTCAGCCTTTACAGACTTTGTTCAGCTTACTAGCCTTGTGCAGCTTCAGAATCCATAAAATGTCTTCCGGGGATACTACTTTTGCATTTGAGGCCCCTGAAGTTTCCTATTTGTCATTCCATACAACCTTTAAAACCATTGCTAGTTTCTCATGCCTTCAGGGGAGGCCCTCTCTAAGTACCAAGCCTAACTTTCAGCCAGCATCTAGATCCAGCGGATGCCCCCCTCCCTAGTGGGGGAAATGTTTGGAAGTGTCAGTTCACCCTGGAAAAGTTCTCTACTTTCTGGATTTTAGTTCAGTTACTTCTTGATGCTTTTGAGCTCTCTGTTATCTCTACAAATATGATTTTGTAATTTTTCTGGAGTTTTCTAGTTGTTGTAAGGTGATATTATTGGCCTGTGTGACCCATTGTATCCTACTAGAGGCAGAAGTGTCCTAATTCATTATATTTTGCGTTTATCTTTTTGAATTTCCTTTTGCTTTCTTTTGGTAACTTCATTTTTTCCTTAGCTTTTTAAAAACTGAATGTGTATTTGTATATTTTTATTGTTGTAGTACCTAATGCTGTATGTTTTCCTCTGATAACTTTAGCAGTATTCCATAGGTACTAATACGTTGTTTTCATTATCCTTATTTTCATAGAACTTTGCAATTTGGATCTGTATTTCCCTCAAGAGTTTTAAAATAGCATTTCAGAAAAGCTTGTTTGGTTTTTTAATTACTTAATAGCATTGGATAATTGCAGTGAAGAATTTTTATTTGGGGGGAAATTTATTGATGTTTTCTTTGTGTCTGCTCTGGTGAATTTTCATGAATTCTCTGTGTATGCTTGTGTACACTCTGTGTACATATGTCAGAATTTGACATATATCTCTAAGATAGCTTATGAAGCAGTTATCATGCATAGCCATACTAATAAGCTATCTTGGAAGGAGGTGGTATATAGTACCCGATTATTAGTATGGTTTCATGTATTTCTCTTCACTTCTGATTTCTGAGAGTTGTTGCTGTGTTATTGGGCGTTTACATATTAGTAATCATTATGAACTTATTACATTTTATGATCTTTAGTTAAAATTGTTTTGTAAGTGTATCCTTAATAATAATTTTTTTCTTTCTCTTCAGACCTTAATACAAAGTTAGAATGGAAAGTTGGTACGGATTTATGTCTGTTCATCATATAACACCCTCCCAACCTCTTTTCCCATTGGTACCATTCTTTCTAAATGTGAGTTTTTCTACTAAGTCCTTTATTTCTTAATAGCCTCCCTTAGGATTTGGCCCAGAGACTCATTTAATTAGCGAGTGGTGATTCTAGTTAAGCTTCATAGCTTTATCATCGTGACACGTTTTGCAAGTAAACATGCTTTGGAAAGAATATCTAAAACCCCACCTACCTATTCTGACAGGTACTTCCGGTTCTCTGCAGAGACCAGAATGAACACCCTCTCCCATCTTCCTCTATGGCATTCCATGAGAGATCGCATGATTGTTGACAGTCGTTTGCCTGCCCCTTGACAGATTGTGTGATTGTTCACAACTCATGTACTCAAGGATTCACATCTAGATGGCTATACAGGAGCGTCTTGCTGGAAGCCAACAGTCCAGGAGTTCCAGTCTGTAGTAACAAAACACTCCGAACGTGGTACCAGTCCATCCAAGAGTAGTAGTAGGAGAACAGGCATGGGCGCTAAGTCCTGAGGAGGTGAGGTGGCTGGTAGTGTGGGACCCACCAGCGCCTGAGGTGGGGATGACTGGGACTCCCTTTCAAGCCTGCTCTAGAAGGAGCTGCCTGGTTGGAGATAGTCTCTCTAGCAGGTAATACGTTACTGTCGAATAGGATTCTAATTAGAGTGTAATGTTTTCCTCTGAAATAAATATAAAACAAAGTATTCATCTCTCTGAATGGTTACTTCCTGATTGCAGAATGAGTAAAATTTTAGATGATCTGTCTCATCTTATTAATCCCACTGGGTTTATTAAATGAGACTTATTTATGCTTGCAAATCAAATTGCTGTAAAAGCTTGTTTCAATAGACAGAGGTAAAATCATAATAAAATAATTTAGTAAAAATGGGAGCTAAGAGTATGCTTAATGGAACATGATTAGATTTAATTTTCTTACTGTTTCCATCATTAAAGCTCCACTATCTTTTCTGATACCTCATTTAGGCTTCCAGCCACAGCAGAACTCTGAGGCATTTCTGGGGAGCACACAGAAGGCTGTGAGTTCCATTAAAAAACAAAAATAGCCAGTAATATGCTGTTCTTTCATTTTTGCTATTTGATATCAGCGTCTCACATCCAGAGTATCATATATCCTCCTTCTAACCTCATCTATCTCTTTTTTAAAAAATTTTTTAGGCATAATCACCATGTGTGGTTATGTTTTTGTTTTTGTTTTTTGTTTTATTTTGGCTGCACTGGGTCTTTGTTGCTGCGTCTGGGCTTTCTGTAGTTGCAGCAAGCGGGGGCTACTCTTGGTTGTGGTGTGCGGGCCTCTCATTGCGGTGGCTTTTCTTGTTGTAGAGCACGGGCTGTAGGTGTGTGGGCTTCAGTAGTTGCAGCACACGGGCTCAGTAGGTGTGGCACGCGGACCCTAGAGCGTGCGGGCTTCAGTACTTGTGGCTCGTGGGCTCTAGAGCGCAGGCTCAGTAGTTGCGGTGCACGGGCTTAGTTGCTCTGCGACATGTGGGATCTTCCCGGACCAGAGCTCGAATCTGTGTCCCCCGCATTGACAGGCGGATTCTTAACCACTGCGCCACCAGGAAAGCCTTCTGACCTCATCTCTTGAAAGCCGTATGTATCGTTATCTGAGAGCTTTCATACAAAAGAAGTTTAGTTCTATAGTTGATAAGAAAACTAAGACTTACTGATGACTGTCCCTAAAGTGCAGAGGCTCTGAGAATTCATAGGAATCCTTCTGGTTAGCCCTTTGCCTTCAAGGATATCCACAGCTGAATCATATTTGTAGATAATAACAGAATCAGTAATAGTGTTAGTCTTCTACTCGTGGTCGAAGGATAGTTAAGAATCCATATGCCTTAAAAACCTCCAGAATTTTTTGCCCCCTCTGTTTGCTGTAACTGAGGAGTGAGAGCTGGCCTCTCCAGGCAGAGAGGTAGAGCCTAGTGAATTTAGGCTCAGTCTGAAGTCAATGCCCAGAGGTCCACAGGGCCAAGTGAAAGCAGGAAGGGAGGTGTGGAGGCCAGGTGATGAAGGCTGCTCAGAGGTGAGCTGAGCGAGGTTGGCAGGGAGTGACCTGTGGAGTTGACCACGAGGGTGACGTGGTGCCACTCCTGCCCACTCTGTGCGGAGATGATGTAACTTATATCCGTGAGTCATAGTGACAGTGGATGTCTAGTTTGCTTTCAATTCCACTGAATCCCCAAGAAATTAATATCCTGGGCATTTACTATAAACCAGGATTTAGTGTGGGTTCCAAAACTCTTAGCCAAGTGTTGAGAGTAATCGGCCTCAGTGTGCCCTTGTAACGTCTTCTGTCTCTCAGCTGCATGTTCCTAAGTTGCAGGGTCTCTGCTCTTCCTCAGGTTCTAGACCTCCCCAGGTTCCTTCCCAGGTCCGTTCCCATCTCCTTCCTAAAATCTTCTTTCATCATCTCCGTTCTCCAAGGTCTCATTCCCTGGGATACTTAGAGTAGGGCTTGCCTTGATTGGCATGCCGTGCTGCCCCTTAGCCTGTTCTGACTGTCTGCCCTGCCCACCCACTGGATGGGAAGCTCCCCAATGGCAGGTATCTCGGGGCAGGTTTGGGGCGCTTCATCAGGATCTAGGGCAGGCCTGGCATATGCTGGTCTTCAGTACAGATTGTTGAAGGAGTGACATTCATTTGTGTGCAGAGGAGATTTTTCATTTTTTACCTTCTTCAAACTTATATACTCTATTTTCTGTAATACAGAAGGGTATCAGTTGGGCAGACTACTCAAAATGATGAATAATTAACAAATCGTTCATATAGTACTTTGTAAAGAGTTTTGTGTATGTCTGTGCAAGTGTATGTGTTTGTATGTTTTTAAATTTATGCAATTTCACACTAAAACCTTTTTTCTTTTTTAGTGTGGGGTCTTAGCTACCATCCATTTATTCTGTCCAAGTCAGTTTTGTTTTCTATGTTATAAAACCCTGTGGTTAAGCAGACAGTAATTCATAAACATACTTTTTCTCCCTCCCTTCCAAAATTTATGCGGTGAAGTTGGCATTGATGGTAACTCAGCTGGATTCTGCTATTTGGGATTCTTCTAGGGGGCTGAAGAAAGGCAGGATTCTGAGGATTTTTTCCCTCACATTATATCACAACTTTATATTGTTCTTGGGTTTGATTAGTGAGCATTCTGTGGAGGGGTAGACGAGGGGATGACAATCTAGTGCTAAAACTTATATTTAAGTGATCTTTGCCATAATCCACAGATAAATATTGGAGACTGTGCAGAACAGTTTTGTTTAACTATAGTCACAAAGCTTAGAAATTGTTATATAATTTGACATTGTTTAACCTCTCATTCAAAGATTCATTTGGGAAAGACACAGCATCGGGTATAGCATCAAAGGATGTGAGGGAAGAAAAGGACCCTTAGCTTGTGTCTCCAAGTAGATCATTTCTCTCTGGGCATCCATGTCTGCAGCTATAAAAGGCAGTGCTTTCCCCTGCTGCTTGCTTCCAGTGGAGCTCACAGCCCTGCACCTGGATAAGACAGCTGATGCAAAATGATGCATCTGGGCGCTCTGCCCCTCTGAGTTGCTGTAGGGGAAAGTCTCCCTGTCATCTGTATGGCTTTAGACAATGTGTTTCCAGCTGCCTGAGGTTTTGCCTCTTTCTCTGCCCTTGTTGGATCTGGTGACAGTGAGTTGGACGACGTGGCCTAGAGTCATTGCTCTCGGCCTCTCTCTCTGGTGGAGTGCAGATCCCTGGTGGGAGCAGAACTTCAGAGCATAGAGACGTGCAACGTTTCAGAGCTGGAGCTACATGAATTATTTCTTCTGCTTCCTAAACAGATTTTGGTTGGTTGATTGGTTTGCTTAACCTGCTACTTGTGCCCTGAGAGATGAGATTCTAAGTTTAGCCAATAAGTCTGGCGAATGATAAAATCTAGTCCTCCGGGAGTGGGCTGTTTATGCCTGTGAAGCTCAGGGACATCGCCTAAGGATCAACACCCCTTCTCTGTTCACCCCACACCAACACAAGCTCATGACAGCCGTCACCATTCATTATCATGCACCCCAACAGGAGGAAGGATTCCCAGCCAGCCAATCAGCCCGAGGGGACCAGGCATCTAGTCATTTGCAGCTCATCAAAATTCACATGCAGGCCCCCACTCACTGCAACTAGAGAAAGCCCGCGCGCAGCAAGGAAGACCCAAGGCAGCCAAAAAATAAATAAATGTAAAGTAAAAAAAGAAAAAGTAAAAAAAAAGAAAATTTCACATGCAGGAGGGGCTGTGACACCATCACTCTACTCATAAGTGAGAGTGTGGTAGCAAGAAAGCAACCCAAAAGGAGGGCTCCACGAATCCAGAAACAGCTGGAAGTGCCCAGAGTTAAAGAGAACAGTTAAAGTGCACAGAGTTAAAAAGCACTTCCTCTTGCTTTTCTGCTCCCTGTCTCTTGAGATTGGCAGGAGTCCCCTGGGGGCTGACAGTAAACAGTGGTGCCATGCAGGAACAAGAGCTCTGTCTCTGTGCACCTCCCTCTGAAACACTGGTCAGCATTTATTTGGAGGCACCCAGTGGCTGGACGTTTGCTAGGTCTGTGCCTCACTTTTTGTTCCAGATGGAGGTGAACAGCTGCCTTGGATGCAGAGACCTCTTGATTTAGCACCTGCAGACGAGGGATTATTCCCTGAGCTCAGCCCTACTGGGCTGGCTTTTCCTCTTGGGGAAAATCCTTCTGACCCTCTTTTCTTCCTTCCCATCCTTTCTCCCTTCGTAGTCTGTCTCCCTTCCATCCTTCCTCCCTCCCCTTATTCTTAGCACTCGTTCTGATTTCTGGTTTTCTCTCAGACCTGCATGAGGAAAATTTAATGATGCCAACTTGACATCTAAGCACTTCAAGCTGAAGTTCATTTATTGAAATACAGGAGTTAAAAATATGAAAACACTGTAGCTTTCCCTTTTCCCTCCTCCTCACTTGCTCCTTCCTGAGCTCAAGGGACTTTTCATGGACTGGTGGGACTGTTGGTTTCATGCAGAAACAATGCCGCGACCAAATGGGCACTCCATAGATGAGTCTTGGATGCCTAACCTATAGCCAAGGCTGCCAAGGGTGTTTGTCCCAGAATAGATATTAAAGATTAAAGACAACTGATGTCTCAAGACTCTTAGACATACTGCCTGGTTTGGCATAAGAAATTAATTTAAGCTGTCATTTCCCTTTTCAACTTCAGAAATGGACACTGGCAAGTATATGGTCACTTTCTCCCATGGTCAAGTTGGTCAGTCTCCTGACTCTTCTTGTTTGCCCAGCCCATGCCCTGCAGGTTTATTGAGCCATTCTCTCAAACCTTTTCCCAGCAAAATACACCTTGATCCCCACCATTGTTGTCCAGCATGAACCACATTAACATTGACCAGTTTATGCTTATATCTAGGGAATCTTCCAATTCCATTTAATTTTTTTAAATGCTAGTAAGAACACAAAATATCATCTAGGAAATGAAAAATTCCTGAGATGATTTTATCCCATTGCAGCCAGTTTGTTTTCCAAGATGTTATAGTTTTTATCGTCATGTGGCCAAAAATGAGCTTATCGAACGTTCCAGCAAATATAACTGTTATTATCTAAGTAGAGGCTAAGAAAAGGAAAAACTGCCCTCCATTATGGAGATTGAGAACAAAAGTGTGATCATGCATAAAATACCAAGTGCAGCAAATTTTAGGGAGAGTGACAGAGATCTGGGCTGCCTTAGATGCTGCTGATTTTTAAACATCACATATATGTGTTTGCAGTTCCCCTGATGTCTGATTTTTTACCTGCTCAGAATAATTTATTGGGAAAAGGTGCTCCTTGTTTAGCATTTCTATGAGATGGCTAGGCTCTCCTATCACCTCTTTAGAGATAACCCTCTGCAACAAAAACTGGTTGAAAAAATCCTGTCAGCTCCAGAAAGTTTGTGCTTCCCGGGCATGAGTGTCAGTAGGCATTATGTTGAGGTTTACCCATTTCCCCAGTGGTATCCCACCTACCTGTTCAGGGATAAGGGCTGACCTATCAAAGAAGATGCTAAGGACAAATGAGTCTGCAGCCCTGGGGAGCAGTACTTAAAGCACTACTCCAGTGTGCACAAAATTTGTATCCATCTTTAAAGTTACCTCCTTGACTCTGCATACCTCGATATGATCGTTACTTATTTATTTTTTATTGAAGTATAGCTGATTTACAATGTTTTGTTACTTTCTGCTGTACAGCAAAGTGATTCAGTTATACATGTATATACATTCTTTTCCATATTCTTTTCCATTATGGTTTATCACAGGATATTGAATATAGTTCCCTGTGCTATACAGTAGGACCTAGTTTAATCATTCTGTATATAATAGTTTGCGTCTGCTAATCCCAAACTCCCAATCCATCCCTCCCCCACCCCCCTACTCCACCTTGGCAACCACAAGTTTGCCTCTATACCTGTGATTTTCTTTGTTTCATAGGTTCATTTGTGTCATATATTCGATTCTGCATATAAGTGACATCATATGGTGTTTGTCTTTCTCTTTCTGACTTACTTCACTTAGTATGATCATCTCTAGTTGCATCCATGTTGCTGCAGATGGCATTATTTCATTCTTTTTTATGGCTGAGTAGTATTTCATTGCATATATGTACCAAATCTTCTTTATCCATTCCCTGATGTGAATTTTAGAATCGTGAGGGCAAAGTGAGGTAATGGAAAAGGAAGATGCACTTCTGCGTTGAAGTCCTGGCCCTACTCCTTATGTTCCTTTCTCAGGGCTTTGATTTCTTTCTTTTTAAAATCAAATGATTGACATAGAAAGTCCTCTTCAGTTCTTCCAAAGTCTGGTAGTATGATTCTTGCTTTGCTCCAGGCTTGCCAGCTGGTTTGGGGCAGGCCAAGGAGCTCTTATGTTTTCTTCAGCCCAGTTTTTTTTTTTCACTTACTGCACCATTCCTTTATGTGCCTTGAAACCCTAGGTTTAAGTAAACTTGCAGTCGTTTCCCACTAATACCTTTTTCCTGCAGGATTTACTAGTTCTCCTTTGGGACAGGAACCGTGATTGCCAACACCTGTGGAACTTCCACTGCAAAAACTGCCAACTCCCTCAGTCACGATAGCTGTAATTGAAAGCTGTCTTGTGATAATTCTGTGTATTGATCTTTTCATTCATTTTTGTCTTCTGTAATATTTTCTTTCTTTAGAATAGGACACTTCTCTATATTTGTGAGCAGTTATCTTTAACGGAGGGTCCCGTTAAAACTGTCAGCGTCTTTCAGAATTTTAGAGTGTACATTTTCCACGCTGATTCAAGTGCTTCATGAGTACTTGACAAATATGTAGCAGGTGAGAGATTTTACGTATTTCATTTTAAGGCAAAATATCTGAGCTTATCACTTATTGCAGACATTATTCATATGTAAATAGATACTGATTGAAAATGTTTTGAGAAAGGTCATTTTTTTTATCCTTTTGTAGTTCTGTTTCACACCCTCAAATAGCAAACTTTAGGCGCTCCATAAATATTTACTGATTGCTTGACTGAAGGCAGTTTCTAGTTGCTGACAAGTTCATTTCTCGAAGGAGCATCCCACAAGCTGTATATCCCTTCCCGAGCTGTGTTCGTATAAGCGACATTGAGCGTTTCCTTATTTTACTAGAGGCCACTGCATACTGGGCACTGCACCTAGGCTCTGGAGACCCGGCTAAAAGTCCTAATTTTTCCCTCAAGGGGCTCGGCATTGGCCGAGGAATGGATGAACAACAGTTAAGGGATGTGGTAGGTGCTGTGTTGAAGGCAAGCACGGGAAGGTGATGGAAACGCCGTCCAACGTGAGAAGGGCAGCCTTCGTGCCTGCCTGCACCCCAGCTTCAGCAGACAACATCTGGCCTGAATTTTTAAGAAGGAATATGAGTTTGCCAAGCCTTTAATGTTGTTTTTTTATTGTTGTTGTTCTTTTCCTTTTCTTTTTTATTTTTTTATTCGGGTATAGCTGTTTTACAGTGTTGTGTTAGTTTCTACTGTACAGTGAAGTGGAGTTCCCTGTGCTATACAGCAGGATCTCATTAGTTATTTTATACATATTAGTGTATATATGTTAATCCCAATCTCCTGATTCATCCCCCCTCCTCCTTGGTGTCCATACATTTGTTCTCTACATCTGTGTCTCTATTTCTGCCTTGCAAACTGCTTCATCTGTACCATTTTTCTAGATTCCACAGATATGTTAATATACAATATTTGTTTCTCTCTTTCTGACTTACTTCACTCTGTATGACTGTCTCTAGGTCCATCCACGTCTCTACAAATGACCCAATTTCGTTCCTTTTGTTGTTGTTGTTCTTACTCTGCACGTTGGCAGGGATGCTAAGAGAAGGCAGGAGGGGTTTTGTGTCTGGATGCACACTTGTATTTTCTCTTTCTCATCTGTCCCCGCTATTTCAGGCCTGTATTTAGCTCAGAGAGCGTGTTGTGGGCCAGAGTGGCCTGTCTTTCAACACTCCAGGCAGACACATGAAAGGGGTACAATCCATCCCTGGGGACACTGGTCCTGGCAGCTTCCCTTCGGTTCCATGGCCAGGGTTCTCCCTCCTGAATAGTGTTGGCTTGGGCCTACTGTGCCTGCCTTGAGGCCTAGGGCCCTGCTGGGAGCCCAGAGGACGGAAGCTTCCTGCTAGAAGCCTGAATAATGTGAAAGGGCACGGCTGGGGAAGCCAAGTGACACAATTAACCTGCCGGAAGGGCATCCGCAGTGCACTGCCGTGGGTGTTGCACAGGACTGGGATTCTAGAGCCGAGCTGGCACACTGATTGACAGATGGTACCAGCCGAGCCAGACTCCCTTCTGTGCCAGCTGGAATGTATTGCTGATAATAACTTGTGTTTGCTGCCAGAGGGGCTCTACCATGTTTGTCAGTCAAATTTAGAAACAATTTGAAACTCTTTTCTCTTGTGTGTTTAACCAGAAGGATGGAGGGAGATCTAAGTAAAAGAAAGGACTTAAGTTTATACCTCTAGGCCCTTAGGGTGAGAGCATGATATGTTTTTGGCTCCAGATGGGAGAAGAACATTTGCAGGCCCTCGGAGTCTCCTCAGAGCCTGCCCAGCCCCACAAAACCCCGACCACAGGGCAGAGGAGCGGGTTAACTGCTTCACAGCTGGTAGAGCAAAGGCCCAGTAGCGGTTACCCCAGCACCAGTTTCCTCATACCCCAAATAGTCCCACTTTGGACCCCTACATCCTGGCCTTTCTTCCCAGGAAATCCCATATATCTGTTTATGAGGTAAATGAGTGAATTCATTTTAAATCACTCTGTGCCCTTGCTGTTTAATCCAGTTTGTTTCCTTCCCTGTTCCTCACCCCCAGGGGTCAGTATTTGTCTTGATAAGTCTTGAGACTAGTTTAAAATCATAATGCAACGCTCCTCTGGGATTGAAAGCCTTGGGGCTCCAGTGCCCTTGCTCTGTCATCTCCTGGGTCTTGTGGCTTCTCCCCCTTTCAGGCCTTGGAATCCCACTGGGACTTTGGACACAAACTGGACTGTGGGAAGCAGTGGCCTCCCTCCATCCTGGATCTCCTGTAAACTCCAGCACACTCACTCCCCAGGCCCGCGGCCCCCCGATGTCAGCCCTGAGAGTGGAGCCTAATCTCTGCCACTTTAGAAAGAGGAAGCTGGTTAGCAGTCAGAACGGTGAGGCCGGAGGTAGAGATACCTTTAGGAGACGGTGGTGGCCCCGGCCAAAGAGGGCAGTGGCAGTGGGGATGGAGAGCAGACGACAGATTCAGGAGGGGATCGGGGAGAACCAGGGGACTGTCATGGCTGATTGGATATGGGAGATGAGAATAGAGACAGTAGTCCCGGGTGATTCCAAGATTTATGACTGGGTAGCTGGGCAGATTGTAGGGTCGTTCATTGAATTGGAAAATGGAAAAGGAGAAAGTGTGAGGGGAAAGGAGCTGAGTTCAGTTTAGATTCCACTGACTTTGAGCTGCCTGTGGGACAGCCTTGTGAAAAATCAATAACATGAAAGTGTCCTCTTCTGCACGCATGTACTCATGTGGTTTGGGTGCTCTGAAGGCTCCTTTCTGCAGGCTCCAGATCTCTAGCATTCTGGCCATGCAGGAGAACGTATGAAAAGGAGAGTGGGTGGACACCCCACTACGTCCTGGGACAGCACATCTGTACCAAGTGCAAGTACATGTGCAGTACAGGGGTAGCTTGCAGAACAACGTTAAGTTTTTCCCCGTGAAAGGTAATGTGAATGTGTGTTGAATGGGATATGCCGTGTGTTTATTTCTAAGAGATCGTGGATGTCACGTGTGCATCACTTGTGTGTGCTTCTGCATTTCGTTCTCTCGGTGCTCTCTCTAACCTTGTAGGATCGGTTCTTGTCTTCTAATGTGTTGTCTTTTGGATCCCGACCCACACCAAGGGCGGAAGAGAGTTGCCACCGTTCATTGTTATTTTTGATCGTTAAAGGTATCTCCTACCTCGACTGTTCAGACCCCAGCCCAGCTTTTTCATCTGGACATCTGGAGTCTTCTAATGCCGTTTCCATCTTCAGATATTAGCATCAAGTACAACGCTCTGTTTACAGTGAAAGCGCTTTGGGAAGGCTGATCGTTTTTTAGCAGTGTTTCCTTGCTGTGCCCTTGGTGTTGCAGAGCTGTCCTCTTCAAGCACTGAAGCAATTAGTTTTGAGAAGGCTGATTCTTCAGGGTCCAGTGCTCTCCTGCCTTTCATTTGCTGAAGCTGTACATTTTAATGAAGGTGTTTCATCTATGTTGCCAAACACTAGAATTTTGTGGCTTCAATTCTAATTATCTCTCCTGGCAAATGCTATGTTTTATTAGAACTCTCAAGTGCCCTGTTTGTTAAATGTCCGTACACTGTGGCGTTGGGCACACAAATTAGGTCAGCCCTGCTTATTGGGCTATGGATGAAGGAGTTAAAGATTTTTGTCATAATCTTAAAGTGCAGTAGGATCGCCTTGGGTGTCTTTGTAGGATAGCAGTGATGGCTTCTCCTGTGAGCTCAGCATTTTTTCTCACCCGTCAAGCCTACACTAACACTGAGCATCTCAATCATGTGGCTGTTGGCTGTGGGGCTAGTATGTAATTTCATCCTTGGGGATAGTATGCCCATTCTTCCCTTTCCTTAGTTGCCTAATACCCACGTCTTGCTTCCCGGGTTGCATGTCTTACAGCAAATGATCTGTATTAAGGGCTCTTGTGAAGCCAGGAGTTCCCAGTGGTGGTGACACAGGGCTGGTCACACTGGAGCCGAAGGCGGAGGGCAACATTACAGTAGCGGCCCCAAATCAATATGTCTGTGCCTCTTTCCACCCCTGCCTCTGGATTCCTTTAAGTCCGTGGGCCCTCAGGTCATGTTGGCTAACCTGGGGTGTGCTGACTGGTGACCCTGACACCCCACCCTCCGCTCTCCTGCTCCGTTAATGTGGTCACCAGGCAACGTCGCTTGGTGATTAGGGACCCCTGCCATCCTACAGACTGGATCCCAGCTTCACAATCGAGGAGCTGGGTGATCCTTGGCAAGTGACACTTCATCTCGCTAACCTCAATGTCCTTATCTGTAAAGAGGGGAGAACTGTAGTCACTTCAGGATTTTGGTGAGGATTAAATGAGATAGAATGCTTGGGGTAGAGGCCATGGCACGTAGTACCTTATCAGTATATTGTCAGTTCTGCCTTGTCCTGGCTCGGGCCCACGTGGCTGCTCTGCCTCAGTCAGCACAGAAGCTGCTGGTGCCTGGGCCCCAGACCCTGTGCCAGAGACCCTGTTGCAGGTCATTAAAAGCTTCCTTCTCTCCTCACGCCACTTTTCTTCCATGTGTTGGGGTGCCAGTGGTGTGGACCCCTTTCTTTATTAGTGAGCCATGGGGATTAAAAAAAAAAAAAAAAAAAAAGACACCAGGATTTTACCTAGGCTTCTGTTACAGTCCTTTCACCCTGGGGCTCAGGTAGACTTTTTAGGGAGAGGGGTTGTCTTAGAGGAACATCTCATGAAGACACAGCCTTTAATCAGCATCTTCCCTTCCCTCCAGCTCTGACCCAAGGTCTTTGAATCAAACTTGTGGTTCCCTTTCCTCTTTACATCAGTCTTCCAGGGGCCCAGGAAGAACCCTTGTCCCACCTGTTTACCCTGGTGGTTTCTCCCTTCATATAATTCTCTACTCTGACTTTGAAAGTAAATATGATGTTTTTCAAAGCATAATTTATCCCCTGTGGACCATGAACATGGTTGTGAACAGCAAGAACAAATCTTAATAAAATTGCCAAGAGAAATGAAGTGACTCAATTTGATAGAAAATAATAGAAGTATGCTTAATTCACATTTATACCTTCTCAACTACTCTTTGCCTGTCTTTAGCATTCTTTCTGGCGGAAGTTATGATCTAGAGGCCACAGCAATAACTGTCTAGGTTCCCCCTAGAGAACCATGTTGTCATCTTGAGCAGGAACAGTGACTCTGTTCCATGGTCTCCCTCCCTCGTACTAGGTAAGAAACATTTATACCTACAAGAAGGAAGAGGAAGTAAGTACAATTTTATAATATAATTTTAATGATGCCCCTACTTTATTTAGAGCAAAGTTCAGTCTACGAATGGTCTGAAAATCAACAACAAAGAAACTAAAACACAACAGTGTTTTGAATAATGGCTAGAATAGAAAAGGAATCATGCCTGGCAGAGCCCTTCCTTCTGCAGTGATTCTGGAAACTCCAGGCCAGGAGTCTCAGGACCTGGTTGGCTGGGATACGGTCCTGGGTTCTTAGTGTTCAGGGGTAACGGAGGTTTGGAAACTTGGCTTTTGTACTTAAGGGAAATGCCTACATCAACAGGTGGCTGTCGCTCTGTGAGCACAAGGAAAAACCAAAGTATTGGCTTTGCAATGAGCCAGAAATACTGCCAAGAGCACAGAAACGGTGCATTTAATCATAAAAACATGTATATGGAAGGAACAATAGATTTATCTCCAGTAAAACTGACCTATATTTGCTGACAGACTGGCCTTTGAACCAGGAGTGGTATGTGTTATTTTACGAAATGGGACCAAAAGAAGAGATTTGTTAGTGTCTTTATTCTTCACAAGAATAGGTTTCCTATGTATCGTTAGTTACTTGATGATGAGTAACATGTCATGTCATCTTCGTGCTTATTAATCACCCTTTCCTTCCAGCCAACTGTAAGAATAATTAGATGAAATTGGTGGCAGCCCATTGCTTCCACAGTAATATTCTTAAGCTGAATTTTATATGGTGAATTTTATATGGTTGAGGCTGTTCAGTTTGGCTTCTCCGTATCTATCGATTGCCCTTTTTGAGCAGAATGAAGGTGTTTTTATTAAGCTTGGATGCCAATGAGAGTTATTTTACGGTGACCACAGTGCAAGGCACTGTCAGCATGTCGGGGAATGGCAGGCGTGGCACTGGACGGGCTCGGCTGTCCCCCGGGCCCGGCCGCCAGCCCCGCAGCTAGTAAGTCTTCTGTTTAGGCTCGTCTGATATCTTTCCCTCACTTATACTTTCAGTGACCTTTTGTGTATCTATCTGTAAAGGTAAAACAGAGAAACAGCCTAATAGCATCAAACATTAACATCCACTCTTAAGCCTGTGTTTCTAAAGCATATAAATTTTCAGCCAGTGGTATTTGGAAAGCAGACCTTTTGGTTTGTATTAAAGATAGAGATGGTAAGACTCATGAAATCAAGTGGCTCCTGTTGGTGGGATGTACACGTCTGTTAACTGCAGTTTCAGAGCCTGATGCCGTGTTGGTATTTTGGTGCGCTTTGGAAGCCCTGTGTTCATCAGGGGAGTCCCGGTGTCTCTGCTGCATGTCCTCACTCTGAGACCTGGGCTACTGGAGCCTCTACCATCTAGACCATCACTGGTCTTAAGGGCAGAGGAAAGACAGGACGGCAAAGCCCTCTCTGACCCTTAAAGCGTCTGCCCAGATGAGTCTAATTGGCCAAAGTAAGTCCAGTTATGGGCCTCTCGAATTATGAGGGGGCAGGGAAGTGCCATCCTCCTGCATATGTAGGAGAGGGAAGTGGGAAATCGTGTACATTTGTAATGACTAACTCGAAGTCACAAATGTAGATTCTTGAGTAAAACGGAAAGCTGGTTCTTTGAAAAGACCAATAAAATAGGCAAGGCTTTGGTGAGTCTGACCAATAAGAAAGAGGGAGGAGACAGGTAAAAGGTGATGTCAGTCAGTTCAGAGAGGACGGGTGAAGACAGGTGACTGCTGTGTACGATTCTATTACAATACGTTTGGAAACTTGGACATTGTAGGTGATTTTCTTGAAAAATGGAGATAAAATTTGGTCAGTGTGTACATTCCTGAGTATAAGATGTTTTTCAAAAAAATATTTAAAGATCTACCGGTAAAAATACACTGAGCCCAGTTGCTTTTATTAGTGAGTTCTACCACATCACCCAGAAATAGATGCACAATAAGTATTTGTGGAATAAAATGGATGGACAAGGCTAGAATGAGACTGATACTAAAGTCAGATGAGGATGTCACTCATAGGCCAGTAACATTGAAGAACATTGATTCAACTACCCTAAAACAAACTAGCTAACAGAACCTGGCAGCATAAAGAGTAAATCCAAACCTGCTCAGGCACTGCCTTCCGAAGGAGGTATGCCTTACGTGCCTTGTTTAAAACTACAGCCTTCCCCCACGGCACTCGCAAACCACTTTACCCTGTTCTGTTTTCTCCTGTAGTGTGTATCATCTTTAACATACCATGGAATTATTTACTATGTTGTCTTCCTCCTCTGCTTCAAGGTAAACTCCACAGGGCAACCACAAGGGCAGGGCTGTTTCTTAAAAAAAATTAGTGAAAAAAAATTTTTTTTGGTCTCTTCTATTCACTGACATAAGCCAAATACCTAGAACAGTGGGCACTTAGTAAATATGTATGGCCAAAATGAGTTAATTCTAAATGCAATATGGGATCCTGGATTGGATCCCAGAACAGAAAAGGATGTTAGTGGAAAATGTGAAATTTGAATAAAGTCTGTAGTTCCACTGTTAGTTTTGTATCAGTGTTAAGTCCCTAGTTTTGTTTCTTATTTTAAAGATTTATTTATTTAATTTATTTTTGGCTGCGTCAAGTCTTAGTTGCGGCACGCGGGATCTTCATTGAGGCATGCGTGCTCTTTTGTTGTGGTGCGCGGGCTTCTCTCTGGTTGTGGCATGCGGGTTTTCTCTTCCTAGTTGCAGCATGCAGGTTCCAGAGCGTGCAGGCTCTGTAGTTTTCCGGCACGCAGGGTCTCTAGTTGAGGCGGGTGAGCTCAGCAGTTGTGGATCATGGGCTTAGTTGCCCCGTGGCATGTGGGATCTTAGTTCCCTGACCAGGGATTAAACCTGTGTCCCTGCACTGGAAGGCGGATTCTTTTTTTTCTTTTTTTTCACGTTTTTATTGGAGTACAATTGCTTTACAATGGTGTGTTAGTTTCTGCTTTATAACAAAGTGAATCAGTTATACATATACATATATCCCCATATCTCTTCCCTCTTGTGTCTCCCTCCCTCCCACCCTCCCTATCCCACCCTTCTAGCTGGTCACAAAGCACCAAGCTGATTTCCCTATGCTATGCTACAGCTTCCCACTAGCTATCTATTTCACATTTGGTAGTGTATATATGTCCATGCCACTCTCTCACTTTGTCTCAGCTTACCCTTCCGCCTCCCCGTGTCCTCAAGTCCATTCTCTAGTAGGTCTGCATGTTTATTCCCGTTTTGCCCCTAGGTTCTTCACGACCTTTTTTTTTTTTTTTTTTTTTTTTTTTTAAATTCCATATATATGTGTTAGCATACGGTATTTGTCCTTCTCTTTCTGACTTACTTCACTCTGTATGACAGACTCTAGATCTATCCACCTCATTACAAATAGCTCAATTTCGTTTCTTTTTATGGCTGAGTAATATTCCATTGTATATATGTGCCACATCTTCTTTATCTATTCATCTGTCGCTGGGCGCTTAGGTTGCTTCCATGTTCTGGCTATTTTAAGTAGAGCTGCAGTGAACGTTGTGGTACATGACTCTTTTTGAATTATCGCTTTCTCAGGGTATATACCCAGTAGTGGAATTGCTGGCTCGAATGGTAGTTCTATTTTTAGTTTTTTAAGGAACCTGCATACTTTTCTCCATAGTGGCTGTATCCATTTACATTCCCACCAGCAGTGTATGAGGGTTCCCTTTTCTCCACACCCTCTCCAGCATTTATTGTTTGTAGATCTTTTGATGATGGCCATTCTGACCGCTGTGAGATGATATCGCATTGTAGTTTTGATTTGCATTTCTCTAATGATTAATGATGTTGCGCATTCTTTCATGTGTTTGTTGGCAATCTGTATATCTTCTTTGGAGAAATGTCTATTTAGGTCTTCCGCCCATTTTTGGATTAGGTTGTTTGTTTTTTTGATATTGAGCTGCATGAGCTGCTTGTAAATTTTGGAGATTAATCCTTTGTCAGTTGCTTCATTTGCAAATATTTTCTACCATTCTGAGGCTTGTCCTTTCATCTTGTTTATGGTTTCCTTTGCAAAAGCTTTTACCTTTCATTAGGTCCCATTTGTTTATTTTTGTTTTTATTTCCATTTCTCTAGGAGGTGGGTCAAAAAGGATCTTGCTGTGATTTATGTCATAGAGTGTTCTGCCTATGTTTTCCTCTAAGAGTTTGATAGTGTCTGGCCTTACATTTAGGTCTTTAATCCGTTTTGAGTTTATTTTTGTGTATGGTGTTAGGGAGTGTTCTAATTTCATTCTTTTACATGTAGCTGTCCAGTTTTCCCAGCACCACTTATTGAAGAGGCTGTCTTTTCTCCACTGTATATTCTTGCCTCCTTTATCAAAGATAAGGTGACCATATGTGCGTGGGTTTATCTCTGGGCTTTCTATCCTGTTCCATTGATCTATATGTCTCTTTTTGTGCCAGTACCGTACTGTCTTGATTACCATAGCTTTGTTGTATAGTCTGAAGTCCGGGAGCCAGTTTCCTCCAGCTCCGTTTTTCTTTCTCAAGATTGCTTTGGCTATTCGGGGTCTTTTGTGTTTCCATACAAATTGTGAAATTTTTTGTTCTCAGTCTGTGAAAAATGGAAGGCAGATTCTTTACCACTGGACCACCAGGGAAGTCCCATTTCTGAGTTTTGATCAGTGTACCTTGGTTGAGTATGCTGTTAACATAGGGAACATCTGGGTGAAGGGTATATGGAAACTCTCTACACTGTCTTTGCAACTCTTCTGTAAATCTAAAATTATTTCAAAAGAAAATTTTATTAAAACTAAGTTAGTCCAAAGAATTCTAAGATGCTTCAGCATTTAAAAAGTAAAATAAAATTTCCACTCAGGTGACACCTTCTCAATGAGTCCCACCCTGACAACACCATGTAAAATGATGGACAGCCTCACTGCTGAACTCCCAACCCACCTTTCCTGCTCTGCTCTTTTCTTTTTCTACCATAGCACTTGTTATCTTCTAACACGTAGTCCAGTTTACTTACTTACTGTGCCTGGTTTTTTTTTTTTTTTAGTATTTATTTATTTGGCTGCTCCGGGTCTTATTTGTGGCATGCGGAATCTCTAGTTGGGACACGCGGGATCTAGTTCCCTGACCAGAGATTGACCAGAGATCGAACCTGGGCCCACTGCTTTGGGAACACAGAGTCTTAACCACTTGACCACTAGGGAAGTCCCTGTGCCTGTTGTTTGTTGTCTGTTTCCGTGAGGACAGGGAACCTTGTTTTGTTCTCTCAGGTGCCTAGAACAGTGCCTGGTACATAATAGGTCTTCATTAGTTATTTGTTGAGTGACTTAATAACTATGATATAACTTATGTTTAGATAACAGAGCAAACCATGTATTCTGTGTGTGTGTGTGTGAGAGAGAGAGAGAGAAAGGGAGAAAATGAATAGGAAAGGGTCTGGATGGAGTCTACTAAATTGATACACCCATAACTCTTTAGGATAGGACTCGTTATTAACAGAGTTACCAAGGGGCGGGGCCAGGGCTAGTGTGGGACAAGCTAGCCGCCTAGAAGCACTCACTTCCAGCAAGTGCTTGCATTGGCACAGTCCTGAGCGAGAGTGCCTCCATTCTTTCTATACTCTACGCAGCTGGCTTGCCTCCCCTAGTCCTGGAGCTTAAAGACTTTATTTTTATACTATTTGAAATTTTATAGTTTCAGTCACAATCAATGCTAGTTGTTTAATTTTTAAAAAATTCAGAAGAGTGAATAGGAAACAAAACTAAAGTTATTTTTTAAATTTTATTTTATTTATTTTTGGCTGTGTTGGGTCTTCGTTGCTGTGCGTGGGCTTTCTCTAGTTGCGGCGAGTGGGGGCTACTCTTCATTGAGGTGCACGGGCTTCTCATTTCTGTGGCTTCTCTTGTTGCAGAGCACGGGCTCTAGGCATGGGGGCTTCAGTAGTTGCGGGATGCGGGCGCAATAGTTGTGGCTCGCGGGCTCTAGAGCGCAGGCTCAGTAGTTGTGGTGCACGGACTTAGTTGCTCTGCAGCATGTGGGATCTTCCTGGACCAGGGCTCGAACCCATGTCCCCTGCATTGGCAGGTGGATTCTCAACCACTGCGTCACCAGGGAAGCCCCAAGTTATTTTTAAGATCCCTTAAAAGTTACAAATACGTTGTGTCTTTTGTGTCTTTGCAATGAGAAATGAAGGCCAAAGTTACTCCCTGCTGTATGATGCACAGTGTTAGGGAAAGCAAAATTCACTTTTTCAGGTCCCAAGTGTAGTTTATTACGCTGAAGCAGTGATGCAATAAGTCATATCTGACATAACCAGCAATGTGTAAGACTAAAGAAGGAGAATAGCAGTTTACTCTCCAAACTGCAGAAATACTTCTTTAAGAAGTTTTTCTTCTGTGATCTCAAAATCAGTTTCAGGTAGGGTTTCCTAAGTTCCACGTACTTGATTTCTGATCTCTCTGACTCCTTTGGTGCCCTTTGAAAGCACAGAGGGCTATGTGGTTGTCCCTCAGTGCACGGGCAGGGGACTGCATGCGGCAGTGCTGGCGCTGAGCGATTTATACTGCCTCCCGCTCACCTAATGCACTGATGGGGCCTTACCACAGAGGGGTCTGCTTCACCCAAGTGCAAAAAGATAATCATTCAACCTTGTAAAGGAATGCAGGGATGGAGGTCGTTTGATCATTTGTCTTTATTACGATGTAATGCTGTTTCTGTACTGTTATGATGGAATGGTGATCTGTTGCAGGAACATCAGGCGAACTTTCTGGGTAACACCATGCAAAGTGTGGTTGCATTGCTCAACAATCTGGTCACCTGCAAAGACTTGAATATGAAGCTACTTTATGAACAAGGTAAATGCTTCTCAGACTTCATCTTTGATTGTGTTGAATTTTGCCTATTTGTAAGTTTCCTCACTTTACACAGTAGAGAGTCAAGAAGTACTATTTAAAGTTGATCAATCAAAATCGATGTTTAAAGGTGTAAAAATAATGATAACGTTACCAGCAAAAATGGAAAGTGTCGTTAGATTGTGATAGATCCTCTGAGTTAATTCCTTCTCCCTCATGGCACAAAATCAATACAAACTCCTTACAGATGAGAAACCAAAAAGCAGAGTGTCAGCAGAGTACTGAGACTTATTTGTGCCTATCAAAATGAAAGCATATATGGTCAAAAGCACCTTGGAAATTGAGACTGGATGAGTTGAGGGTGGCTTTACTTTACACTTTATGCATATCTGTAATATTAAAATGAAAAACTTTTTAAGGACTTCGTTTTTTTTTTTAGAGTAGTTTTAGGTTTAAAACCAAACTGAGAGGGAGGTACAGAGATTTCCCATAAAACCTCTGCCCCCCCACCCATGCATAGCCTACGCCATTGTCAACATCACTCACCAAAGTGGTATGTTCTTTACTAAAGATAGACCAACATTGACATCCTAGTCACCCAAAGTCCTTAGTTTACATTAGGGTCCACTCTTGGTGTTGTACATTCTATGTGTTTGGACAAGTGTATGACATATATCCATCATCACAGTATTACACGGTGTCTTTTCTTTCATTGCCCTAAAAGTCCTCTGTGCTCTGCCTCTTCACACCCCTGCCTTCCGCAAACTCTGGTCTGTCTGTTGTCTCCCTAGTGTTGCCCTTTCCAGAATGTCATAAAGTTAGAATCACACAGTCTTTTCAGATTGGCTTCTTTCACTTAGTACTGTTTATTTAAGGCTTCTCCGTGTCTTTTCATGGTTTGATAGCACATTTCTTTTTAGCAATGAATAATTCTCCGTTGTCTGGATGTACCACAGTTGATTAATCCATTCACCTAACAAAGGACATCTTGGTTGCTTCCAGGTTTTGGCAGTTCTGAATAAAGCTGCTGTAAATATCTGTGTGCAGCTTTTTTGTTGTTGTTGCTGTTTAACATCTTTATTGGAGTATAATTGCTTTACAATGGTGTGTTAGTTTCTGCTTTATAACAAAGTGAATCAGTTATACATATACACATGTTCCCATATCTCTTCCCTCCTGCGTCTCCCTCCCTCCCACCCTCCCTATCCCACCCCTCTAGGTGGTCACAAACCACCTAGCTGATCTCCCTGTGCTACGCGGCTGCTTCCCACTAGCTATCCACCTTACGCTTGGTAGTGTATATATGTCCGTGCCACTCTCTCACCTCGTCACGGCCTCCCCCTCCCCCTCCCCATATCCTCATGTCCGTGCTCTAGTAGGTCTGTGTCTTTATTCCCGTCTTACCACTAGGTTTTTCATGACCTTTTTTTTTTTTTTCTTAGATTCCATATATATGTGTTAGCATACGGTATTTGTTTTTCTCTTTCTGACTTACATCGCTCTGTATGACAGACTCTAGGTCCATGTGGACTTAAGTTTTGAACTCCTTTAGGTAAATACCAAGAAGTGCAATTGCTAATCATACACTAACTGTTTGATTTTGTAAGGAACTGCTAAATTGTCTTCCAAAGTGGCTGTACCGTTTTTCATTTCCACAGTGAGTGAGAGGTCCTGTTCCTCAGCACCCTTGCCAGCAGTTTGTGTTGTCAGTGTTCTGGATTTTGGACATTCTGATAGGTGTGTAGTGGTAGCTCATTGTTTTAATTTGCCTTTCCCTGATGGCGTATGATATGGGGCATTTTATCATATTCTTGTTTTCCATCTCTATATCTTTTCTGGTGATCTCTGCTAAGATCTTTAACCTAAGTTTTAATTGGGTTATTTGTTTTCTTACTGTTGGGTTTCAGGAATTCTTTGTATATTTTGTACAAGTATCCTTTATCAGATCCGTCTTTTGCAAATATTTTCACCCAGTTTTGTGGCTTGTCTTCTGATTCTCTTGGTATTGTCTTCTGCAGAGCAGAAGTTTTCAATTTTAATTAAGTCCAGCTTATCAGTTCTTTCTTTTATGGATTTTGTCTGTGGTGCTGTATCTCAAAAGCCATCACTATACTCAACGTCATCTTGTTATGTTATCCTCTAGGAGTTTTACAGTTTTGAATTTTTTACAATTCGGTCTGATCCATTTTCAGTTACTTTTTGTGAAAGGTATAAGGTAGGTTTTGTGTGTGTGTGTGTGTGTGTGTGTGTGTGTGTGTGTGTGTTGCTGTCTAGTTCCAGCACCATTTGTTGAAGGGACTGTCTTTGCTCCATTGTATTGCCTTTACTCTTTTGCCAAAGATCTTTTAAGTCTATTTATGGGAGTCTGTTTCTGGGCTGTCTGTTCTGTTCCATTAATCTATTTGCTTATTCTTTCACCAGAACCACACTGTCTTTGATGTCTGTAGTTTTATAGTAAGTCTTGAAGTCGGGTAGCATCAGTCCTCCAACTTTGTTCTCCTCAGTATTGTGTTGGCTGTTCTGGGTCTTTGCCTTTTCATATAATCTTTAGAATCAGTTTGTTGATACTAATAAAATAACTTGCTTGGACTTTGATTGGGATTACATTGATTCTATAGATCAAGTTGGGAGTATTGTTGCATTTTAAACATAATATTTACTACTTTTATATTAATAAAATCTTTCATTTGAATGTTCATAAAAATAAGACTTGAATGAGATCAGTCAGGGGATAAGATCATTAAGCCCCTGTTCTGATTTTTTCCCCCAAGAATTTAGAGTTTTGTTTCTATGTGGTCATTATATTTAAATGTTGGCAGTATTTTTTCCCCCGCTAAGAAAAATGTGCATTCCCAGCAGTAATAAATATTGCCAACAGTTGAGGGATTTTAGTGCATAGAAATATTTATTCTTTTATACAGCAGCATCCTATTCTGTTTTATGAGTATGTCAGAAGAGACCGGTACTCTAATGGATATTAACCTCCAATCTTTTGCTATTACAGGTAGTTCTGCAATGAATAACCTTATGCATGCATACCTTCACACGGGAGCAGGACTATCTATAGGGTAAATTCCTGGGGTTAGAATAGCTGGATCAGGGGGTTTATGCATCTGTAATTTCCATAGATATTGACAAGGTGTTGTAAGTAACATGCCACTTTGTACTTCCATCAAGTCACGTGAGATTGGTTGTCTTCAGACCTAAGAGTATGTTATGTTTTCCCATTTGTTTGCCTTTGTTTCTTTATAGTTTTCCTTATATAGGCCATATGCATTTCTTGTTGTTTATCTCTTCCCAGGTTTCTTTGCATCCTTTTTTGCTTGCTATTAGAAATAAGGAATTTTCTGCCGATATAGTTTTCAATTTTCTTTTTAGTATGTGTTTTCGATTTCTATTTATTAACTTTGTTCCTAGGTTAATTCTCTTATTACTTTCCATAGTAATGGTTTCTAAATGATTCTGTTTACTTTCTGGTTATATAATAATAACCATTAGTAACCATCTTTCTTTTCAACTTTTATAGTTCTACTTTTTCTCTCTTGTCCAACTGCAAGATTCAAAGAGAATGAGATAGAGGATACCTTGGTATTACCTCAGAATCTTTTGTTCTGCTTAAGAAGTACCTATCTATCTAAATTTTATCTTTTGTAATCAAGAATAAATAATGACTTTTGTCAAATGCTTTCTTGGCATCTCTGGAAATGAGCAAATGATTTTTCCTTGGATCTATTCATGTAACAGATTATATTTCATAGATTACCTAATATTAAATCATCCTAGCATTTGAGTCAGTAACCACACTTAATTGTGATATAATATTCTTTAATTGTGCTACTTAAATTCTTTGTTAATCTTTTATTCAGGATTTTCCATCGCTGCTCATAAGTGGGATTGGTCTGTAGTTTCGTTTCCTGTTTCTTTCTTTTTTAAAAATACTGTTTTTTGCTAGATTTTGGTGTCATTGCTATGTTGCTTCTTCTTTTTTTTTTTTTAAGGAAGTTTTCTCTCTTCTTTTGAACTGAATTGAGATAGAAGAAATTATGCAGTGATAGGAGATGTAGGAATTCCATCCTAGCAGAAATTATGCCGTGATAGGAGATGTGGGAATTCCATCCTAGCCAGTGGAGAAACCTTGCTATGCACCTAAGTAAAGTTACACCAGCCTGAAACTAAAGGCTACTCTAGACCTGCCATAGAGTTTCCACCATGTCCTAGAACTAAGGATTAAACCACTATAGACCTTTCCTAACAAAGAATAAAACTAATCCCTCAGGGTCAAAAGATTCACAAGGAATTTAACTGCCTGCTAGAACAAAATGCCACTTAAGAGATGACAGTATAACCCACACTGTCTACAACATATTATCCACAGTGACAAGCATACAGCCAAAACTTAGTATACATGAAAAAGAAGCTAGAAAATGTGGCCCATGATGATGATATAATGATGATGATAAAATAATAATAATAATAATAATAATAATAATATAATGTCAGTTCAAACAAAGCCCAGGATCACCCAGATGTTAGAATTACCAGATCAGGCACTTTTTTCCTATCTGTTAAAAATGTTTATTAACAAATAATAGAGAGGTAAGATAACCCTAGCACCCAACTGATGCTTTCTTGGCAATCAGGAGATTTGAAAGGAGAGTAATGCTCTCACTGTATTATTCAAGGTGATTTCATGTGGTCTTGGCATTCTTGTACTTCCTAAAATCATCCCAAATTCTGGGAAACTCAAAACCAGGAATCTGTACCAGTTTTCATGTGTTGCACTTTTTTTTTTTTTTTTTGGATAGAGTTTTTTTCCAGCTTTTTAAAGATGCAGCCGAACTACAACAATGTGTAAGTTTAAGGTATACAATGTGATGATTTGGTAGGTGCATATATTGTGAAATGGTAGATCAGGCTTTTACACAACTATTATAAATATATCCAAGGCCAAAGAGAAAAGAGGTAGGGAATTTCATCAGAGAAATGGAATCTATGAAAAACTAGAGCCAAGTAGAAGTCTAGAACCAAGAAGTATAATATCTGAAATGAAAACTTCCCTGGAGTTTAGCAGATTAAAAACTGCAGAAGAAACAGTAACTAAACTTGTAAGATTAGTAAAGTTTTCCCATTTGAAGAACAAAGAGAAAGATTTTTAAAAAATGAAAGAATGTCAGTGACCTGCGGGACAATAATCAAGCCTTCTAATATATGTGTAATTGGAGTCCCAGAAACAGAAGAGGGATACTGGGGCAGGAAAAGAACTTAAATAAATAATGGCCAAAATATTCCCACATTTGGTGGAAATATTTGCTTATAGATCCAAGAAGCTAAGAAAACCCTTAGCAAGATTGAAAAACAGAAACTACCTAAGCACATAATATCCAAACTTCTGAAAATTGAAGATAAAATTTTGAAAGTGTTCAGAGAAAAATGACACATAAAGGAGGTCAGCAGTACAAATGATGGCTGATCTCTTGTTAGAAACAGTAGAGGCCAGAAGAGCAGAAAAATACCTTGAGTGTTGACATAATAAAAGCTGCCAACCTAGGTTTTTATATTCAGTGAAAATATCCTTTAAAAATGAAGGTGAAATATGGACACTTCAGATAAATGAAAGGAAGGGGAATTTTCTGCCTAATGGTAAATGTTACATTAACTTTTCAAGATAAAGGGAAGTGATACCAGATGAAAACTGAAACTCAGATCTGCAGAAAGAAATAAAACATACAAGGCAGGGCTTAACTAGAAAAGAATATCTTTTTTTTCCTCTTCTCTGAAATTCTTGGAAAGAAAACTTACTAGGCAGGCTTCCAGAATGGGTACATTGATGACCCCCATAAACCTATCTTGCCATGAAAGTAACAAAAACGCTGGAAAAAATAGTTTGGTAGTAAACTTTGTGAACTCTGGAAATTACCAAATTACTAAAGGCTTGCAACAATGTAAGGAATGTTTATTCAAGAAAAACTGATGAGTCTCTATAAGAAAAGAAGGCTCTCTGGCTGGAGCTCTACAGTGCCTAAATGTTGAAGGCATTCTCCAGCACACACACACAGCCCCTTGGCAAAGGTGGAAGACTTACTGATTCAAGGCATTTAAGGAAATCTCTGGCCAGTCTTTAGCTGGGTGCTGAGCTAAATGACACAGACTGCTGTGGCTTGACACTACAGGTAATACAGACTTAAAGAATTAGCACAGGAAAGTCACTGAACTAACTACAACAAAACAGCAATAACTGAAAACCGTGGGGGTGTGTGTGTGTGGGGGGTCTGATTTCCAAAGTTTATACATTATATGATCTAAGATATCCAGTTTTAATCAACAATTTAAAAGCATGCCCCAAAAAGATAAAAAATAGGAAGGTATGGCCCATATACAGGAAAAATGCAGTCAATAAAACTATTTCAGAGGAGATCCATATGTTGGATTAACTAGACAAAGATTTTAAATCAGCTGTTATCAATACATGCAAAGAACTATAGGAAGCCATATCTAAAGATTTAAAGGGAAAGCGTGAAAATGATGTCTGCACAAGTTGAGAATATCAATAAAGAGATAACATTATAAAAGAGAACGAAATGGAAATTCTGAAGTTGAATAGTATAATAATTGAGACGAATAATTCACTAGAGGTTCTCAACAGTAGATATGAAATGGCAGAAGAAAGACTCAGCTCATTTGCAGATGGGTAGGTCATTACTACTGACCTTATACAAATAAGAAGGATTATAAGGGAATACTATAAACTAACTATATCCCAGTAAATTAGATAACTTAGATGAAATTTCTAGAAAGGCAAACTATTAAAATTGTTTAAACTATTAAAACATCTGAATCATTGTTCCTTTTCCATAAGAATGACCCGTATTTATAGCTTAGTAGGTTTTTCAGCCTGATTCCTGTGCGTAGAAGTTAGGGGGCCCCAACACCTCTTTTCATTCTGAAAATGAATTATCCCTGTCCTTTTTAGTCCAAGCTGGTGGTTCTTCTGACGTTATAATTCTAGCAAAAACTTTGTTAGTTTCCTGTAAATCTTATTGAAGTTTATTCCATTAAACAAAAAGCCTGCCCATGAATCCTTCAAAACATTCTCCTCTCTAAGTTGGGCTGAGCGTCAGGATACTGTGGAATAATGCCTGTGAGATTCTTAGTAGCCCTATTGGCCAGCTGAGAGAGTGGATGAGGAGTCAGATGCCTGAAATTGAGATTCCAGAGGTTGCAGCTACTGGCCCATGCAAGCATGGGATTGCATGGCCAAGGCAGGATAAAGGAAAAAATCCTAGAAGACAGAATCTTAGGGAATTGAGAGGTCAGGCGTGGAAGGATTGTCTATGATGATGGAAGGCATCTACTGAAATTTTGTGTTCAGAGGACTGTTAGATTTGGAGCACCGGAAGAAGCCCAGGTGGATTTAACATTGAAGCTTAAGTGTCAAGTGCCCTCATTTATGCAGGAATAGTTTACATTCGTAGTTTTTTTCTTCTTACAGCCTATCCCCACTCCCCAACTGGATAAGCTTCAGTTCTCATAATATCTAGCCCCTTGCTGTGTTTTGTGGAGTGGAGTGTACATCACAACAATAATTATGGCAAGAGTAGTGTTAGTGTAACGTTGAGCTCAGAGAATAAGGCGGCAGGGGTGATCTAGTGGTCTGAGGATGATGGCAGTTGGAGGAGGGGAAGTAGGTGGGACAGACTTTTGATCTGAGATTCATTACATTATAGCCTGCCAGCTGGCTGCTTACTTTTACAAATAAATTTTTGTTGAAATAGAGATATGTCCATTCATTTGCATGTTGTCTGTGGCTGGCTTTGTCATATAATAGCGGCGTTGAGTAGTTGAGACAAAGACTAAAATATTTTCCTTAGGGCCTTTTAAGAAAAAGTTTGCCAACATCTGGTCTAGAAGCAGCAATGGGGTACAAGGCGACACCACTAAGGCCCAGTGTTAAATGCGGACAGAGTGGACAAGGAAGTATCCATCACTTGAAGGTCCTGCTGAGGAGACAAGGCTGTAAAAGGGGCAGGTTTCAGGTAGAGTAGGAAGATAAAATGTACATATAGACGAGAAGTGGATGATTTGAGGGATTTAGCTGATAACTGACTATGAGCTCCAAATATCACAGTGGAAGGGGTTCAGAGGTTGGGCGGGGATGGGATGTGGCCTCTGAAAGGAGATGCGCAGATCCCCTTGCTGTTTATACTACTTGTGGGTGGCTGGGAGTCCTGAGCTTCTTGTGACAGCGTGAGTAGGGACGGAGGGCATGTTGAGTCCAGGTGGTCTTAAGGCTGAGAAGGGTGGTCAGGCTACAAGTGTGGTGGGGTGAGGAAGGGTAGCGGGATTCCAGGAGTACACCGAGGTTGGGATCTCCTTCCTGGCCCTTGCGAGGCCCTTGTGGCTGCAGGAAGTCTGATTTCATTCTCCAGAGATAACACCAGGTCTGACTTTCCGTTATACTCTGCTGCTTTCCAGACTCTTTGGCTACTAAATGTGTGGGCTGACTTTTCCAAAGTTGGGTAAAAGAGCTGTTGGGTGTTTGCCAACCCAGAGTGTATTAAGATTCAGTGGAGCATGGCCACATGAAGAGTTACTAATGATCTGCCACTGTAGGGGCTTGAATGTATGCGGTTGGCTTGAATGAAGTCGTCTTGTTAATTTTTATTTTGGATCAATTCTAGCTCAATCATTGGTTTATATATTCATTACTTGTCATACAGAATTAAATTCCCTATTCCAAACATAGTTAACTTGTAACAGTAATACCTTAAAAAATCACCCCAATATAAGTGAGCTGTACTGCAGAGGAAGTAGAAATGATCATTCCTGCCTTGAAGTGCTGCATTACGGTGCTCTATTAGGCCAGCGTCAAACTGAGTTTCATCCTCAGACCACACACTAACACCTAGTGGTAGAATGAATTCTAAGGCATCCTTTTTTTTTCCCCCTCCCATTTTAATATCTCTGAAATAAGTACATCAACCATTGCTATCCACATGGCAGTCCTGATACAGTTATTGCTGCTGGCATGTGTGTGTTGAACCTTGTGGACTGGGTGTGAGTGCCCTGGAAGTGAACCCAGAGACCTCAGGAGAGATGCTTTGTAGTGCTCTCTTGCATCCGTGCTCTCATGGAACAAAGCTTACGGAGCAACGTGGACGTTGATGATTCCGAGTTGACAAAGGAGAAGACTCAGCCTCCAAATGGGAAGAATTTTTTAGAAAAACTCAACCAATTAATTTTACTTAGATTTCCTTTTTTATGTATTATAAAGGCAATATACGAGAAAATCCATATCAAAATGAGTCTCAGAGCACTTGCATTGAGTGTAAGATGAAGTTCTAAGTGGTAAAGCGTGTGCCATGTAATTGGTAGCGTTTTTTCGTTCTTAGTGGCACATAAAATAATACCGTTCCTTCTGATCACTGGCATCTTCGACTCATTGAGGTGTGGTAGGTAATATATGTGAGGACCTCCGTACAGCATCTGCCACCTGGTAGGCATCCCCAAAAGTATGCAAACTCTGAGAATTAGAGTCATTGACACATCTCCAGTATGCAGCTGCATTGTGTAATTCAGGTTTTTTGCTTAAACATTTTCATTTTTAAATGAAACGTTTAGGGAAAG
>NW_006791593.1:159851-161284 GCF_000442215.2 Lipotes vexillifer
TTGTTCATATTTGAAAAAAGTGTTAGAGTTATTAACATTTTAAAATGGGCTGCCGGCTCATCTCTGTGCAATGACCTTTTGATAATGGATATTAATTCCAGCTTCAGTTTTACCAGCAGAGCTGTCAGCATGACGGATGTACATGACACACTGCAGTAGACAAAAAACTGTAGCACCTCCAAAGGAGCATTTAAGGAAATTGTTTGTCCCCATTGGTTTATGGTGTATCAGAAATCAAAACACTCATTTCTTGCTAGGTTTATTATAAAACTGCCTAAATCAGGGCTTCCCTGGTGGTGCAGTGGTTGAGAGTCTGCCTGCTGATGCAGGGGACGCGGGTTCGTGCCCCGGTCCGGGAAGATCCCACATGCCGCGGATGCGGCTGGGCCTGTGAGCCACGGCAGCTGACATTGCGCGTCTGGAGCCTGTGCTCCGCAACGGGAGAGGCCACAACAGTGAGAGGCCCGCGTACCACAAAAACAAAAAAAAAACTGCCTAAATCAGTGTTTCCTCAAGAGACCAGAAAATCACTATGAGAGCTGTTTGGGCTTTGAAGGTGTACTTGATAGCTCTCTTAGATTCCTTTATATTTAAGAATAACATTCAAAATGATGTCGCAGAGCAGGAGTTGGCAAACTTTCCTGTACAGGACGAGAC
The DNA here is from genome assembly GCF_000442215.2 of Lipotes vexillifer. NCBI lineage: Eukaryota > Metazoa > Chordata > Mammalia > Artiodactyla > Lipotidae > Lipotes > Lipotes vexillifer. The sequence continues at coordinate 160,509 of NW_006791593.1, forward strand.
GGTAAGTATTTTAGGCTTGTCGGACCATATGATCTTTGTCACTACTGCTCAGTACTGCCAGTATAGCAGGAAAGCAGCCACAGAGAATGCATACATGAGTGGTTATGACCTTGTGTCCATAAATTTTCTTTAAAAACTCAGGTGGCCAGCCCACTGGCCGTGGTTGGCCAACCCCTCTTGTACAGTAACTAACTCAGACTCTCCCAAAACTACTCTGAAATTTTCACATCAACATACTGGTAAGATTTAGTTATTAAACTATGATTCAACTTAAGAAGTAACGGAAAATTACATTTAAATGAATATATTCAGAAAGAGGCCACTGCCTTCACAGTGGTGTGAGGATTTGTGAAGAAGTGGAATATTTGCCCTAAGGGCTTAGTCTGAAAATCATAATAAATACATCTTACTGAGTCATTTAGCCTTTGTTAGATAATAAACCACCCCTTAAAGCTAAGTGACTTAAAATAATAGTCGTTTATTTGCTTACTCTTCCGTGGGTTGGCAGCACAGTCTGGGCTCTGCTGGTGTCAGCGGGACTCGCGCGCGTGTCCGCGCGCGTGCGTGCATGTGTGTAGCCTTGTGTGGCTGGGGGGATGCTCACCCTCAAGGAGGCGCCCTCAGGCTTTTTCCCGTGGTGGCAGCATTCAAGAAGAGTGTGAGTGGAAGCTGCAAGGGCCCTCGTGGCCTGGGCTCGGGAATCTTCTGTCACTTCCATCACATGCCATTGACTGAAGGAAATCACTCAGCCTGCCTGGGTCTAGGGATAGGGAAAG
>NW_006791593.1:161343-168208 GCF_000442215.2 Lipotes vexillifer
GGTTCTAGGGATAGGGAAAGAGGCTCCGTCTTTGATGACAAGAGCTGCAATGAATCCATGACCGTCTTTAGTCTAGTGTAGTTACCTAGACACTTAGCACCAGAGCTTTACATGACACCATGACTGGCGCACTTGGGGTTGGCACACTACCCTGTAAAGAGCCAGATTTTACATATTTTAGCCTTTGTCGGCCATAATTTGTTGCAGCTACTCAGTTCTGCTCTTGTAGCAGAAAAACAGCCGTAGACAAATACATAAAGGGATGAACATGACTGTGTTTCAGTAAACATTTATTTACGAAACAGATGATTTTCCACCCTGATCTAGATCATCCAGTCTTTCAACAAGTATTTGTGTGCCGGGCATCGTTCTCGGTGTAAAGGAATATGCAATGGACAAAGCTGGCAAGACCTCTGCCCTCATGGAGCAGACATTCTGGTGGAAAAAAATAGACAGCAAACGAAAAAAACGAACAAGAAGTTTACATTAGATAAAGTTAGATGTTACACGGTGATAAATACTGAAGGAGTAAAAAAAGAAAAAGGGGGTATGACGTGTCTGGATGGGAGTGAGGTCGACATCCTACCTTGGGGAGCCAAGGAAGGCCTCACTGTGAATATGGAAGGAAGTGAAGAAGCAGCCATATGGATAAACCTGAGGGAAGGTGGGCGGAGAGAACAGCAGGTGTGAATCCTAGGTGGGAGCCTGCCTGGCAGGTCAGAGGAACAGTGGGGAGGCCAGGGTGGCCACAGCAGAGGAAACACTGGGCAAGACAGGAGGAAAAGTCAGCAGAACTGGCTGATGCCTTCGGGGAGTACAGAGTCATTTTTGTCAAAAGCTGTTTGGAAACTTATGGCTAGACTGCAGTTCAGTTTGAACTGAGCATTAGGAAATTGGTTGGTAATTACTGACTACCTACTTACCCCTCTATCTTGGTTGACTTGTGAAGATTAGACCAGTAGCTTGGGAAGCAGTGGGACTGAGGATGGTTCCAGGTGAGGCTGATGATAACCCAGGTTGGAAAATCTTTGCTGTATAGACTCAGCTCCCACACAGAGCCGGACTCTTGTTTGCTGTCACCCTGAGGGATTGCTGTGTGAATGCGTCTGGAATTAGAAAGCCCTTTATCCGCAGGAGCAGCACACTCCATCCTTTGAAGAATTCTAATTGTTAGAAAGTGTTGCTTTACCTTGAACTAAAACTGGCTTATCTGTGATTTTTACCTTAGTCGATTCTAGTTTTCCCTGTTGGGACTACTTAGACAATGTTTGTTTCCTTCCTTCTTCCTCCTCCTCCCCTCCCCCTCCCCTCCCCTCCCCTCCCCTCCATGTGCCACTGAGCAGCCACCTGGGACCCCTTTGGGGGCCCATTCGTGTGGGAGGCTTTGTTACTTCCCCCCAGGTCCCCAGCGCACCCCCACACTCATGCCTGCCCTGCTGACCGTCTGCCTGGAGTGGGGGTCCCCCAGCTCTCCTTCTGACCATTGTGACCACAACGTGGCCCCGCCCCCTGACCACAATGTCTGGGGTAGCGCCCCTCCCCACTGACCTGCCTTATTCCCTTCACGACACACGCTGTTGTGCTGTTACCTGAAATCATCTCGCCCAGCTGCCTGCAGCCCCCGATGCTGCCCCGTGTTCTCTGGGCTACGACGGGGCAGAGAGCAGCTCAGCCCTGCTTCTCCCCACTTCCTCAGGGACCAGAAGGGCTCCTGGCACATAGTGCTTGCTCAATAAATACTGGTGGATGCACGGATCTCTATTTCACAGAAAAGCAGACAAACCTGGGGTAGTTAGGTGATGAATCAAAAGTCACACCGTTTGTATGAGATGTGGTACCCAGTTCCAGGGCTCCCTTCGAGGGACCAAACTGTGTCTCTAGAAAGACAAAAAAAGAAAAAAGAGCAGGGAGAGAGAAGATGAAGGAGTGTGTAAAGGCCCTGAAATCAAAATAATATTTGTAGAAAGGTTTGGTTTGCTGGGGGTTGAAAAATGAATTATAAAACTCTATCCATTATGTACATTTCTTTCATCATGATGTACGCCGAGGATTCTGGGAACGTGGACTGTGGAGATCGAATGGTACCTCAGGATGCACCTACTACAGTCGCCCACTCGGTGCTTTCACGCCTTCCAGAGCAGGAGTGCAGGGTAGCACATTAGGTACCTGTTGCTTGGAAAATCTGCCGTCCGTGAGAAGATCAAGCTGTTAAATTATCTCCAAAATAAAAATAAATGCTTCGAGTAGGAGCCGGGAGGGGCCCTCTTGTGATTTCTGTGTGTGAGTCTCAAGGTTTGGGTCTGAGCGTCTATTTTGAGTGTTTAGGAACCTGTCTTTGCTATTTCCAGTTCTAGAGAATGTGCCAGGTAGTGAGGGAGCTGATGGTGGGTCTCCTGAGGCCAGGGGTCACTCTGGGGTTGGCTTCGCCCTGAGCCTGCGTTGGGAGGTGCTGCTCTGGCCCCTGTCCTCCTGGGGCCCTGGAGAGGAAGCACGTGCTTGTCCCCACCCCTCCCCCTCCCATCCCCTCCCTCCTCCCTCCCTCTCTCTGCATAGGGTCTTAGTTGCAGCACACAGGATCTTCATTGAGGCATGTGGGATCTTTCGTTGTGGCACATGGCTTCTCTCTAGTTATGGCGTGTGGGTTGTTTTTTCTCTTCTCTGGCTGTGGTGTGTGGGCTCCAGGGCGCATGGGCTCTGTAGTTTGCGGCACGCAGTCTCTCTAGTTGAGGTGCGCAGGCTCAGTAATTGTGGCACATGGGATTAGTTGCCCCGCAGCGTGTGGGATCTAAGTTCCCCGACCAGGGATTGAACCCCTGTCCCCTGCATTGGAAGACAGATTCTTTACCACTGGACCAGCAGGGAAGTCCCTTAAATAACATTTGTTATTTCAGTTTCTTATAGGAGGAATTAAATACCTTCCAGTATGCAAGTTTAGACTATAGTAATATCACAGTTGGTATCTTATAATATTTTACATTTAAGATGCCAGAAATATTTTGTTGATTTTTTTCAGCTAACTATTGATAAGAGGCATGTGTATTTCTTTACTACCCTGTGTAACTATTTATAGCATCCCTTGTTAACATATCTGTCAATGTTTGGTGTTCCTTGATTTCAGTGTTCACTTTACTTCATCCTTTATTGAGGGGATTTATTCAGTTATACCTGTTCATTCTAGATGGAGTTTATCAAGTTCATTTGGCTGTTGTTGGATTACAAACCACCCCATAACTCAGTGAATTAAAACAAAAACAAAAATCTGTTCTTTTGACTCTCGTGTCTGTGGGCTAAGCTCTAGGGTAGGCTGTGAAAACTCTTACATTAACAAATTGCCTAAGTTGGGGTAACTCCAGTGGACCCCAGTGAAGTTGGTTTCTTCTAAAGTTCTGCTTCGTTCTGGGTTGTCTTCCCAATCCTTAAATGCATTCAGTGGCCATGGTCAGCGTCACCAAAATAAGCATGGTAGTCTTTCACCAAACAAGGGCCCCTGACTGTGACTCCCTGACTGCTATGGCTTAATTTCCTTAATGGTCTCAAGCATTTCACGTGAGTTTCCTGCACCCTCATCTTTCTGAATGCCCTGTTCTACCTATCAGCAGTTCCTGTGGTCTCCATGCCTAAAGATTCTGTGATGGGGGAGCTAGGACTGATTTTAAGGATTGATTTTAAAATTATTTATTTATTTATTTGGCTGCATCGGGTCTTAGTTGCGGCACGCAGGATCTTTGTTGCAGCATGTGGGCTCTTTATTGAGGTGTGCGGGCTCTCTAGTTGTGGTGCATGGGCTCTCTAGTTGTGGTGCTCGGGCTCCAGAGCACACAGGCTCAGTAGTTGGGGCACGCGGGCTCTCTAGTTGTGGCGCATGGGCTCTAGAGCACACCGGCTCAGTAGTTGTGGCGCACAGGCTTAGTTGCCCCGTGGCATGTGGCATCTTAGTTCCCTGACCGGGGATTGAACCTGAGTCCTCTGCCTTGGAAGGTGGATTCTCAGACACTGGATCACCAGAGAAGTCCCAAGGATTGATTTTTTTTTTTTTAATGTTATCTCCAAGATAGTTCTAGAAAATACTTAACTCTTCTGTATTTAGTGAAATTTCACTTGTTTAATGTGTAGGTTTACACATTGAGGTGTAATTCACATGCCACAAAATTCACCATTTTAAAGTGCACAATTCACTGCTTTTTAGTGTAGTCACAAAGTTGTGGGACTATTTCCATTATCTAATTCTAGAACACTGTCATGACTTCAGACAATCCCATGTACTCCTTAGCAGTCATTCCCATTCGTTCGTTCCCGCAGAAACCACTAAATCCTTTCCGTCTCTGTGGATTTGCTTATTCTGGACATTTCATATAAATGGAATCATATAATATGAAGCCTTTGTGTTTGGCGTCTTTCACTTAGCAAAATGGTGACAAATAGTCTAATTTAGTTTTTTAAAGTCTTTATGGAATTTGTTATAGTATTCCTCCTGTTTTATGTCTTGATTTTTTGGCCGTGAGGCATGTAGGATCTTAGCTTCTCAACCAGGGATCGAACCTGCACCCCCTGCATTGGAAGGCGAAGTCATAACCACTGGACTGCCAGGGAAGTCCCAAATAATCTAATTTAAAATCTTGTCACCTGAGAAACTTTTGTATGCTTAAATAACATACAAAATATCAAAATTTGATATCGCTAAAACTTTGGATTAACTAACTGCCCCTATTAGCTTCAGCGAGTATTTAAACACGTCTACATGAAGTTTTGAATCTGAAGTAAATTCTTATGCGATGAGTAGGTATAATCCAGCTCTTAGTTTAAAAAATTGTTCTCATTTTAAGTGAATATAGGGAAAATGTATAAGATATGAATGCTCTCAAAAATATTGAACTTTAGCTGAACATAGAATGGGCATTTCTTGCATTTGACATGACATTATTCAGTAAGATAATATTACCAGGCTTCATTTAAGAATAGTATAAGGTGGATGTCAAGTTGGCTTTTCTTTTCTCTTATAGATGCTTTGAGAACTCTTCTCTGTTAAGCTAATACTTGGATAAAGATAGGCTTCTGATAAAACTTGGGGCAAACAAGGATCCCAACTTAAATCTCAGGTTATATCTTCCTTCTCAGACAAGAACACACTGCAGCATTAGTTTTCAGTGCTGCATGTGGGTACGATATAAAACTAGGTATCTGGAAGAGCCTTCATTGAACTAGATATATTTTCCTTTAATGGAATCATGAGGTAAGATACAAGGTTCTCTTTCAGTTTCTATTGCTACAAAGTGTATCTTTTAGTTTCTTGTCTTGCCACTCATATGAACCAACAGTTTATTGTACTGAATGAATCAAAGAAAAAGCAGATACTTTTCCCTTTTCCCCATTTACTTGGCTTCCTACTTGTAAAGTGGCTGTAGTATTACTTGACTCATTCAGGTACTATGCAGGTAAATGAAGTCTTAAGGACTTCTGAAACCTGTCAGGAAAGATGCTGGAGTTAACAAAACCCTCCCTAACAAGTGGGCTGTGAGATGAATTCTTTATACGTAAATGTCTGTGTCTATAAATTTCCATTGATAAATTCAGGTATACAGTTAGACCTAAGCTCTAACAGAAAATCATGAAAAACATTGACCTGCGAAGGCAGTAATTTGGAGAGTGGTTTCAGGGTATAGTAGTATTAAGTGACCTCCAGCCTGGACTGTCTGCCAGTCTGTGCTTCTCAAGGGCACGTCTGTCTATGGGCTGTGGTCAGTTTCCTGTCTGATCATTATTTATGCGTCCTGCTCTCTGAGGGAGTACATTATTTTAATTTTCCTTTCATAAAGTGAAAATTTATGGAGATCTGAAATTCCATAATTCTATTCTGTCCTTACAGTAGCACCATGAAGTTGGTTTCCTCATCAATAAAACAGAGCTTAAATCTTCTTTGCAGGGTTGGTAAGATTTAAATGAGATAATGTATCAATATGTAAAGTGCTTAATAAATAAAGGACTCCCAACAAATAGCAGCTGTATTTGGTACCATCCTTGGGAAAAAATAATGACTTGCTAGATGAATTAAAGATTTGATTTTTAAAGGCCCTCTTGAATGTTTCTGGTAATAGGAAAAAAGTGACTTTTATTTTACATCTACATTCCCAGACCCAAATAGAGCAAAAGTACAACTCCATTTTTAGTGAAATTTTTTAAAATTGCAAAACCTTTGAAATGTATCTGCCAAATATTGTGAATTTTATACAAAGGTAAGCAATATATACCTCATTAGGCTGAGCAAGGTATATATTTTCCCCACATAAGCGCCACAGTCCTGAAAGACAGCTTCCTGGGCCCTGCGTGGCACCCAGGGCTGGGTGGGGAAAGGTAGAGAGTGGATTGGGAAGGGAGGCAGGAGACATACAGCAGGGGGATCAAGATCATTTTTTCTTGTTAGTTAATCAAGAAGCTAAAATTTGTTTTGGATTCTGTTTTGTTTATAGGAATAGGCAATGCTGTCTTAATTCCCCTCCAACCATGCTGTAAGACTTGGGTCTCAGTGAGGCCCTGTGTGAGACCTACAAGAGATGGGGGGCAGAGGGGGTCTTTCAAGAATCTTTCACTTGCTCAGATGCCCGAGTTGGACAGTTGTATGGAATAAATCACAGCAGAGAACAGAAGTAGTGTTGCAGAATCCTAAAATGTTTATTTGGACCCTGTTATATTTTCCGGCGACGTTCTCAGTCCCACCGTTCACCTGGGTTTGCCTTGCCTTCTTTATTTCAGCCTTCGCCCCTCTTCCTCTCTCAGGTGTGTTTCTGTCTCTGGCCTACTTCAGGCCAGTGGACTCCGTACTTGGTCCCAGTTTTCTTTTTTTTTTTTTTTCTTTTTTTTTTTTTTTTTT
>NW_006791593.1:168466-190992 GCF_000442215.2 Lipotes vexillifer
CTGCATCGGCAGGCGGACTCTCAACCACTGCGCCACCAGGGAAGCCCGGTCCCAGTTTTCTTTTCAGCTCTAATCCTGAGTATTTTGGAGATCAGGAAAGACTGGAGGAGACCATTGAGGGCCAATTTTAGGACTGTGGTATTGATGGGTTTTCCCTGTACTTTCTCCTGGACTCCTGGTTGGCCATTGATTTGTTACCAGGGTCACTACTGGGCATCCCTTTGAAAGTTCATTCAAAGGATGAAGAGGTGAGAGATGGAAGAATAAGAATGGGGAAGGGGAGGATGCATTTGGGTGAATGATAATCGCTTGTTCCTGGACTCCCTCTACCTTTTAGTCACTGTTTTAAAAACAGCTTTTTTGAGATTTAATTGACATACCTTACAGCTCACCCATTTAAATGGTACAGTTCAGTCGGGTTTTTTTTGTGTGTATTCACAGAGTTGTGCAATCAGTTTTGGAACATTTTTTCATCCTAGAAAGAAACCCTATGCTGGTCAGCAGTCATTCATCACATCCCCCCAACACCCTCTGTCTAGGAAACCATTTATCTATTCTGTTTTTATTGTTTTACCTGTTCTAGAAATTTCATATACATGGAATTATATAATATGTGGTCTTTTGTGACTGGCTTCTTTCACTTAGAATCATGTTTTCAAGTTTTATCCATATTGTAGCATATCTCAGGACTTCATTTCTTGCAGAATAATAGTCCATTGTATAGATGTACCACGTTTTGTTTATCCATTCATCAGTTGATGGACATCTGGTTTTCCATCATTCAGTTATTGTGAATGTTGTGAATATTCATCAGCAAGTTTTCGTGGGGACATGTGTTTTCATTTCTCTTGGCATATATCTAGCTAGGACTTGAATTTCAGGGTCATATAGTAACTTTATTATTAATCTTCTGAGGAATTGCCACACTGTTTTCCAAAGTGGCTACACCATTTAAAATTTCTACCAGTAGTGTTATGGGGGGTTCCAATTTCTCCACACCCTTTCCAACCCTTGTTATTATGTGTCCTTTTTTATTATGGCTGTCCTAATGGTGTGAAGTGGTATCGCACATGGTTTTGATTTGCATTTCCCCAAAGGTTAAGGATGTTGACATTTTTTTCATGATTTGTGGAGGACTGACCTTGGAACAGAAGAATCTTGGAGAAGGAGATGAGAACTCTGATGTATTTTTCATGCAGCGACAGCCAGAATGATCATTTTAGGGGCAAATTTTATATGACTCCGTCTGCTAGCTTTCTGCTGCTCTTAGGAGCAAGACTGGAATCATTAACATAACAAATAGCTCTTATTTCACCAACTTCATTTCAAGCCACTTTTCCCTCTTTTGTCTGTGCTGTAGCCACAGTCACCTTGTCTCTGGTTCTGTCAGGTACTGTGTTGCTTCCCACCGCATGCCATCCCACGTACCATTCCCCATCCTTCTTTACCTTATTACTTCCTTCAGTGTTCAGTTCAAACACCATTTTCTCCAGGAAGCCTTCTTTGATATCTCATATTCTCCTTTGTTGCACATATTACAATTTTAATTAAAATATGAATTATGTAATTAATTGGTTAATGTCCATGCCATCTGCTAGAATGAAAGCCTCACAGAGACAGGAACCTGCCTGTCCCATTCACAGTTGCATCCCCTGCACAGTTCCTGGTGCATGGTCGTTGCTCAATAAATATGCACTGAGAGAGTGAGTGAGTGAGTGATAGTGGATAAGAGTAGGGCTCACGATCCATAGTCTCAGCCGCAGTATGCCCTGTGCCATATGTGTTGTCTGACTTCAGACCTCATCTGCAGTGATGTGTTTCATATCTTTATTCCCCCGACGTATGTTTATTCAGAACCTGATATACATAAGACAGTGAGTTCTTTTAAGCCACCAAAATGGTTAAAATTTGGGCTGCTTACCCAGGTCTTACCCAGTTCCTCACTTTTGGAATCCAGCTGACTAATCTCCAAAGGGCAGATCCTGTTGCTTTGGAGCACAACGAAAACCACTGGTAGAAACTGAGAACATAATCTTGGATTTTGCAGAGCAATTTTTGGGAGCTACAAACTTGCAAGCGGTGACTCTATTTTTGCTTCCTTCATTTTGTCTGACCTTAATCTTGAAATATGGAGAACTATGTGTTAAATAGATTGAACTGTCCACTTTTCCTTCTTTAATGTTTCATTGAGATGGAATGTCTTTATTCCCCTTCCCAAGAGTCTTGTCACCAGTGCTCACTTACGCTTCTTAATCTGAAATACTCTGGGATATCAAAGCCATATTATAACTTAGCAAACAAGTTTTTCAATAAAAGAAAAGACCTTTAACAAGCTCTTTGGCTAGGTCAGATTAAAAACATGTTAAAAATAGGAAGGAGGGACATGTAATAGAAGGTGCAAATCTATAATAGTGTCGGGAAATAGCATACAATGAGTTGTACCTCTCATAAATATATCTCAAAGAGCTACTCAAAGAGGTTTGAAGTTATCTTCCCAGAAAAAGGAAATATGTAAGTCCATTATTGAGGGAAGAATTTGAGAAGTTAGCATGTGAGTGGAAGAAAGTAATATGGTATGGTCATTGAAATAGCTGGGTTTAAATCCTGAGTCTACAGTTTATTTGGTGAGATATTTTGGGTCTTAATCTCTTTATGATAATGGCACCTATTTCATATGTTTGTTTTGAGGATTGAATGATCATATATGTAGATTTGTCATGTTATACATTTAGCATAAGTATTTAAAAATAAGTACTAAAAGTAACTGAGTGGTCCTCACATGGGACCATATAAGCAGATCATTAGAGTGAGAAAAGTGAAGCCCAAGGTAAGATATTAGATTCTAAGACAGTATCAGGCATTTTAAATGAGTTAAACTGTACTGCTCCAAGTAGGTTACAATGCAGTGTATTGAAAACTTCACAAATATAATCTCAGAGCCCTTTTTTTAAAAAAATTGAAGTATAGTTAATTTAAAAAGTGTTAATTTCAGGTATACAACAAAGTGATTGTTATACAGATATATATATATATATATATATATATATATATACTTTTTCATATTCTTTTCCATTATAGTTTTTTTCCGCAAGATACTGAATATAGTTCCCTGTGTTATACAGTAGGACCTTGTTGTTTATTTTATACACAGTACCTTGCATCTTCCAATCCCAACTCCTAATTTATCCCCCGACCCCTTTCCCCATTGGTAACTATAAGTTTGTTTTCTTTATCTGTGAGTCTGTTTCTGTTTTGAACTTATTTAGTTCATTTGCATCATATTTTAGATTCCACAGATAAGTGGTATTGTATATTTATCTTTTTTCGCCTGACTTACTTCACTTAGTATGATAATCTCTAGGTCCATCCATGTTGCTGCAAATGGCATTATTTCATTCTTTTTTATGGCTGAGTAGTATTCTATTCTGTGTGTTTGTGTGTGTGTGTGTGTGTGTGTGTGTGTGTGTGTGTGTGTGTGCATCTCACATCTTCTTTATCCATTTTATATGTGAATGGACATTTAGGTTGCTTCCATGTCTTGGCTATTGTACATAGTGCTGCTGTGAACATTGGGGTACATCTTTTCGAATTAGAGTTTTCTCTGGATATATGCCCAGGAGTGGGATTGTTGGATTATATGGTAACTCTACTTTTAGTTTTTTAAGGAATCTCCATATTTCTTTCCATAATGGCTGCACCAGTTTACATTCCCACCAGCAGTGTAGGAGGGTTCCCTTTTCTCAACACACTCCCTAGCAGTTTTTATTTGTAGGCTTTTTAATGATGGCTATTCTGACTGGCCGTTGTTCTCTTTTTATAATTAATATTTATTTGTGGGATCCTTCCTTCCTTCCTTCCTCCTCCCCTCCCTCCCTCCCTTGCTTCCTTCCTTTTCTATTGAGATATAATTTACATATAATGTTGTATATGTTTAAGGTATACACTGTGTTGATTTGATACACATATATTGAAAAACTGTATTATGCCACATAATTACCATTTCTTTTTTGTGGCGAGAACATTTAAGTACTACTGTCTTCGCAGCTTTCAAGTATATAATACTGCATTATTAACTGTAATTACCATGCTGTACATTGGATCCCCAGAACTTATTCATCTTATAACTGGAAGCTTATACTCAGAGCTATAGTTCTTAAGAAGTTACAAAGAAATAGGGGTGCCTAAGAGCTTAGGATGGAAAATATCTCATTTACAGAAAGAGGAATGGAGGAATTTCAGAGCTATAGATAAATCTGGCTCCATAAAATTATGATGATGTTAGTCTGATAATTGAAAGAAGGAGAGGCTAATCAGGGAAGGCCTGAGACCATATTTAAGAGGCACTACTAGAGAGGACATCTTGGAGATGGAGATAATTAACTCTTAGATGATATAATTAGGCTGTGAACATTTGTACAGACAACTGTTAAATTGGGTAATGCTAGCTTGTGGGAAAAAAGAACCAAAATTTCAGTAGATTAACACAAAAGAAGTATATCAGTTGTATAATAGTAGAATTTGTAGCCTTCCTGGTCAGTGGGCTGCTTTCTTTCATCTCATTCCATTTCATGGATCTGTCATTCTCCTGGGTCTTTGAATCCTCTGCATCCAACAGGCAGAAGAGTAGTATAGTGGAGAAGACAACCTGGTTCTCAAGAACCCCAGCTAGAGATGAAAATACCTGCAAATCATCTATCTGATAAGGAATTAATTTCCAGAATATATAAAGAACTCCCACAACTCAACAACAACAAAAATCAAACAACCTAATTGAAAAAGGGGCAAAGAACTTGTATCGATATTTCTCAAAAAAAACCAAAAACTGCTAATAGCCAATAAGCACATGAAAAGATGCACAACATTATTTGTCATTATGGAAATGCAAATCAAAACTATAATGACATATTTCTTTGAACTTATTAGAATCACAACTTTTTTTTTTAAAAAAGGAAAATAACAAGTGTTGGTGAGATACAGAGAAACTGGAACCCTCATGCATTTCTGGTGGCAATGTAAAATGGTACAACTGCTGTGGAAGACAGTATGGTGATTCCTCAAAAATTAAACGTAGAGTTACCATGTGATCTAGCAATTTCCCTCCTAGGTATATGCCCAAAAGAAGTGAAACAGGGCCTCAAACAAATACTTTTGTGTGAATGTTCATTGCAGTGTTGTTCACAATAGCCAAAAGGTAGAAATAATCCACATGTCCATCAGCAGATGAATGGGTAACAAATGTGGTATATATGTACGGTGGAATATTGTTCAGCCATAAAAAGGAATACAATTCTTATCCATGCTACAACATGGATGAACCTTGAACACATTATGCTAAATATTAGAAGCCAGACACAAAGGGACAAGTAATGTATGATTTTACTTATATTCTACAGAAAGTAGAATAGTGGTTACCATGGGCTGGGAGAAGGGGGAAATGGGGAGTTTTATTTAATGGGTACAGAGATTCTGTTTGGGATGGTGAAAATGGTCTGGAAATAGTGGCAAAGGTTACACAGCATTATTAATGTATTAAATGTCACTGAATTGTATGGTTAAAGTGGCAGATTTTATGTTATATATGTATTTTTACCACAGTCAACAAAGAAACCCAGCCGGAAATAACACATGTCCCTCTTGCTCACATCCCATGGGTGAGAACTGGTGTCTGGGCTATGTGAGGGTACAAGGAGTTTGGGGAATGGAGAGCCTGGCTGAGCAGCCACTTTCCAGCAAAGATTCCACAGTTTGGAAAGAAGAGCACAAATATTTTGCAGCTAGCAACTATTGTGACATCAAAGACTAAATTAAAAAAATTTTTTTTTTAGTATTTTGCAAGATAGTAAATCCACTTTGGAAGTAACTTCCTTGAAACTGTAGGATCAGAAAATCCTGAAAAATTCTTAGCAAACATGAGCCACGTAAAAGAAATTAATATTAAAGTTCCCATTTTACTAATTATAATGTATGAAATGTTTAAAATGAGTAAAGTGTTCCTTACATTGTTTCTGTTTGTTCCATGTCTTATTATTAAGGTTTCCACGAATGTACTTTGATTTTCCTGTCCCTGTTTTCCCCGTATGTTCACACATGCTTCAACTTCAAATTCTCACCCACATTGCTTTCAGCAGGTGGACTACTGTCTGATGGCCCAACTGTGGGGCATCAAATGACTCCTCTGTATAAGGAAGAATGTTCAGTTTACTTCAGGGTTAAACATTAAAGAAACGTTGCAGGTAAAACTAGAGGCTCCTTGGCTTTGGGCGTCCGTGGTGGAGAGGCTAATGGAAACCATTCCTTCTAAGCAGTGCAGAGGATGCTGGGATGTTTGGCTTGTAAGCCAGATGATTAATCAGAGCTTCCAGCACTGTCTGCAAATGTGTCTGCCTCTCCTGGGAAATGGGAGGAGGTTCATGTTGTGAGTTGCTCCAATAGGCAGGACTTTGGGTCCTAGGGAAAGTTCCAGGGCAGCCACTTCCTGTTCAGCATAAGACAGTTCTTTCCAAGGGTCTGAAAACTTAAGTAGAGAGATGTCGGCTTCTGGACAAAGTGAGTGCCACAAGTCTCCAAGGGAGACCAAACAGAGAAGCAATTCCAGTGTGGATGGGAGGTTGGCTGAGGGCCTCTAGAGCCCCTTGACAGCTCTAGAGATTCTGTGATTCTTTCTTATACTTGCCAGTAGTTTGCAAATATTCCTACAACCTCTAAGATGAAAAGCAGAGGAGAAGTTAATGTAATGAAAGAAAACTATTAAGATGTAAATTGTTTTCTCTGTTAAGTGCTTTCCCAATGTGCTGAAACACACATTTACTTTTATTCCCTTCTGTCTAGGCTGCTGACACTCAGGAACTAAAGATGAAAATGTGGAATCAAGCAGGTTATACCTGTACAAAGAGAGACAGCTAACATCTGGCTCTTTCTTTTTTCCTTTAAATGATATAATCAGTGTTGCATAGTGTGTCTAACGCCTTCTCTTTTATATCCTTAGTTTTAGAGAAAAAAATCAAATGCCAGGTGGCCATTATTGCAGCACATTGTTGACATATTCAGCAAACAGTAGGCCATTAAAAGTGATGACAGTTATTAATGGGATTAGAACATTAATAAAACTTTATAGAGGAGTTTAATAACTCGTTTACAGACCATGAAACAAAGCTAATAGTCAACCTTCATGGGTGAAGTGTTCTATTTGTCCTGTGGTCCACTGCTTTGACTTTCAGTCAAATATCAAGAGATCACTTAGATTTCAAATGTCTTAATGTGCATCTTATTGTTAAAACCTGTAGAATTTTGCACAATTAAAAAATGAGTCCCCAAAGAGCAATGATTTAGTGTTAACATTTTCAGTAAAATGTAAGCTATCAGCTCTTTCCATTTACAGATACATAAATGAGTGATTGGCAGACAGTATGATCTTCTGTCTGTATAAGCACCAAATTTTGGATTTAATCCAGTTTTTTTCTTTAGGTATCTCTTGGATATTAGGTATAAATAACTGAATAAATCATAGGGCTTTTGTTTCTCATTCTGTTAATAATTTCCACCGTAATTGAGTCTGGGCATTATAGTTTGTCCTCCCCTCCCTCCCAGGAGCTCTTCCACTGCACCATGCCCAGAAGACTTCTTTCCTGTTGGAAACAATTCTTCTGATTTGGGTTTTGTTTCCTTCAATTTCATTCAGTAACCCTTTTTTGAATCACAGAGGGTTTAGAGTTAGAGTATTCCTAAAAATCATTTATTCAAAAACCGCTCATTGTACGGATGATGAAAGCAAGGCCAGCAAGGTGCAGAAACTTGCCCTGGGCTCCCCGAGCTGGAAAGCAGCTGGGATGACCCTGAGATGTAGAGATTGTAACTTGAGCCCCTTTGCTCCCTATGCCTTCTCCAAGGGCTGGCTTACCTCCATCTTCAGAACTGCAAGTGTTTGGTCAAAGCACCATTGGGTATTTTCTTCTGCCTCTCATTTGGAACCAAGCTTTTGCTTTAGTTTTGTTTGCTGTTGATGAAATTGACTGGAACACCGCCTTCTTTCTTTGAGGGTAATATTACTGATGACTCGTTGTCCTCCTTTAAAGACGTGGGTCAGTATCTTCTCCCTTGATGACCGTGGCATGCTATATATATATATATTTTTTTTTTTTTTTTTGTGAGATATCTGGCCAGTGTTGAGAAAAGACATCTCTGCCCAGAGAATAAAGCCATGCATTCTTTAATCCTGGGCTTCCACCAGCTGAGCTCTCTTTCTGGGGATGGCATTCACCCTAGTTCTCCGATATGTAACTGGTATGGAAAACTTGATACGTACTTTAAAGATAAGTTTCAAATAATCAAAAAAGTGAGGAGTTGTTATATTTGAAATAAAGAAGAAAGAGTAATTGTTTGGGGACAGGTCCATTTTATGAGATGGAAGTAGTAAGCAGGTTGGTGGAATTCTCAGTCCTCCTAATCATGTCTTGACAGGGTGGCCAATCCAAAGGGTTTTGACTCAGACAGCTTGATCAGGTATTTGTTATTGGGTAAAGGGATACTCATTCAGATTTTTCTAGCACAACACTGGGCATGTCATTGTTGCTCAAGAAATATTTATTAAATGAATCAGTAAAAGAATGAATGAGCAAATGCACTTGACAATGAAAGATCATTGCATATGGTGTGTGCTTGTGAGAGGATCAGGTGACAGGAGAGAGAATAGGTCCAATAATAAAAATAATGACAGTAATTACAGTAATAAGATGTAGGACCCAAGATGGCATGTTTTCTAAAGACCAAGGTGTCTATCCTTGAACAACTCTGAATCAGGGTCTCTACCTGGCAAAGTGAATGTCCCTTGAGGAAAACCAGTCATCCACATCCTGAGAGCCCATAGAGGGAGCTTTCAGAATGGCAACATGAAAGTGGAACCTGGTTTTGGCCTGAGCGGTTATTTTACTTTAAAGCTGAAGTGTCTTAAGGTAAAACGTATGTAGCCAATGATGCTTGTAGACTCATGTATTGTTGAGAGGGCAAAAATGTGCAAATATATACCAATGTAAACATTTTCACAAGCCCCCATTACAACTCTGTAGCAAAACCAAAGACACACACACACACACACACACACACACACCCCACACACACCCCACACACCCACACCCACACCCACACCCACACCCACACCCACACACTGAAAAACCCTGAAGCTTTAGTCCTCAAACGTGGACTTTCCAATTAAATGTGTCTAATTCTTTTCTGGTTTAAAATGGCCCGATCGTAAATCAATCTGCAGTCTGTTCAAAATCCAGCTCCCTTTGAGAACAGTTTCTCCTCTCCCACTCCTCCCCAAGACAGTCTGGACCTACAGGGGTGCTTGTGTGTCCTGGTGGGGCTGGGGGAAGGGAGAGGCTCTTTGGATCCCCTTACAATGAGATACAAATGAAATAAACATTATTTTAAGCTCATTTCCTTCATTTTACTGGTATGAAATGCCTTTTAGATTTTAATCAAATATGCTTCTTTATTTTTGAAAATGTGATTTAGCATTTTATGATAGAGCAGTTGGTGATTTAGTTTATCTTTTTCTTAATTAGTAGACTTCAGTTTTTAGAGCAATTTGAAGTTTATAGAAAAGCTGAACAGAAAGGACAGAGGGGCCCCTGTATGTCCTCCTCCCCTATCTCCCCTGTACGGGTTCTCTTCTTATTAACATCTTTCATTAGTGTGTTATATTTATTATAATTGAACCAACTATTGTAATTGAACCAATTGATACATTATTATATAAAGTCCATAGTTTTCTTTAGGGTTCACTCTTTGTATTATACAATTCTGTGGGTTTTGCCAGGTATATGATGTCATGTATCCACCATTACATTATCGTACAGAAGAGTTTCACTGCCCTAAAAATCCTCTGCTCCACATGTCCATCTCTCCCTCCTTCCCACCCCAAGCCCCTGACCTTTGTAATGTCTTTCTAGTTCTACCGTTTCCAGAATGTCATCTGTTTGGAAGCATCTAAATGCAGCCTTTTCATACTGGCTTCTTTTACCAAACAATCTGCATTTTAAGGTTCCTCTGTGTCTTTTTGTGGCTTGATAGCTCATTTCTTTTTATTGTTGAATAACATTCCATTGTATTTACCTTATTTATTTATTTAGGCTGCTCCGGGTCTTAATTGTGGCACGTAGGATCTTTGGTGTGGCATGCGGGCTCTTTAGTTGTGGCCTGAGGACTTCTTAATTGCAGCATGCATGTGGGGTCTAGTTCCCTGACCAGGGATCGAACCCGGGCCCCCTGCATTGGGAGTGCAGAGTCTCACCCACTGGACCACCAGGGAAGTCCCTACCGTATATAATCTATCAGTATTCCATTGGGTTACCACAATTTGTTTATCCATTTAACTATTGAAAATACCTTTGTTGCTTCTAAGTTTTGGTAATTATGAATGAAGCTGCTATAAGTATCTGTGTGCAGGTTTCTGTGTGGACTTAAGTTTCCAGCTCGTTCTAGTAAACACTAAGGAGCAGAATTGGCTGGATTGTCTGGTAAACCTATGTATAATTTTGTAAGAAAGGCCCAGACTGTCTTCCACAGTGGCTGTACCGCTTTGCATTCCCACCAGCAATGAGTGAGAGTTATTTTTACTCTGTATCCTCACCAGCACTTGGTGTCAGTGTTTTGGATTTTCACTATTCTAATAAGTATGTGGTGGTGTCTTGTTTTAATTTGCAATTCCCTAATGATGTACGATATGGAGCATCTTTTCATATGCTTGTTTGGCATCTGTGTGTATTTTCTTTGATGAAGTATGTGTTCAGATCTTTTGCCTGTTTTTTAATTGGGTTGTTTGTTGTCTTATTGTTGAGCTCTAAGGAGTCTTCCCATATTTTGGATACAAGTCCTTTCTCAGATATGTGTTTTGCAGATATTTTCTCCCAGTCTGTGGTTTATCTTTTTATTTTCTTCTGGTTTGATTAGTTTTGATACTTGGTTTTAATGGCTGTTACAGCTGAAAAGTAAACCTCATCACAGTGCATAGATCTTTGTGGAGAAAATGCACCATTGATTCTGCTTCCTAAATTATACTTATTTTCAAAACCGTGTGCCAGTTATGCAAATATTTTAAAAAATAATTCGTCTAGTAAAATTTCATTTTTGCAGAACATTGCCTATTCTTACAAACTAATTGGAACACATCACATTCTTCTATAAGAATTGCTTGGAAAACATTTAAGTGGGTGTGAAAGTAGCCTCCATTTTTTGGTCCTATCTCATTTACTTTTTACTGAGTTTTAACATGTAGTAATAAACTACATAATTTGTAAGCATACAGCTTAATGAATTTTTACATATGTATAAACTTATAAAACCAACACATAGATCCAGGTAAAGAACATTTTTACTACACCAGAAAGTTCCTTCTTATCTCTTCCCAGCCCATGCTCATACATATCCAGGGCCAATCAGTATTCTTATTTCTATCACCGTTGATTAGTTTAGTCTGTTCATGAATTTCATATAAAAGAAATATAAACATATCCACTTTTGTGTCTGGCTACTTTCATGGCATAATTTCTGTGAGACTCATCCACATTGGTTCTTTTATGTTTTTTTTTTACTTAAAAAAATTTCTGTTTAGTATCCCATTGTACTAATGCATTACAGATTCTTTCTTTTCCTACTGCTAAACATTTGTCTTGCTTTCAGTTTATGTCTGTTGTGAATAAAGCTACTGTGAACATTCTTTTTTTTTATATAAATTTGTTTTATTTTTTACTGTGTTAGGTCTTCGTTGCTGCGTGCGGGCTTTCTCTCGTCGTGGCAAGCGGGGGCTACTCTTTGTTGCCCTGAATGGGCTTCTCATTGCGGTGGCTTCTCTTGTTGCAGAGCACTGGCTCTAGGCACGTGGGCTCAGTAGTTGTGTCTCGCGGGCTGTAGAGTGCAGGCTCAGTAGCTGTGGCTCATGGGCTTAGTTGCTCCACGGCATGTGGGATCTTCCCGGACCAGGGCTCAAACCCGTGTTCCCTGCGTTGGCAGGCGGATTCTTAACCACTGTGCCACCAGAGAAGTCCCTGAACATTCTTGTACATATCTTATTGTGCACATATCCCCTCATTTGTTTCAGAAACATACAGAACCACGCATGCACACCCATACAGACACACATACCTACATACGTACATCTACTAGTGGAACTGCTGAGTCATAGGGAAGCCATGTTAGTCTTGAATAGATTTTGCCAAACAGTTTTCTCAAGTGTTATGCTAATTTGTACGTAAACTGGCAATGTAAGACAATTCCAGTTGCTCTACGTATTTGGTCTTTGTCTTTTTAATTTTAGTCTTTCTGTTGGTGTGTAGTAATATCTCGTGTTTTAAATTTGTAACATTTTTATATATTGATTGGCCATTTGGATATCCTCTTTTGTGCCTCACATGTCTTTCACTCATTTCTAACGTTGACTTGTGTTTTTCTTACTGAGTTATAGGTTTCTTTATATATTGTTAAGCAGGAGTCCTTGGTTGGATATGTGTATTGCAAATAATCTCTTCAATTCTATAGTGTGCCTTTTTACCCCTCAGTGATAAACTTAAGGGGCAAATGTTCTTAATTTAATGAGTTATACAGTAAGTCCCCTACATATGAACGAATTCCATTCCGAGAGTGCGTTTGTAAGTCTAATTTGTTAGTAAGTCCAACAGAATTAGCATAGGTACCCAACGAACACAATCGTCTATATAGTACTGTAGTGTTATAGATTTATAATACTTTTCACACAAATAGTACATAAAAAACAAACAAAAAAATAAAGAAAACATTCCTAATCTTACAGTACAGTACAACAGCTGGCATACAGGGGCTGGCGTCGAGTGAACAGGCAAGAAGAGTTACTGACTGGAGGAGGGAGAGGAGGTGGGAGATGGTAGAACTGAAGGGCCATCAGCAATAGGAGACAGAGGGCAAGCTGCAATTTCACTCATGCCTGACATTGATGGTTCTGCTTCCTTGCTGGAACCAGATGCACGTTTGCATCTTTGAAAGTTCTCAACTTGAAGGTCCATTTGTAGGAGACTTACTGTAATTTATATTTTTATGGTTAATGCTTTTTGTGCCTTGTTGAAAATTTTTTGCCTGTGCCACAGTCATGAAGATGTTTTCCTATGCTTTCTTCTAAGCTTTATTATTTTCCTTTTATATGTAGGCCTATGACACATCTCCAATTACTATTTGTGTATGCTGTGATAAAATGGTCATGGTTCATTTTTTATCTTCTGCATTATTCATTTAAAGATGTTTTGTCTAATTTTTCTTATGGTATATATCTGAGGATTTTCAGCAGATGTTAGAACAAATTATGCTATAGAAAAACTCCATCAGATGATGCTGTATACTTTTTCAAACATCCTTTTTCAAAATGCTCTCTTTATAGTAGTTAACTTTTTCACTCAATGTTAAAACTTCTCTTTCACCCTGAAGGGACAGGTGAAGAGTGTGTTAAGAAGGGATGTATGTGTGTGTGTGTGTGTGTGTGTGTAAAATCATCTGCTAGATAGCATACTGACAACTTATTTGTTACCACACAAAGTCTTAGCAAGTATCTTTTTATAAAGAAAAAACTGCGTAAGTCATTTTCAGGTTTAGCAGCTCTTTTAAGATCTTGGTCATGAGATTAGCAATGATCACTCTACATCTCATTACAAAATATTATAAAGACCTTCCTTTTTTAAAGATCTTTCTTTCTTTTCATTGTTGTTGTTTTTTGAAAAACTAACCACATCACTGGCTTAGTGTTTGAGAGTGGGCTCTCTTGATCCAGGTTGCCTGGGTTTCAGTCCTGGTTCTGAAACTTATATCCACAATGACCTTGGGCAAGTCTTAACTTCTCTGTGCCTCAGTGGCCTCACCTGTAACAATAGGTTTAATTACAGTGTCCAGTATAGGGGTTGTTGCAAATAGTAAATGAATGGCTGTAAAGAGGTCAGGATGTTGTCTTGTACAAAGTTCATGCTCCATAAATAGTATACATTCAAATACTGTCAAGTATGAAACCTCAGAGAGGCTTCTGTATATCTTTCATTGTTTCCTAAAATGTTGAGAAATACTAGACTGAAAATCACATGAAACAGTTTTATTTTCCTGTTGTAGGTGCTTAGTATAAAATTCTTTCCAATGATGGTGGGAGTTAATATAACTACCATAATCATATAATTTCTAGCTAAAATATCAGGATAAAATACATTGCAGGATTTGTTGCAATAGTAGTAGCTTTCAGAATTTTAGTTTTTTAAACTGACTTCTTTTCAGATCTGATTAGGTTGTCATTGCTTTTAGCATCATACTGTAGCTGAGGAAAAGTGTAGGAAGCAGAATTGTTCTGAAGTTTTATTTGTTTGTATTATTGGTATTAACTTCAAGCTCACTTCTTTTCAGGAGTAAGATACTTTACCTTTTTTAAAAAAAATTTTTGTCTGCTTTGGGTCTTCATTGCGGTGCGCGGGTTTCTCGTTGCCGTGGCTTCTCTTGTTGCGGAACACAGGCTCTAGGCACGCGGGCTTCAGTAGTTGTGGCACGCAGGCTCAGTAGTTGTGGCACGCAGGCTCAGTAGTTGTGGCACGCAGGCTCAGTAGTTGTGGCACGCAGGCTCAGTAGTTGTGGCACGCAGGCTCAGTAGTTGTGGCACGCAGGCTCAGTAGTTGTGGTGCACGGGCTTAGTTGCTCCGCGGCATGTGGGATCTTCCCAGACCAGGGCTCGAACCTGTGTCCCCTGCATTGGCAGAAGGATTCTTAACCACTGTGCCACCAGGGAAGTCCAGTACTTTACCTTTTGATTATAATTTAGTTAATACTAAATAATATAGTTGGTGCATCCATTGAACCAGATGCACATGAACTGCTATTATGTCCCAGTCCCTGGAATTTTACAAAACCCATGGGATTGCCCACTCTCCCTGCGTCCTGCAGCTCACTCTTTTCCCTCTGGATAACCAAGCGCCACTCTCTTTGTGCAGCAAAGTGATGCATAGATCCAGTGGAAATACCAGTTTTGTTATTTTTTTTTTTTGGTAAAAATAATTATAAGTTAAGTTCTTATATTTTCTTATCACGCTCCAGTTGATCACTTTGGCCTGTGGTCTAAAATAACAAAAACACTAGCTTAAGTAACAGAGGACATGGAAATGATTCAATAATGAAGGACTTAGTGTTGGAAGGCAAGAAAATTAATCTGATAGGAAAAATAAACTGTTTATGGGAGACAGGCATTTATAGTTTAGTTTTTCTTACTACGTGGACAGTTAAAACGAATAACACTACAGAAATGCATTTGACAAAGTATAACACCTATTTGTAATTTAAAAACCATTAGCTTACTAAGATTAGAAGGGAATTACCTTAGTTTGATAAAGAATATCTCAAAAAAAACACCCCAAACTAAAGTAAAATGTCATATTCAATATTAGAACATTGAGAATTTCACCCTGGGATTCAAACAAATCAAAGATATTCATCATCATCACTTTCAGTAAACATTGTATTGGATGTCCTAGCCAGTGCAAGAAAGTAAGAAAAAGAAACAGATGTGTAAGAAGTGGAAAGAAAGAGATAAAACTACTATCATTTTCAGACGACATGAATGTGAACTAAGAAAATTCAAAAGAATCTATAAGCTGTTGACATTAATAAGGAAACTTATCAAGGTTACCAGTTACAAGGTCAATATAAAAATCAGTTGATATAAGTATTAAAAATCAATCATGTTTCCACCAAGTTTAAACCAAAAATTTAAGACTTGCTGTGTATAAGTAGCATCCAAAATTCAAATAACTAGGAGTAAATCTAATGGGCAAAACGTCTACACTGAAAACTATAAGACGTTATTGAGAGGCAGGTACAAGGATGTTCATAGTACAATATTTATAATTACAGAAAAGTGGAAACTACTCAAATGCTCATCAACTTTAGAATGTTTAAATATACTTTGGCATATTCACACATTGTAATGCTACACAGCAATGAGAATGATGAACTACAACTACTCTTAGTACAGTGTGAATGGATCTCATGAGCATAACTTGTGATTCTAGATCTGCTGGCTACAAAACCAGGCAGTTAATCCTTGAAATTGGGAGTCAGTGCAGTAGTGACTTTTGGGGAGAAGAATAATGTCTGGTGGAATAATAAGAGGATTCTGGGTAATGGTGATTTTCTCTTTCTCAAGCTGCAGGCTCTTTGTATGGCTGTTTTCAGTTGGGGAAAATTCATCTAGCCGTGCATTTGTGATATTTACACAGTTTTTTGTTTATAGCAATAAAAAGTTTTTCTAAAAAAAATCTATTACTGTTTGTATACACACATGGTAGGTTAACACTGAGTATATGCCTACCTTAGTTAGATTCAGTAAGTCAGATTGGTTTGTCATTTGATAGTACCACATAATAGCTGTGTGACCTTGTGCACTCAGCTAGGGCACATGTGTGAATTGCTTCCTCATCTGTAATATGGGGATAATATCATCATTGTTTAGTTATATTGAGAATGAATATGGCACATAAATGTCACTGAGAAAATGATCATTTCCCTTTAAGGGACTGTGTGTGTGTGAATGTGTGTAAAAAACTATATGTGTATGTGTGTGCATATAAAAATATGTGTGTATATACACATACACACATATCTATGATAGAAAGCAACAACTCAGTGGAATTTTATATTACAACTCGTGATTAGATCTTTCTACAAATGAAACCGTATGTCTAAATGTACGTTTATAGTTTACGTTTTTTTTTTTTTTTTAAATAATACACAATGTATGTATTTATTTATTTATTTATGGCTGTGTTGGGTCTTCATTTCTGTGCATGGGCTTTCTCTAGTTGTGGCAAGTGGGGGGTCACTCTTCATCGCGGTGCGCAGGCCTCTCACTATCGCGGCCTCTGTTGTTGCGGAGCACAGGCTCCAGACGCGCAGGCTCAGTAATTGTGGCTCACGGGCCCAGTTGCTCCATGGCATGTGGGATCTTCCCAGACCAGGGCTCAAACCTGTGTCGTCTGCATTGGCAGGCAGATTCTCAACCACTGCGCCACCAGGGAAGCCCCTATAGTTTACGTTTTGAGACGAAAGTATAGCCATATATTTAGCTATGTTGAAATATAGAACAGAGTTCATTCAAAAATTTTTTACAGTGAGATTGTGGCCGTGTTTTTTTTTTCCTCTAAAAGCTATTATGTATAATAAAACATATCATTAGTTACATTTAGGTTGTTATAGATGATAGGTTGGGATCTAATAATGATTTGTCTCCCTTTGCAGCTTGTCAGATTTAATCAGTAGGTAATGAGACATTGATGGAAAATGAAATTCAGAGTTATGCTCTACACTTCCATATTTGCATACATCAATCGGAAGACCTGAGCCATTTTATAGTCCAAAATAACAGAAATAGCTTTTATTTCCGTTCGTGTAGTCATTCAAACGTTTATTTATTTGAATATTTGTTGAGAATGACTAATCCCAACTACTTTTTTAGGCACCATTCATAGCAATGGATAAAACAAGGGCCCCTGTCTTACCGGTGATTCTATTCTAGAGGAGAGAGGCAGTAATAATTTGTGTGTCAAATATATGTCAGATCATGACATGAATAAGGGGGTAGGACGTGCGAGATGGGGGTGTGTACAGGAAGATTGGGGAAGGCTTCTCTTTTAAGATGACATTTGAGCAGAGACGTTAGGGAAGGAAGAGAAAATCATATCATTGTGAAGGGGATGAGCATTCTCTAGCTGACCAACTGAATACCTCCGTCTTAATTCAAAATCAGTTGACCCAAAATAAGAATTTAAAAAACATATCTACTTCAATGGGGTGTTTTTCTTCTGTTTGTTTTTGTCTATTTCGACTCAACCAAAATGGCCTTTCCTATTGCTGAAATCAAAGCAGTGATTCAAATGGCTAGTTGTGAGTGGTGAGGCTCTGGAATTCAGTATTTCTAGCTCTAGCTCCCCTTTTCAGAAACCTTGCTTTCAAAATGTATTTATATCATGAGGGACTTCCCTGGTGGCGCAGTGGTTGAGAATCCGCCTGCCAATGCGGGGGACATGGGTTCGATCCCTGGTCCAGGAGTGTCCCACATGTCACAGAGTAAGTAAGCCTGTGTGCCACATCTAGTGAGCCTGTGCTCTGGAGCCCGCGAGCCACAACTACTGAAGCCCACGCGCCTAGAGCCCATGCTCCGCAACAAGAGAAAGCCTGCACACAGCAACGAAGACCCAATGCAGCCAAAAATATAAGTAAGTAAGTAAGTAAGAAAATAAATAAATAAATAAATAAAATGTATTTATATCATGAGTAAAATTCAGATTTTTTTTCAGAAGAACACGGTATTGTTTTATGTCATTTTAGAACATTCAGATGTCAACTATTAATCATCAGGTTTCTTCTTTTCTTAACTAACCAGAAAAGAAAAAGAAAACCAAATGATTCATAGAGCATGTGTACTAATTACATATATGCTATATTTTTAAGTTAAATATAATGTGAAAAAAGGACTTCCCTGGTGGTCCAGTGGCTAAGGCTCTGAGCTCGCAGTGCAGGAGGTCCGGGTTTGATCCCTGGTCAGGGAACTAGATCCTGTATGCTGCAACTAAGACCCGGCGCAGCCATTTAGATAGATAGATAAAATGTGAAAAACTCATTATTTAGGTTAATTTTTTAGCCAGTTCAGAACTCAGTGTCTTTAATCTTTTTCAACATTCTAACCTAAATAAATGATTTCTAAACAAACAAATAAAAATTAGTTATCCTGTGACATTAGCAGGAATTTTTCTGAGATTTTTTTAGGGCAGACAGGACCTTTGGAGCTCTTCTAGTCTGATTCCTTAGTGTCGGTGAGGAGGTCCTGAGGAAGGTAGGGTGCCTGTAGAACTAGATGAGACAGCTGTGATCTGCAGGCTCTAAAACCAAGGCCTCTTCCTCTTCCCCAGACCAGTTATAGTTTTGTCTTTTAAAAAATGTGGTGGGGGCTACCCTGGTGGCGCAGTGGTTGAGAGTCCGCCTGCCGATTCAGGGGACACGTGTTCGTGCCTCGGTCCGGGAGGATCCCACATGCCACTGAGCGGCTGGGCCCGTGAGCCATGGCCGCTGCGCCTGCGCGTCCGGAGCCTGTGCTCTGCAACAGGAGAGGCCACGGCAGTGAGAGGCCCGCGTACCGGGGAGGGGGGGGGGAAAGTGCTGGACTGAGAGTTCTGGGACATCACCAGCACTTCTGGTGTCCCCCACGGTGTAAAGAAGAGCTGATGTCATGATTATTTGTGTAAATAATCTCTGAAACATTTCACAAGTATTTAGTTTGTTAACAACTAAATTTTGATCTCTGTTGGCTTTGTTATTTGCCTTTGTGCTCCCTGTGGCAGAGCCACTGATGGTCCTTCGGGTCGTCAATTACATCTTAAGCAATGTCCAGCAACCTGAGATTTTGTTGCACTAACCTGGTTTCTTGTGAGAATTGCAAAATTAAATGGCGACTTGCTGAGAAAAGCCTTCCTTGCTTCTAGAAGACTGAGGCTCTGGGCACCTGACATGTATTCATAATTCTAACTTAGTCTTCGGTATGTAGGATTCCTTTTCACGGTCATATGGGGCTAAGTGTTTTCTGTTCTCTTCGTTAATCAGCTGATTGGTTACCATGCCCATACCTTCTCTGAACTTCTGCAACTATTGAAAAGTCCATTAAAAATGCAGGTATTTTCTTCTTAGGCTAGTTTATCACTCTGGTATATTTCTATGTCAAAAGGCATTGCATTTTTTTTTTTTATAATTGGAGTATAGTTGCTTTACACTGCTGTGTCAGTTTCTGTACAGCAAAGTAAGCATTGCATTTTTAAGGCAGTCGATGCGTAGATTTGGTGTGTGTGTTTAACCAGATTTATTAAGATATAATTTACATGTAATAAAATACACTAATTAGGTATGCAATGTGATGAGTGTACAGTTGTGAAACCACCACCGTAATCAAGATATGGAACATATTCATTACCCCAGTTTCCTTGTGCCCCTTTGCAGTGAATTTTCTCACCCACTCTCAGACCCATGCAGCTGCTAATTTTTTGTGTGTCTATAGTTCCGTGTTTTAAAAAATGTGCTGGACTGAGAGTTCAGGGACATCACCAGCACTTCTGGGAATTTCTGAGTTGACCTGATCCTAGAGATTGGCTACGGGGAACATGAGGGCCCTCACTCCAATCTCCCTGATTCCTGAAGAAGCGTTTCCTACCTTTGCTCAGCTTGGCTTCTCCTTGCCCTTTACACCATCTCTCCTCCCTCCCACCACCAGAGATACAAAGACTAAAATAAGGAAGCTGATACCCTGGCCCCACCTTAGACCAATGAAATTAGGGTTATTGTATTGTACATTGGGACCCTGGCATTGCTACTTTCGAAATATGAGAGTGTCAGCCAGGATTGAGAACCACTGCCTTAAATGGTTTCAGTAGAAAAAAAAGATAAGGTGAAAACTAATGAACTAGGATTCAACTTAAGAAGTTAGAAAAAAGGGAAAAACCCCAAAGGGAGGTGATAATAAAGACGAGAGCAGCAATTAATGAAGCAGAAAAGTTCATTAATACAGTAGAGAAGATCAGCAAAGGCAACCCATAGGTCTTTGAAATGATTGATAAAATTGATCAAACTCAAGAAAGCCTCAACAGAAAAAGGACAGAGGGTGCAAATAAATAGTGAAAAGAATAAAAAAGAGCAGTGACTGAAGAAATGATAAAAGAATATTATGGAAATATTATGGCAATAAATTTGGAAACATAGAAAAACTCTTAGAAAAAGATAACTTACCAAACTTGATGCAAGATGTAGAAAGTCTGACTTGTATTATAACTAGACTGAGTATATAATTTATCATCCAAATCTAGTACTTTCAAAATATTTGTTTAATATGTGTAAGTCAGTAGTGTTCCAGACCAAGTAGAATATGTAGTCACCCTGTCTATAACTGTTAAAGAAATTTAAAAACCTTCCTAGAAAGAATAAATCAGGCTCAGATGGTTTTACATGGGAGTTCTACCAAAAGTTCAAAGGCCAGATAATTTCGATTTTACACTCTTCCATTGAATAGAATAACAGTTAATATCCCCAGCTCATTCTGTGAGGTCAGTTTAATCTCATACTGAAACTAGCCTATGACAATACATTAACAAAAAATTACAAATCAGTCTCATGTATGAACATAAATGGCAAACAGAATTCAGTGAAATATGAAAGAGGAAATACAGTATAAACATACAGGTTTTAATCCAATAATCTAAGAATGGTTCAGCATTAGAAAAATCTATAAAATGTCACTAACCACATTCACAGACTAAAGAGGGAAAAAATACAATTGATACAGAAAGCCATTTGATAAAATTCAACACCCCTTTAAGATTAAAAGGAACCTCCCCCCAAAAAGCTCTTAGCCAAATTAAAACAGAAGGAGACTTCCTTAACCTGATATAGAGTATT
This sequence comes from Lipotes vexillifer, assembly GCF_000442215.2. Classification (NCBI taxonomy): domain Eukaryota; kingdom Metazoa; phylum Chordata; class Mammalia; order Artiodactyla; family Lipotidae; genus Lipotes; species Lipotes vexillifer. The sequence goes on from NW_006791593.1 coordinate 189,944, forward strand.
TACCAAAGATATCCAGCAAAACTAAATTGTAAGATAATGCCTAAGAGGCATTACTTCTGAAAATTAGGAACAAGATTATTGCCCATAGACACAGTAAACCCCTATCCAGCACAGAATGATGTTTAAAGAATATAAAAAGTATAACAGTTTTAAAGAAACAAATTGTTGCTGTTTATAGATGATATAATTTTCTACATGGAAAGCCACTACAAGAAAATTATTAGAAATAAGGGGAATTAGCAAGTTGGCTCAATTTAAGATTAATATATAAAAATTATTTCTCTATATAAAAATATAATATTTAAATAGCAGTAAAAAGTGAAATCCCAATACATTAATCTAAAAATCTATGTGCAAGGCCTTTATGTGGAAAATTATAAAACTTTATTGAATGACATTAGTGAAGACAATTGGAAAGATCTGTCTTATTCATGGGCTAGAAGACCTGACCATGGCAGAGATACTAATAGTCTCCCAAATTGGTTAATGAACTCAGTACAGTTAAAATAAGTGTACTATCATTGTTTTGATTTTGATTTTTGAAAGTTGGTTATCTGATTCCAAGCTTTATATCAAAGAAAAAAGGCCATGTATAGTCAAATTCTACTAATTAAGACAGCAGAGTTTTGGTTCAGATATGGTCAAATAAACCCATGGAACAGAAAGATTGCTTAGAAATAGAGCCCTCCTTGTTCTGTGACAGAGGTAGCCTTCCAGATCTCTGGAGAAATGATGTAATATTCAATAAATGGTCCTATGATAGTAGTTTCTTAGGATAAAGAAATAAAGAAATGGGGCCTCTGTTTCATACCATTCACAAGAATCAAGTCCAGATGTTTTATATATTTAAAATACAAAAGAGTAAACTCTAGGGCTTCCCTGGTGGCGCAGTGGTTGGGAGTCCGCCTGCTGATGCAGGGGACACGGGTTCGTGCCCCAGTCCGGGAAGATCCCACATGCCACGGAGCAGCTGGGCCCGTGAGCCGTGGCCGCTGAGCCTGCGTGTTCGGAGCCTGTGCTCCGCAACAGGAGAGGCCACAGCAGTGAAA
>NW_006791593.1:191002-198249 GCF_000442215.2 Lipotes vexillifer
ATGTTGAGTGCCTTAAGGTTTTAAAAATTTGTTCATCGTAAGCCACCATATTCACAGTGAAAAGACAAAGCATAAACAGAAGCTGTTTCTGACATACATAATTGGCATAGGATTAGTTTCCCATGTATATGAAGAACTCCCACAATTTAGTGAGAATTGAAAAAGACAAACAGCCCACTAGAAAATTAAGCAAAAGAAATGAATAGGTGCTTACTGAACAGATAAATGGCTAATAAATATGAAATTGCAAATAAATATGAAAATAAGTCTTTTTAATAATCGGGAAATACAAATGAAATTCTCAACGAGTTATTTTTATACTATTAGATTGGCTCTAGATTACTGCTAAAGTTATGGATCAAAGTGAGCACTGTGTATGGGTGTCTACAGTCATGACTCGACTGTGGACAATAGCTACACTATCTTATAAAATCGAATATTTGTATGTCCTTTGAGCAATTTCTCTCCTACAGATATATCTTGGAGAAGTTCTTGCATATGTGAACCCAGAGAAATGAACAAAAATATTTATAGCAGCATGGAAACAACCCAAATGAACATCAATAGGTAAATGGATTTATCAGTGTGGTAAAACCATATACTGGAATATTTTTCAGCAATGAAATGAATGTCTCATAGCTATATGCACCAATAAGTATTAAGTGAGAAAAAAAGTAGGCTGCACAATTCTATGTGTAGTATAATAACCAACTTTATAAAATTCAGAAACAAAATTAAACAATACATTTAGGGATACATATAAATAATAGGATTGTGAAAGCAAAAGCAAGGGAATAAAACATTCAAGATCCAGAACAGTGGATATATCTATGGAGAATTATCGAGGAAGGTTAAGTGGAGTTGGTGAATTTTTAAGTTCAATGTAACATTTATGTGCATTTTATTATTATGCTTCATAATTTATATGCCAATATTGTTTTGATTACATCAAAATAACCAAATTTAATAAAATGTTGGAACTACAATGACAGATTATTTAGAAAATAATGGCTCAGGAAAAACTATATATTCACACTTTGCTTTTTCAGTTAAGCTCTTCTCAGACTGAAGTTAATGGGTTTGAATTCTTTTGCTAATAAATAAGAAAAATGAAGATAAATGGACCATGTATTCAACTCAGGGAGTTCAAATGAAAGCAGCAGTAGAATGGAAAAATTAATTAATAAGTGTTAGGCAAATAGTTCAAAGCTAAAAATAAAGTTAGCAGAACAAATATCAGAGCTTAAACGTTTCTGCAGAGGCAGATAGGGCTATGCAACAAGATCAGGCAACTACAAAACGTCCAGTGGACCTTTGTCTGGAGGTGCTCCTGTGGGGAGCTGAATCCCCATGTAGGAAACTTCTATGCAGAGAGATGGGTGAAACCTCTCCGGAGACTCTGGGCCATAGCACGTGGTACACTGTGGGTTACAGGGACTGGAGAACTTGGTCCTTCATTCTGGCCACAGGTGGGTAGGACTGGGGTGGTGGGTTCATAGGCAGGGAGTCTCTGGTCAAAAACAACCTTGTTCTTTACCCTACTGTGCCGTGCTGATGTTATCTTATTGTCCCCCACGAACGTGCCATTTCCATCAACATAAAGCTAGCAAGCTCTTGTGGAATTAGTCCATTACTTAAAATTTCAATACATTAATTGTTTCTTGCCAGATATCTAAAACCAAAAGTGAAATTGGACAACTGAAAAAATCTTTAAACTCCTACCCCTTGCATTTTGCAATGGATTGTCCTACACACAGGAAAAAAGCTGCCCCTTGCCAAGAAACATTAGTATTCCACTGTGACGCTTCAGAGGTTTTGCAGATATTTACTTACTTCAGACTTTAATGTAGTCGTCTCATAATTGCCCAGGCCACCAGAAGGGGAAAGTGCATGGTTGGAAGGGGGCATTTAAGGATAGATCACAAGCAAGACATCTTTCTCTTCATTTCAACAGAGCACCTCTACTCTCATCTGTTTTGTATATTGCGGTTCTTCATGATATTTCCTAGCAAAAGAGTTTTCATCAGTTAAAAAAATTTTGAAAACCGGTGTTCAATTGCACTTTACCTGTAAGAATTGAGTTCCTTGCTCAATAAAAGTATTAGCAAGAGAATGAGAGAATGGATGAATGAAGTGGTCCCATGGTAAGAACATGTAACCGAGTCAATTTTAATTCAGCTTGATATTTAAATTGTCATTAAATTTGATAGCACAATATAATACAGAGGCATGAGATTTAGGGCAGGTTTTTTGCTGGGCCCGATTTCCCATCTGAGCTTTTGGTTTCTAGAGATTTGTCTTTTCAGGTCATTTCACATAAATGGAATCATACAATATAGTATAGTCTTTTGCATCTGACTTTTTAAAAACTTACATAACACTTTTGAGGTTTATCAGTGTTGTAGTGTGTATCAGTATTTTGTTACTTCTCATTAAAGAATAGTGTTCCATTGTGTTTATTTTTTTAACTTTTTATTTTGTATTGGAGTATAGTTGGTTAACAATGTTGTGACAGTAACTGGTGTACAGCAAAGTGATTCAGTTATACATATACATGTATCTATTCTTTTTCAAATTCTTTTCCCATTTAGGTTGTTACATAATATTGAGCAGAGTTCCCTGTGTTATACCATTGTGTTTTTATTTTTTTATAAATTTATTTATTTATTTATTTTTGGCTGCGTTGGGTCTTCGTTGCTGTGCACGTGGCTCTCTCTAGTTGCGGCGAGCGGGGGCTACTCTTGGTTGCGGTGCGGGGGCTTCTTATTGTGGTGGCTTCTCTTCTTGCAGAGCACGGGCTCTAGGCGAGTGGGCTTCAGTAGTTGTGGCTCACGGGCTCTTGAGCACAGGCTCAGTAGTTGTGGCACACAGGCTTAGTTGCTCCGCAGCATGTGGGATCTTCCTGGACCAGGGCTCAAACCCATGTCCCCTGCATTGGCAGGTGGATTCTTAACCACTGTGCCACTAGGGAAGTCCTAGTTTTTATTTCTTAAAGAATTCTTACTGTTAATTCATTGTGATCATATTTTCTTTTATGTCTTTCAACATGTTTTTATTTGCTGCTCTAAACCCTGTGTCATCTTGGTGTCTCTGATGTATCTTTTCTTGGTCATGGATTACATTTCCATGATTTTTTGCATATTTGATCATTTTTCATTGCCTGGTGGCAGTTTTGGAGGCTGTATTGTGAATCTGAATTTTGTTGTCTTCCTTTAGAGAATGTTGACTTCTGTACTGGCTGTCATTTTATTTACTGGTGGATCTGCTTGATTCTTTCAAGGCTTGTTTTAAATTTTTGTTACCACAGGTTATTAGTAAGGTGTGGTTTTTCTGAGGTCTCAGTTGAATACTCAGTGTGTTTAACAAGGTCTCCTTTCTCTGGATTGTCAGGACTCCTTGTCTCCCAGCTCTGTGCAGTTTGCACACTCTTCATTCAACCTACAGCTTCCAAAGTACTGTTGTCTATCACATCTCCTGGAATCTCATCCAGTGAACATTTTAGTATTTGGCCGAAGACTTTAGGGTACCACTAAGCAGGTCTCTGAAACTTTATTTTTATTGTTTTTTTTTGCGGTACGCGGGCCTCTCACTGTTGTGGCCTCTCCCGTTGCGGAGCACAGGCTCCGGACGCGCAGGCTCAGCGGCCATGGCTCACGGGTGCAGCCGCTCCGCGGCATGTGGGATCTTCCCGGACCGGGGCACGAACCCGTGCCCCCTGCATCTGCAGGCGGACTCTCAACCACTGCGCCACCAGGGAAGCCCAATGACCTAATTCTTGCAGATCTGAAACTTTTTTTTCTGGACAGCTCCACCCTCTTCATTAGTCTCCCTGGCAAATTCTGGCTGCTTCAGCAAACCCTACCTTCAGTCTCCTGCTCCTCAGCAAAGTGAGTCTGTGATGCTCTGCTTGGGTCCCATCACCCTGTGCTTAGTCTGGAAAGTTCTTTTGGGCAGAATGCCAGTGTGATTATAGAGCTCTCATTTCAGACATTTTCCCTCTCTTCAGGAATCAGAATCCTGTACTACTTGTCTCACATCTGAAAAACAGTTGTGTCTTTCATTTTGTCTAGGTTTAACATTATTTATGGTAGGAGGACTAGTTTGATACCAGTTATACCATCATGACTGGATGTCAGAGTCCTCAGTCTGTTTTAAATTAGAAGTTTAGTTATTATCAGTATCTCATCCTTTATTCGTGTCATTTGTGTTTCCTTCTCTTTGAAAAGTAATCTATTTGTTTCCTTTGACCACTTTTCTTCTGTGTTTTTAGTGTTTTCTTATTGGCTTGTCAGTGTTCTTTACAAATAAATGAACATTGACCCCACCATATGTTATGCAGGTATTTGCTACTTTGTTGTTTGACTTTTAATGTTGTTTGTTAATGTTGCATTTTAGTACGGAAATATGAGCTTTTTATAAATATTATTTATAAATCTTTTATGGCTTTTGGGTTTTGTGTTATATTAGGAATGCTTTCTCAACTCTCAATTAAAAGTTCTCTTTTATTTTTTTCTGTTACTTTTATGAATTCAGTTTCGATTATTAAATCATTGATTCACCTGGAATTTATTTGATTTTAAATTGTGAGAGTAGGATTTATTATTTTATGAATACTCAGTAGTGCCAGTACTGTTAAGTGAATGTTCCATCTTTTCTCCATTGATCTGAAATGCAATCATGTTACATTTCTGTATATTTTTGTGTGGATTTCAGGCCTCTTCATTTTTCCCTCCAAGTTTATTTACTCACATGCAAGTGCCAAACTCTTAATTTTTGTACTATTGTTAGTTATGTATTTAAATGTATGATTGGGATAATTCTCGCTTCTAGTTACTTTACCTTTTTCAAAAGGTTCCTTGCTATTTTGATTTCTTTCCATGATAACTTTGTAATTAGGTTGTCTAGTTTCAGAAAACACACTGAGTGCTTATTCTTATCTCAATTACTTTGAATTTATAGATTAATTTAAGAAGAATCAAAATTTTATGAATTTGAGCTTTTCTGTCTAAAAACATGTTATGACTCTCCATTTGTCTATCTGTCTGATTCAGTGTCCCTTGATAGTGTTTTAAGCGTGTCTTCACATGGACCTTGCAGAGTTCTCGTTATATTTATTCGTAAGTATCTCATCTTCTTTTGTTCTGTTGTAAATGGGATTGTCTCTTCAATTCCGTCTTCTAAGTGGCTGTTACTCTCTTACACTGAATGTTTTGCTTTTTGCAACAAATTTTAATCTGTGATATTCATAACCTTCATCTAAATGCTGTTCCCTGTCTCTACTTTTCTCACGTCAGTCACACAGATATCTATTGAGCACTGGTAGATGTCAGCCGCTGAGATGGACTCTGGGTATATGATGCAGAAGATGTAGTCCATACCCTCAAGCACCAGTGATTTTATTGTCCCTCTCATCTAAATTAATTTACATATTCATTTATTCATTCAGAAAGTACTGAATGTATTTCAAACGCCATGATAAGCATTAAAGGACCCACAAAAAAGGCACCCTGTTCAATTCAACTATGTATATTCCAGTATTTTTTAAATGTACTTTTCATTCCATTATAATTTCTTTCTTTGAGGAACTTGCTGTCTAGTTGGGGAGAAACATTTTGCGTGAAAAGATAAGTAGTACTACAAGATGATATTTCAAAAATGGAAGGCATAAATGGAAGCTCTCAAAGGAGAAGGAAGTGAGTGGAAGTGTGCACTTTGAGTGAAGTGGAGGCTGTTGGGAAGGTGAGGAGGAAAGACCACCTTGACTTGAAAGAACAGCAGGAACAGAGGTCAGAGGTAGGAGTGAAGGAGGAGGTGCAGGGTGCCGAGAATATGCATCCTGGCTTGACAGGTGGGTCTGTGTTGGCAGGCAGGGTGTGGAGGACCTTGAATGCTGGGTTGGACTCTGACTTGGTCAAGTAGGTGATGGCACAGTGCTCGGGCTCTCTCTTGGCAGTGATGGGACATTACCTCAGTGATACTGAGCCAAGATTAGGCTGCCCCACTTGTGGGATGGAGATTGGAGGCAGAGAGAACTGACAGGAGGCTGAAACAGTAATTGAAGATATGTGGTGATACAAGCCAAAACTGGAACAGGAGAGGAACTGTTGTAGCATACAGAGTCATTCAAGAGACACGGCAAAAGGGCACAGGCATTTGGGCAGAGAGGGAAGAGATAGCCTTGCTACCAAGGTTTCAAATCTCAGGAGAATTCATCATACCTTTGACCTTTTCCTGAAGATGTCAGTCAGGGAGTCCTATCCTCTGAATCGAATTAACATGTAAAGTTGTGAAACATGTAAAGAAGTGAAAGTATTCATATGTTAGAATAATCCTAGTCATACCCTTTGTGTATTGATATTAATACTATATGTTTTAGTCTTTATAGTTAGAATACAATGATTAGAATTTTGCTAGCCAAGGTAGGTGGGAGGTGACATCTGAAGGACAGTCTCCTTTGAGAGATATCAGTTGAATAACTCCTCCATAGTAGAACCTGTGTTTATTGGATGTCAGAGTGTTAGTGCTGAATGCTTTGGAAACTTAGCAGCAAAGTAGATGCATTTCTTATACTAGAAACAAGAACTTTGCACGTAGTGCCAACGGAGATGAAGCTTAGGGGCAAAGCATGTATTGGGGGGGTTTAGGGGGAGAAAAGATTGTGCCAGGAAGGGTGATGGTGCTGGCTTTTGGGTCATCACGTTATTAGTAGGATTTGGCTCCACTACCAGAGGAGACCCACCTATTAATTGTGAAACACTGGGCCAAGCAAGAGAATGAAAGCATAACACCCCCTACCATCTAGATACTCCCAGTCTTCAGAAAGATCCTGTTACTGTCCCCTTGTGCCCAATGAAATATTCTCTTACCAACCAACTGGTGATGAGTGACAGAGAACCCAGCAGGGCAGTGAGAAATAAGCCGTTGTTGAAAATAGATGATCAAATGCTAAAGTGCTTGTAGTGAAGTACTTTTTGAAAATTCTATTGATGACTTTAACAGTAGAAAAAGTAGGAAGGAAACAGACTTATCTACACTGTCTGTAAAAGAAAGATAGGGCTTCCCTGGTGGCTCAGTGGTTGAGAGTCCACCTGCCGATGCAGGGGACACGGGTTCGTGCCCCGGTCCGGGAGGATCCCACATGCCGTGGAGCGGCTGGGCCCGTGAGCCATGGCCGCTGAGCCTGCGCGTCCGGAGCCTGTGCTCCGCAACGGGAGAGGCCACAACAGTGAGAGGCCCGCGTACCGCAA
>NW_006791593.1:198699-231150 GCF_000442215.2 Lipotes vexillifer
GCGCCACGTACCCAAAAAAAAAAAAAAAAAAAAAAAGGGAAGGATGGTAATTTTGAGGGACCACCAAAAGCCAAAGCCAGTGGGAGGTTTCCTTTGGATTGAGAAATTGGCTTAGTTGAAAACAACAGATGAAAGGGAGAGAGGAAGGAAACTTAAGTGAAATTGAATAACTCAGAAGTGAGGGAGGGTGGGTGGGGGGGAAGTGGATGGAAAGTTTGGAGAAAGCAGAAGGGTATGGGATAGCAGTATGTTTTTTTTCCCCATAACATTTGGTTTTTCTCTCTCTCTCTTTTTAAAAACAATTTATTGGCGTGTAGTTGGTTTACAGTGTTGTGTCAGTAGGAATGAGACTGCTTTTGCTCTGAGACCTCCAGGAAGGATGACCAGAGTATGTCATTTTCTCAGCTCCATTTTCTGTCTCCTTGATTTTCACATGCTCCTGTACCAAAGCCATCCCAATTAGGTAAGCAAAGCCAGTACTTAAATGTCTCACAAGCTTCCAAGTAGTATTTATTTTCTTGGTATCAAGCTTCCTCACAGCTGAGACATTTGAAACTTTCTTCAAGGTGGAACAAACCTCATGAAAGTGTCAGAATGGAATACAAGTCTACTTGGTGTTACAAAGGTTCAAACTGAACTCTGAACAGAAGCCTTACTCACTGCTAACAAATTTGTAAGTTTCAGATCATGATAAAAAAAATAAAGTGCTGTCAATTTACAATTTAATTTCTTATAAGATGTAATAAAATATCTGTATCTTTTCCAATCATAAAAGCAACATATACTCATTATGAAAATTTATATAATGAGGAAGTGTATGAAGTTAAAAGCAAACCCAGGTGACCTGGGTTATCCATGTACGTAGAGCTTTCCAAGCAGAAGTAGACAGTGAGGAAGAATCCAGGTCTGGAGTTAGCTTGCCTGGGTTTAGGCCTTACTTACAATTCTCTGGGAGGTCCCCACTTTCTCATCTGAAAACTAATGGGTATAATAACTGGGTGGCCATGGAGGATTAGATGAGATGTGTATAAAGATAAAGTGTGTAAAACAGCACTGTGCTGAAAAACTAGGAAGTGTTTAATAAAAAAAAATTACTCTTAAATGCCTGTAGTATATATGCTATTGTACTGTATGTATTATTTATTAACTTGGTTTCCCATATTCTATGCTGTAGACATGTTTCTGTATCAGTACATGTAGCTCTACATCTTTTTTAATGGTTTCAAGTCTCATTAGTCCCTTCCCTGCATAGGCTTTTAAAGAAGCCTGTTAACTATGAAAGTAGTTAACTATTATTATTGCCTTGGCTAGATTATCCAACAGAATTTTTATTTTTTTAACTGAAGTATAGTTGATTTGCAACATTGTGTTAGTTTCAGGTGAAGAGCAAAATGATTTAGTTATGTGTGTGTGTGTGTGTGTGTGTGTGTATAAACTGAATCATATATACATATATATATTCTTACATTCTTTTCCATTATAGGTTGTTACAAGATATTGAATATAGTTCCCTGTGCTGTATATACAGTGGGTCCTTGTTTTCCAACAGAATTTTTAATGAAAATTGTGAGAGTGGGCATCCTCTCCTTGTTCCTGCCCTGAATGCATATGCCTCTACTGTTGATTGGCCAGTTATATAAATGGACAGTGGTCAGATCCTATATGAAAACAGACTTCTGACTTACAACCTCTGCAGCAACCATTCCAGGACGCCAGACCATCACCTCTGTAGCATTTGGCCCAAATAGGTCAGGACTTGGTCAGTAACTGCCAGCTTCCTTAATTTTTTCCCCTGCTTCCAACTCAGGACCAGCCACAGAAAGTCAAATATGCTCCCCCAGACAATGACAAGGTACCTTGCTTTTAGTTAACCCACCTCCAGCTTCCCCATGCCAACAGTCTCCAATCAGTGTGTTTGCGAAGCCTGTCTGTCTTTTCACTATGAAGCTGTCTCTCTCCTGCCTGCCTGCCTTTGAGTCTCTGCCAAACACAAGTGATGCTGGCTGACTCCTTTGCTACAGCAAGCTCCAAATAGCCTCTGCTTGTTCTCATTTGGGTAATATTTGTTTATTCCCACACACTGTTAAGTGTGTCATCTATTAATGGTTTTTCTAATGATTATTCATCTATGAATTTCTAGAATGAGCCGTTCTTTGATCTTGTTGTAGTGTCAGTTACTCAGCACATGTTTGTTGAGTACCCAGTATGAGCCAGGGACTGTGCTAGGCTTAGGTGAGATAGGAATAGCCCCAATAGATGTGTTTTCTGCTCTTGTAGAATTATGGTCTAGTAGGGAAGACAGACAGCTCATCAGATAAGTACACACCTTGATTGTGGTGTGAAGGACAAAAGAGCTTCAGGAAACTGAGGAGTGAACGGCGAGGAAACCCAGAAGTGTGGGGTGTCCTGTACGCCAAGAAGGCGGCAGCATTTCCAGAAGGTCAAATGTGTCAAGAGCCACGAAGAGGTCAAGTGTAAGGAGGTAAAGAATGAGTATTACGTTTTTCTGTTTTTAAGCAGTATTCCTCATATATTTTCTTCTATGGTTGTTTCTGCCAGCTTCATCGTTTACATTAATATTTAAGTGAGTTTTTGTAAGTTCCTTTATAGCTTGCATTGATTTCCAATGTGACTTCAGATTTTTCAGAAATTCGATATATAAAAGTTACATATAAAATTCTTTGTGAGGATTTTGGCCAGACAGGTGAAAAGGAACCCTGAGGCCAACTGGCTGTAATGAGGGTCAGCCGGAAAGAAGGCATGGCCCCAGGAGAATCCTTCCCTGATCCTCTGGACCGGCTCTGCAGTCTCTCTGGTTTCACATCTCATATCACTTCATTGGTATCTCCCGGTGGCACTTGACATCTTCTGCTTTGTGTTAGATGTGTTTGTCTAGTGTCTCTTCATCCCTGATTTGTGGCCACTTACCCAAGCCACCGAGGGAGGGACCCCTCCGCCTGTGCCTCTGTAAACATCAGGAGTGCTGCCTTGTACTTGACAGGTGCTCAAGGATTTTTCTTTTGGACTTGAGTTCAGGTGATGAGGATCTAGTGATAGCTATCACTCCAATAACTGTTTAGAAAAATCTTGATGAATTTATTCAATTAGATGTTTGAAAAGAATGATGGGGGAGGATCCATGCTAAGCTCCAAATTTCAAGGTGGAGACCTAGGAGAATGGTCATGGCTGCCACAATGTTGAAATTTCCTAACACTGCATTTGCAAGCTCGACATTCAATGTTTCTTCATTTAGAGTCCGCAGCAATCGCTGGGCAGTGCCGGGTTTTGGCATGAATGCAGAATACTATTGTAAAGATGTTTTGCTTCATACAAAGACAAGCACAGCTGTTGTTAAGCATCAAAGCTAAGTACAAATAAACAAGGACCTGCTGTATAGCACAGGGAACTATACTCAATATTTTGTAATAACCTATATGGGAAAAGAATCTGAAAAAGAATATATATATATATATTAATCACTTTGCTGTACACCTGAAACTAACACAACATTGTAAATCAACTATACTTCAATAAAAAATTAAAAAATGAAAAATGAAAAAAAAATGAAAAAAAATTCTTCCTAATGTTTATTTTCTCCACCAGAAAATGGAAAATGATGTACATTCCCTGCTGATTGTTGTCATTTACTTGACAGCACTGGTGTTGAATACCTAATATTGCTTTGTGTCTCCTGCACCATCAGCTAGAATAGGCTTATGCTGTGAGTGGCATCTGTTAATTAACTAATGTGGAAAGACGTCACTGACGTGGAATACTGTTGTGGGATAATAGACCTGCTGTGTACAAATGCCAAAATAAGTTTGGCAAAATAAGATTTTTTTTTTTTTTTTGCGGTACGTGGTCCTCTCACTGTTGTGGCCTGTTCCGTTGCGGAGCACAGGCTCCGGACGTGCAGGCTCAGCGGCCATGGCTCACGGGCCCAGCCGCTCCGCGGCATGTGGGATCTTCCCGGACCGGGGCACGAACCCATGTCCCCTGCATCGGCAGGCGGACTCTCAACCACTGCGCCACCAGGGAAGCCAGCAAAATAAGATTTTAATGAAGCAGATTGATTTTCAAGGCAGAGTGTCTTGGTGCCATGGCAGTTTTCTATCCCTTCTTTTTGTTTACACTTCTTTAGCCCTTTCTATGTCTCTAGTAATGGGAGAGATTCAACTTGGTATGTAAAGCCCTTCCCATTACCTTTCTTATCCTTATCTCTTCCTAATTACATCTTTTAAAATAAATCTGGGGGTTTTTTTGCATTCACTTCTTAGACTGAATAGTTGTAGTTTCCTCTTTTTCCTTTTTCAGTCATTTCAGTTACAAAAAAGCTATCTTGCATAGTGTGTAATAGCACAGACTGTGGAGCCACATGGCCTTGGCAAAGGCATGTAACCTTTCTCAGCCTCAGTCTCATCATCTGTGAAATGGAGCTGTTAAGGAGATTTTTTTTTTTTTGTTAGATATCTGTTAAAGCACTTAGAATAGTACCTGGCACGTGATAAGAGCCATCCAGGTTTTTGCTGTTATTACTGTTTCTCTGGCTAGTTCTAATACCTAGCTTTTAGTTTAGAGTATTGATGTTATTTTACTATTTATTTATTTATTTTACTAATAGTCACAGTTTGTTATTGTGAATCTTTATTGAAGTGTCTGCAAATAATTTTCCATGTAGCGTTTTAGTAGGTTTAGAGAAACACAATATTCATTTGCCACATTCTGACTTATAATTACAAAGTATCAGAGCTAAAGGAAACCTCAGGTGTCACACAGTGCTCCTTCATCGTCATTTTCTAGTAAGGAAATTATGGCTCAGTAAGAAGGAGAGAGTTGACCACAGTCACTCTGTTAGGTTCTATAGGGCTGAGACCAGGATATGTGTCTCCAGGCTCTCAGTCCATTGTGCTTTCTCTGCTATAATTTGAATGATATAGTCTCCCTCTCCGTATTTGGCCAACCTGAAATGAGCCAATTCATAAGCTTTTCCTACAGAACAATGTAATGACTATAGAACATCTCTAACATTATCAGATTGGGTTCTCTAAGGTTTTGGTCTGTCAGCTGATGCAAACTCACAAGTATGTCTCATCAGTAGGAACAGTGACTGAGGACTTCTTGGTAAAGACGACAGACTAAGCCAAAAGAATTACTTTTGTTTCCTCCTTGTATTAGTTTCTAACAAAGCGACAGGTTTAGCATCCTAAAACAACATAAAAAATGTATTCTCTTACAGTTCTGGAGGTCAGAAGTCTAAAGCCATCTGTTGGCAGGGCTTCATTCCTTCTAGAGGTTTCTGTTTCCCTGCCTTGAAAACCCAAGTTGAAGAGCTGCTAGAAGCTGCTGTATTCCTAGGCTTTTGGCCCCTCCCTTGCATCACTCCAACCTCTTGCTTTTGTCATCACCTTTCCTACTACTGTCTCCGATCTCCTGCTTCCCTCTTCTAAGAACCCTTGTGATTACATTCGACCCACTTGGATAATCCAGGATAATCTCTCCATCTCAAGATCCTTAATCACACTTATATAGTCCCTTTTGCCATTTTAAGGTAATATTCACAGTTTGCAGGGATTAGGATGTGGATATCTTTAGGGAGAGGGGGCATTATTTACCCTACCATACCACAGTCTCAAAATGCCATTAAAATAAGAGTCAAATTATTTAAATCGAAATCATTAATAATTATTAAATTATTAATAAATTATTAATAATTATTAAATTATCAAATTTTTAAAGAGTTAAATTATTAACTCCAGGGAAAACAAGAAATTTCCCAGGAAAGGAAAAATAATCATAGTTTTCTATATGATTTATTTAGGAATAGTGTTTACAGTCATAGCAGTGCAATCACTGAACATCAATCTGATTAAAAGTAAGAGATAATCATAGTGGGGGATGAGGCGTGGGAATTGTGTGCATGCGAGGTAGGGGTGGGGAAAGAGAGCTGCATCTTCATTATTTAATTAATTTATTTATTTATTTATGGCTGTGTTGGGTCTTCGTTTCTGTGCGAGGGCTTTCTCTAGTTGTGGCAAGCGGGGGCCACTCTTCATCGCGGTGCGCAGGCTTCTCACTATCGCGGCCTCTCTTGTTGCGGAGCACAGGCTCCAGACGCGCACGCTCAGCAGTTGTGGCTCACAGGCCCAGTTGCTCCGCGGCATGTGGGATCTTCCCAGACCAGGGCTTGAACCCGTGTCCCCTGCATTGTCAGGCAGATTCTCAACCACTGCGCCACCAGGGAAGCCCTGCATCTTCATTATTGTATGGTAGGAAGTCATCAGATAATGTCTAAAGCTAAAATACCGCAAGTGTGTTTAGTGTTACAGAGATAAATAATAAAATAATCAAGTAAAACTAGTTGCCTCTGGGGAGAGGAGGATGACCTGGGGCTGCAATAGACTGACAAAAATAAAAATAAGTAAATAAATGCAGATTGAAAGAAAGGGAAGTAGGACGGGGATACGCATGGAGTCAAGAAAGGATTTTTTGAAGATGACTGAGTAACTTGAAAATTGACATTTGGGGAACTGCTAATCTATCCAGTTAAAAGAGGACTTAAAAACAAGAATTCCCAGTCTCCTGTGTTGGTTAGGACTCTTACCTGCATGTATCAGAAACTTGACTCAAACTAGCCACATGAAAAGTGGAAGGTCTGTGAGTCCAAGGGTGTCTGATGGCACTCAAGGCAGAATCATTCCTGGGCCCCAGAAACAGCTAGAGCCAGGGGCCCAAATGTGACACCCGAAGCCCTTCTCCCCCCAGTTTCTCTTTTCTCTCCATCACTTTCCTTTTCATTCTTGTTATAGCCCTGCATCCTTGCTGTTTGATCCTTGAGATGATGCATCACCACTGCCACTCCCCTGTTTCAAATGTTAAAATGTTCCCCAGAGAGATGTGGCTCTCTCCTTCCCTGCCCTGCTTCTGGAACTCCAGGGGAAGAAAACAGGGCTGGGGACACAGTCACCTTGCGCAGAGCATACAGCGGCCAGGCGATATCTAAACTTCCCGGCTTCTCCTTCTCGGGGTTAACTTTATCATGGAATTTTGTTTTAAAAATGGGATACTATCTAGTTCTTTAAAAGAACAAGTAAGCACTTTATATAGTGTGGGAAGATGTCTCTGACAGATTCTTCAGTGAAAAAAAGCAAGCCATAGAATCTGTTCCATGCATGTATGTGTGTGTGTGTTTATGTATATTTCACATGCCTCGAAAGAATCCATAGCAAGCCCTTATGTATCGTGATTTTTAAGGAAATGGAATGTCTGGGGAGTTTTAATTCTCTATGTCACACATTTTATATACAAATACATATATCTGTATTATTCGAATATTTACAGAGTATAAGAAAAAATGCGAATTTGTCCATAATGAGTATATATCGCTTTTATAATAAGAAACCAATGGGAGAAATCTTTGCCACCTTGCATTGCCTATAGGATAAAACCTAGGGTCTTCTGCCTTGGGAATCTGACTACAGCCGCCCTCTCACAGGCCCTATGTTCTAGCCTTCACACAATTGCTTGACTACGGCATGTTCAAATCCCAACTGGAAATCTTTCTCGTGTTGACCAAAACTAGTGAGCCCCTCCTCCCTCCTGCCTATCCAAACCCTCATGTCCTACCAAGGCCACTTTTAGTCCCTCCTTCCCCTGTCCTCCCACTGATCATTGCTCTCTGACACATAGCACCAAGCTGACCTTTTATTCTGTGATGTGTTTCACATGTGGATATCTTTTTAACAGGGCCTTGAAAAGAAGGAGCCACTTGTTGAGTTTTTTCCCTCATTGTCTGGCACTATGAAATTTACATCATATGAGCTCTGCATATTGCACATGAACCATTGGCTAAGTGACTGATGCGTGCTTTCTCCTGAACGTTTACCCACCAGCTGGGAGATAGATGGCAGGGGAAGGAAAAGGAAGGACTGAAGGTCTTCTGGGGCCTCAAGAGCACATCTCTAGCTCAGGGCCCAGCTCATAGAAGCCCCTTCATAATTCAGCAAGTGCTGCGTTGTAGTCGGAACGGAATTAGACAAAGCTTCCAGGCTTTGCGGAGTGGACTTTGGGCTGTGTTGCTGCTGAGGAGTCTCCCTCCCTCACAGGAGGGTTTCCTTCCCTGCTCCTCCACTCCACTCTCTTCTAGCGCTTTCCTGGGCATTGCACGTGTATGATTCATTGTTCTTTACCCATTAATTTCCTTATAAAAACTGGAAAGTTTCTGTACCTTTGAGTTAATAAAATTTACTTAGTTATAAACAATATTGTATTATAAGTTTCAGGCATGAAATTAGCATCCACTTCTACTTTTTATATTCTCACTTTCCAAAATTGTTCCAGGTATATTTGTTTAAATTAATCCTATGCTCTTTTAGCTGTCTCTGAGTAATTAAAATTCACGTTATCTTCAGTGCACAAATCCTTTACGTGTTAAGCTGCTCCTTTCAATGGTTTTTATAATTGAGTTCATTCTGTCCAGAACTTTTACCTCTCAAGTATGCAACTAGAGCCTTATTCTGGCCACACGGAAATAGGTTTATGTGTTGCTAAAATTCAGGATCTCTGTTTAAACCAGAAAAGGGCATTGCAGCCCCTGAGACAGCTGGCCAGGATAAATCATGCACCTGGAATAATTCAGTCCAGTGTTCTTTATCTGTGGAACTGAGTGATTCTGTGCTAATCACAGGAGAATCCAGGGACAGTTGTGGACTCAGGGGAGCTGGAGTGAGTTTGTTTTTAAGATACTCTCATAGACAAAGTTTTCTTAGGAAAGTAATTCAGAATGAATGCCCTGAATACAGAGTCCGTTCAGGTTTTCGGAAGAAAAATGTCACTTAAACATTAGTGTCTGTCATATTTGAGAGGTCCCAGCCTATGACATACTTTCCATTTCAGGTTCAATGAGTTAGTAATTTCAGAGCACAGAATTATGAATTGGCTAGTCATCCTCATCTAGCAAGACTTATTCAGTGTTCCTCTCCTGACTGGGGAAAGCCAGACTCCCATGGGCCCTTGGTGTTTGGGAGGGACGGGTGTGAGGGTGAGGGCTTTAGGTGAGAGTGGACACCAAAGGTCCAGGGCAGAGGCATGCAGAATTGGAAGGGCAGGGACTTTCCTGCTGGTCTAGTCGTTAAGACTCCGTGCTTCCACTGAAGGGAGCGCGTGTTTAACCCCTGGTCGGAGAACTAAGGTCCTGCATGCCACACGGCACGGCCAAAAAAAAAAAAAAAAAAAAAGGAATTGGGAGGGCAGATGCGGGAGGAAGATGAAGTCTGGGGTGAGGGGTTGGGCTGGCACCGGGCACTGTGTGGACACCCAGGGCCTCTTAGGAAGCACCTATGCCAGCCTGTGCAGGCAGGTTGGACACAGATAAACGGGCTGGAAAAACAGAGGCAAAGACTGACACTAAGATGGTTCAGTAATTCTTAACCTCAGAGATGTTTGGACGTGTTTTCGTTTGGGGTCATTTCTGTGTGTGTGTGTCAGCTCCTTAATTTTGCCCAGGAATGGTTGCTGGGATGCTACAGCTCAGGACCCACGCCATTCACAGATGCCTCCATTTACCCTTCAGTGTATCCAGGACAGTATTGCCACTTTCACCCTCCATGTTCTTCTATTTAAAAGAAGATGTTTAACTCAGCTGATGTGATATGACTTTGGTGGTTTTGGTGGTTAAGCGTTGATCATTTTGGGAAAAACAAAACCATTTCCCCACATCGAGTTGCACAGATGCTTTTATACTCCTCTTCCGGATTGTCTGTTTAGGTTGACTCTAATGAACCCTAGTGGAAATGACCACATGTTTGTATGATGTAAATGTAGAATTATCTGCAAGGAAGCCTGTATCTGGGGAGTTTATGCTTGGATTTAGAGTGTTGTTTTCAAATCATTAATGATAGAAATGGAAAGTACTTTCAAAAGCTTGGAATTTCAAAGTGTACTCTTATATTAGTTCTCTGCTGCAACAGATTTTGAGAAAGTAATATTATAATAAGGACACAGTGACCAAAGCTGGGAACAGCTCATGCACATTAATATTTCTGGAATATTAAACGCTTGAAAATAACTTATGGGGATGACCCCTTTAGAGATTTGCTTATAATTAACCCAGAATAATTCTTGGATTTTTTTTTGAAGAGTTGGTTATGATTCATGTAAAATAGTTCTTGCATTCTATGACTTAATGAATTTTGATTTCTTTTAGAGATGCTGGGATGGAGTATTCAGATAGCATTTGGCCAGAGGATTGGGAAGTTCTAGGACGCTATCCCAAATGTCTTTGTACGGCATCTCTAAGGGAGATGACAGGCAAGCAATGCACAGAAACCCTTTTCATTATACTGGTCTCCGTAGAGGACCGCCCTTAGCCCCACTTCCTATACTAGGTCCATCTGCTGGCCTAGAAACAGAGATGGCTGTTGCTATTCCTGTGTATTTGCCTCGGCGTTGGAATCTCAATCTCAATCTCTTGGATCTCAACACCCTCATGCAGGAGAGCCTTCTCTTCCTTGCCCACAGATGCAAGCCAGCTAGCCCGAGGGGAGGGCCAGGGGACATAGCAAGGGGCTGTGCATTTGCCCTGAGGGTCTGGAGCAGAGCTGACCTTAGCCAATATCTCAGACTGGGTCTGGTTGAGAGAAGAGGCGCAGAAACCCCCTCCCAAGACAGCAACAAAAGAAATGGCTGGGCCCTTCCCAGGGGCTCAGGCCTCTGCCTCTGCTGTATTGTCATTAGCCTTCTTAGGGGCAGAGGAAGGTAGAAAAGAGCCATACACACGTGCCTGCTGACAGATGAATCCCTTGCAAAGTTTTCACTCTGGAGAACACAGCCTGGCAGTATCCTGGAACTTCATTCAGTCTCTCTGGAGGTGGAGTATCTTTCTGTTGACTGGGGAGAATGAAAGTACAGAAATGGGGAATGGTGACTTCCTTTCCTTCCCTTTGCCACCTCCTTAGATTTATGCCTTCACTTTAGTAAAATGCATCATGTGTTAGCTCATTCTCAGAGCTTTGCCTGTTTGAACAGTCTAATCCTCAGGTTCCGTAGGGTGAGATGAGGGGACCAACAGGCTGCCTCCTTTGCTCCCACAGAGGATGTGGACAACTGGTGTGGTCAGCTCTATGCAAATGCCAGTCCAAGCTCTCCTGCCTTCCAAGAAACTCTATTTCCTAACTCCCTCTATGGGGAAATTCTGGACAGCATGGAAGCAAATATGTCAAAACCTACATGGTATGTGGGAAAATGTAACAAGGAAGGTCTGGCAACTTCAAGTCTGACTTCAGGGCACAGGACCTAACGAGTTTTACCAACAACTGTCTTCAGTAACCTGGAACTTGTCTCAGGCTTTGAACTGTGTCAGCTAGATACCCTTGACACCCTTTTTCTGTTTGATTCTGGTCATTTGTTGATGTCTGTGGCATTATGTTATTAGGGCTCTTTCTCTGTTATGTTGGCACCTTTGGCTCCATCTCCCCTGTAAATTCCTCCCCTGTCTGGGATCTACTCATCTCTCAGTCTTTAACTCTGGGCCTCTGTCTTGCCCGTCCTTGGGAACTTTTCCACTTTCTCCAGTCATCTCCCACCCTTTTCCGATCTGACTGTTAGCTGGTTTCTAGGCCTTCATCTCCAACAGCCTTTGGGCCTTGGCTTTTGGATGTTATCTCAAACTCGTGTGTCTTGAAAACTAAAGTGCATTATAGTTCCTGGAAAACTCAATTGCCCATTTCCTCCAGTGAGGGTCTAGTTCTCCTGTCTCTTACTGAGGCTTTTTGGCCACACCTCACTGTTGCCAGGAAGTCACAAATCACACTTGCTGAGGGATATTTCTGCCCCCTCCTTGCTTCCCTCCTCACCAGCACTTGGTCATGGCATAACTGCAGAGGTTTCCTCATTGACCTTCTGGTCTCAGTTCCCCACTGGCTGCTCCCAGAGGCTCCGTGGTATTGACAGTAATGGACCTTGGAGTTATATGCAGGTCCAGATCACTTTGTGACTCCTGCTTACTCTGTGACCTTGAACTGGTTACTTAAATCCCCTGAGTTTTCGTTTTCACATCTAGAAAGTGGCGATATTAGCATCTGTTCCCTGGAGCTGTTAGAGAATTCAGATGAGATATTAAATGTAAAAAGCCAAGTGAAGGTCCAGTGCCAGGCACAAAGCAGGTGCTCAGTAAATGCTGCTCTCATCCCAGCAGAGGCCACACTTCCTGCTTCACTTAACTTCCTCCGACCTCTCTCAGTCTATCCCAACTGATTTTCTTTAGCTCTTTTAAAATTTAGGTATGGTTTATATACAGTGAAACGGACAAACCTTATATATACAGTTCAGTCATTTTTGAAAAATGCATATATTCCTGTAACCAACACCTTGTTAAAGTATAGAACATTTCTGTTACCCTAGAAAGTTCTGTTCTGCCCCTCCCTCAGAAGCAGCTACTATTCTGTTTCAATCAACATAGACGAGTTTTCTTTAAACGTATTCATACAGATGAGTTTATATACCCTCTTTTTGTTCCCGGTGTCTTTCTTTCAGCCCTGTTTTTGAGATTCAGCCATGTTGTTATAGGATTTAGTGGTTCATTCCTTTTTATTGCTGAGTGGTACTCCATTGTATGAATATATCTCAGTTTGTTTATCTGTTCTCCTGTTGATGGACACCTGGGCTATTTCCGATTTGGGGCTATTTTGAACACAGGTCTAAGGAGTCTTTCTGTGGACATATGTTTTCATTTTATTTGGATAAATCCCTAAGAATGGAATTGCTAGGAAATGTAGTAAATATGTATTTAAATTTATAAAAAACTGCCATCTGTTTCCCATCAGCAGTATATGTAAGTTCTGGTCATTCTACATACTCACCAACATTTGGTGGTGTCAGTTTTTTCATTATAATTATTCCTGTTTGTGTGTGGTGGTATCTCATTGTAAATTTGGTGTTTCCTGATGACTAATGATGTTGAACAATTTTCATGTGCTTACTGACATATCTTTTGTAAACTAAGTGTTCAAGTCTATTATCCATTTTAAACATGGGGTATTTTGGGGTTTTTTTATTGAGTTTAGGAATCATTTACATATTCTGGATATGTTACTTTTTTTTTTTTTTTTTTTTTTTTTAACTGGTGTCCCTGGAACTTTATAATGCCACCACTCTCTCTGATTGTAATTGTCATGACAGCGCAAGTGGCTAAATATGGCTACTTGTGATACACATGATATTTGGACTTCAGTTATTCCAATAATTGCTTACTTAAGGTCAATTCAACATACATGAAAGAGAGTTTTAAAACCCACATCATCTGCCAGTTGACACCATCCATGTCACATTTATTCCATTTATCCTACGATCATTTGCTAAGAGAAACTGTCAGCTGCCAAGTGTCACTTCTGTGGCCAAAATCTGAATTATTTTTTAATTTTTATTTTATTTATTTATTTAGGAATGTTAAAATATTTATTCAGAGATTAGCCATATATTGGGGGTCCTTTCCTAAAACCCAAACATGAAAACCCCCAAAGGAAAATTCCATATAGACTATGATTGCAAATGACTAATGCAATATAATTTAAGTAAAACATGGAAAATACATTGCCTTTTTAATAAAGATCTAAATTGTGTTCCTTTTGGAAGGCTTTGTTTTGTTTTGTTTTGAATTTTATTTTATATTTTTTATACAGCAGGTTCTTATTAGTCATCCATTTTATACATATTAGTGAATACATGTCAATCCCAATCTCCGAATTCATCCCACCACCGCCCCCCACCACTTTCCCCCCTTGGTGTCCATACATTTGTTCTCTGCATCTGTGTCTCAATTTCTGCCCTACAAACTGGTTCATCTGTACCATTTTCTAGGTTCCACATATATGCGTTAATATACGATATTTGTTTTGCTCTTTCTGACTTACTTCACTCTGTATGACACTCTCTAGATCCATCCACGTCTCAACAAATGACCCAATTTCGCTCCTTTTTATGGCTGAGTAATATTCCATTGTATATATGTACCACATCTTCTTTATCCATTCATCTGTCGATGGGCATTTAGGTTGCTTCCATGTCCTGGCTATTGTAAATAGTGCTGCATTGAACACTGGGGTGCATGTGTCTTTTTGAATTATGGTTTTCTCTGGGTATATGCCCAGTAGTGGGATTGCTGGGTCATATGGTAATTCTATTTTTAGTTTTTTAAGGAACCTCCACACTGTTCTCCATAGTGGCTATATCAATTTACATTCCCACCAACAGTGCAAGAGGGTTCCCTTTTCTCCACATCCTCTCCAGCACTTGTTGTTTGTAGATTTTCTGATGATGCCCATTCTAACTAGTGTGAGGTGATACCACATTGTAGTTTTGATTTGCATTTCTCTAATAATTAGTGATGTTGAGCAGCTTTTTGTGGGCTTCTTGAAAATCTGTATGTCTCCTTTGGAGAAATGTCTATTTAGGTCTTCAGCCCATTTTTGGATTGGGTTGTTTGTTTTTTTAATATTGAGCTACATGAGCTTTTTCTGTGTTTTGGAGATTAATCCTTTGTCCATTGATTTGTTTGCAAATATTTTCTCCCATTCTGAGCGTTGTCTTTTCGTCTTGTTAGTAGTTACCTTTGCTTTGCAAAAGCTTTGAAGTTTCAGTAGGTCCCATTTGTTTATTTTTGTTTTTATTTCCATTACTCTAGGAGGTGGATCAAAAAAGATCTTGCTCTGATTTATGTCAAAGAGTCTTCTTCCTATGTTTTCCTCTAAGAGTTTGATAGTTTCTGGGCTTACATTTAGGTCTCTAATCCATTTTGAGTTTATTTTTGTATATGGTGTTAGGGAGTGTTCTAATTTCAGTCTTTTACATGTAGCTGTCCAGTTTTCCCAGCACCACTTACTGAAGAGACTGTCTTTTCTCCATTGTATATCCTTGCCTCCTTTGTCATAGATTAGTTGACCATAGGTGCGTGGGTTTATCTCTGGGCTTTCTATCCTTTTCCATGTATTTCTGTTTTTGTGCCAGTACCATACTGTCTTGATTACTGTAGCTTTGTAGTATGATCTGAAGTCAGGGAGTCTGATTCCTCCAGCTCCATTATTTTCCCTCAGGACTGCTTTGGCTATTTGGGATCTTTTGTGTCTCCATACAAATTTTAAGATTTTTTGTTCTACTTCTGTAAAAAATGCCATTGGTAATTTGATAGGGATTGCATTAAATCTGTACATTGCTTTGGGTAGTATAGTCATTTTCACAATATTGATTCTTCCCATCCAAGAACATGGTATATCTCTCCATCTCTTTGTATCATCTATAATTTCTTTCATCAGTGTCTTATAGTTTTCTGCATACAGGTCTTTTGTCTCCCTAGGTAGGTTTATTCCTAGGTATTTTATTCTTTTTGTTGAAATGGTAAATGGGAGTGTTTCCTTAATTTCTCTTTCAGATTTTTCATCATTGTTGTATAGGAATACAAGAGATTTCTGTGTATTATTTTGTATCCTGCAACTTTACCACATTCATTGATTAGCTCTAGTAGTTTTCTGGTGGCATCTTTGGGGTTCTCTATGTATAATATCATGTCATTTGAAAACAGTGACATTATTACTTCTTCTTTTCCAATTTGTATTCCTTTTATTTCTTTTTCTTCTCTGATTGCTACGGCGAGGACTTCCAAAACTATGTTGAATAATAGTGGTGAGAGTGGGTAACCTTTTCTGTTCCTGATCTTAGAGGAAATGCTTTCAGTTTTTCACCATTGAGAATGATGTTTGCTGTGGGTTTGTCGTATATGGCCTTTATTATGTTGAGGTAAGTTCCCTCTATGCCTACTTTCTGGAGAGTTTTTATCATAAATGGGTGTTGAATTTTGTCAAAAGCCTTTTCTGCATCTAGTGAGATGATCATATGGTTTTTCTTCTTCAATTTGTTAATATGGTTTATCACATTGATTTGCTTATGTTGAAGAATCCTTGTATCCCTAGGATAAATCCCAGTTGATCATGGTGTATGATCCTTTGAATGTGTTGTTGGATTCTCTTTACTAGTATTTTGTTGAGGATTTTTGCATCCATACTCATCAGTGATATTGGTCTGTAATATTTTTTTTTTGTAGTATCGTTGTCTGGTTTTGGGATCGGGGTTATGGTGGCTTCGTAGAATGAATTTGGGAGTGTTCCTTCCTCTGCAAGTTTTTGTAAGTCTTTGAGAAGGATAGGTGTTAGCTCTTCTCTGAATGTTTGATAGAATTCACCTGTGAAGCCATCTGGTCCTGGACTTTTGTTTGTTGGAATATTTTTAATTGCAGTTTCAATTTCATTACTTGTGATTGGTCTGTTAATATTTTCTATTTCTTCCTGGTTCAGTCTTGGAAGGTTATACCTTTCTAAGAATTTGTCCATTTCTTCCAGGTTGTCCATTTTATTGGCATAGAGTTGCTTGTAGTAGTCTCTTAGGATGCTTTGTATTTCTGTGGTGTCTGTTTTAACTTCTCCTTTTTCGTTTCTAATCTTATTGGTTTGAGTCCTCTCCCTCTTTTTCTTGATTGTCTGGCTAATGGTTTATCAATTTTGTTTATCTTCTCAAAGAACCAGCTTTTAGTTTTATTGATCTTTTCTCTTGTTTTCTTTGTTTCTGTTTCATTTATTTCCTCTCTATCTTTATGATTTCTTTCCTTCTGCTAACTTTGGATTTTCTTTGTTCTTCTTTCTCTAGTTCCTTAGGTGTAAGGTTAGATTGTTTATTTTAGATTTTTCTTGTTTCTTTAGGTAGGCTTGTATAGCTATAAACTTCCCTCTTAGAACTGCTTTTGCTGCATCCCATAGGTTTTGGATCATCGTGTTTTCATTGTAATTTGCTCTAGGTATTTTTTGATTTCCTCTTTGATTTCTTCAGTGATCTCTTGGTTATTTAGTAACGTATTGTTTAGCCTCCATATGTTTGCGTTTTTTACGTTTTTTTTCCCTGTAACTGATTTCTAATCTCATAGCGTTGTGGTCAGAAAAGATACTTGATATGATTTTAATTTTCTTAAATTTACCAAGGCTTGATTTGTGACCCAAGATGTGATCTATCCTGGAGAATGTTCCGTGCGCACTTGAGAAGAAAGTGTAATCTGGTGTTTTGGGATGGAATGTCCTATAAATATCAGTTAAATCTATCTGGTCTATTGTGTCATTTAAAGCTTGTGTTTCCTTAGTAATTTTCTCTTTGGATGATCTGTCCATGGGTGTAAGTGAGATGTTAAAGTCCCCCCATTATTACTGTGTTACTGTTGATTTCCTCTTTTATAGCTGTTAGCAGGTGCCTTAAGTATTGAGGTGCTCCTATGCTGGGAGCATATATAATTGTTATATTTTCTTCTTGGCTTGATCCCTTGATCATTATGTAGTGTCCTTCTCTGTCTCTTGAAATAGTCTTTATTTTAAAGTCTATTTTGTCTGATATGAGTATTGGTACTCCAGCTTTCTTTTGATTTCCATTTGCATGGAATATCTTTTTCCATCCCCTCACTTTCAATCTGTATGTGTCCCTAGGTCTGAATTGGGTTTCTTGTAGACAGCACATATATGGGTCTTGTTTTTGTATCCATTCAGCCAGTCTCTGTCTTTTGGTTGGAGCATTTAATCCATTGACGTTTAAGGTAATTATTGATATGTATGTTCCTATGACCATTTTCTTAATTGTTATGGGTTTGTTTTTGTAGGTCTTTTTCTTCTTTTGTGTTTCCCACTTAGAGGAGTTCCTTTAGCATTTGTTGTAGAGCTGGTTTGGTGGTGCTGAATTCTCTTAGCTTTTGCTTGTCTGTAAAGCTGTTGATTTCTCCATCGAATCTGAATGAGATCCTTGCTGAGTAGAGTAATCTTGGTTGTAGGTTCTTCCCTGTCATCACTTTAAATATGTCATGTCACTCCCTTCTGGCTTGTAGAGTTTCTGCTGAGAAATCAGCTGTTAACCTTATGCCAGTTCCCTTGTATGTTGTCTTTTTTCCCTTGCTGCTTAGAGATGAGGGTCTATTTCTGGAATGTGGAATTGGAAATATCTGCATGAACTCATTATTTTTTTTCTGTCTAAAAGATGTATACTTCTTATCTCTGTCCACTGAATCAGTGACCCAGTAGCAATGAGTGTTTCTAGTGCTGAGACCATGGTCTCTAAATACCAGTCTCATTAAAAGAAACCAGGACTCCTTCGAGAGGTAGCTAATGCACAGTCTTAGGCAGGAATTCATAAGATGAGCTTGAGACATATTATCTTAATAGAAGGTAGGTACCTTTCAAGGGGCTCTCAGTGGCCATAGATGGACAAGTTTAGCATAAAAAATAATAGTGGTTGAAATCAACTAAAATCCATAAAATATGTTATTTAAAAATCTATTATATTCACATTGATGCTCCAAAGTGAACTGATCAGTAACCTTGGTAATTTCTAGCTTCCCCCACCCCGCTACCTCAGTCCCATTTGGACTTGCAAGCGCTCCAAAATCATTGTTGTGAAAACTGGTAAATGATAACAAAGAAACATTTATCAAGCATCTACCTTGCCTTTCCTTTACAAACCATATTTTATGATAACAAAATAAGTTGATAAAGGAAGGTTCTTTATAGAAGAAAAGCAGATGAAAAAATATAGAAGGAATGACAGAATTTGAAAATTCCATATTGCCATGTCTAAAGAAATAATACAGCTGGACATTGGTCATTAGTAGATAACGTTTGATATGGAAGTTTATACTGGATGAGTTAGGCTAACAACCCGTGAACCCATGGGTCAATTTCAACATCATTAAGAGTAGAACAACCAGACAGTATATCCTTCCAGATATAATGCAACAGGATATACACAGTACCCAGCTCCAAGTATTATTGCCAAAATAAACCTGAATTAAATTGAGTCTCTAGGTCTAATTACCAGTTTACAGGAAATGCAGGGATATAAGAACGACCCAACAAGAACATCTGCAGGAAAAATATTCTCATTTTTCCAACAAATAAATGGCCTGAAAAATTGCAGGTGGGGAAGAGGACTGTTAGAGGTTAAAGGAGACTTAAGATCTGCGGCCAAATGGAATGTGTGGACCTGCTTTGTATCTTGAGTCAAACAAATGAACTGTAAAAAAAAAAAAAAAAAAAAGACAGTTTTTTGTGACAGTTGAGTTTTGAACGCAGATGGTATATTGAGTATGTTAAGAAGTGGGTTAATTGTATTAGGTGGTAATGGCGTTGTGGTTATGTTTTTTAAAAAAAGGTATTTGTGAGACTTACAGAGGTAGTTACAGGAGAAATAAGATGATATCTAGAATTTGCTTTAAAATACTAAAATAAAAGTAGATGGGGATAGTTAAACAATATTGACAAACTATTGATAATTCTGAAAGAGGGTGATAGGGATTCACTTTACTGAAATTTCTCATGACTTTCTTTGTTTTCATAATAAAATGTTTAAACAAGAAAGACTTGTATTTTCATCTGAAGTGAAAGTTCTGTCTATGAAGAGCACTGACTGTATGGCTGAGCTAGGCCATGTAACATCGTACTAATGGGCTTTGCTGGCATTTTCACTGTTATGAAGAAATATTTAGGTCATACTTCGTTTCTAATCTCATATGAGCACCTTCCCCGACAGCAGGTGACTTCCGAGTGTAATGTCAGAGCTTGGTGTTTGTTGCCTGTTTTTTCACAGGCTGGAAAGGCTTGCCAGCCCAGCATGAATTCGATCGCATTCATTGTTTCTGCTCCTTGCTTGAAGACTGAATAGAGATCAGGAAGAGCACAGTTGTTCATCAGCTGTTTCGTCTGAATCAAGGAGCATGTAGATGGGTATCCAGGGGTCTACCTCCTTCTGAAGGGCCATGTCCTTCTCTGCTGTTCACAGAGCTGGGCCCCTTGCACCTCTGACCATCAGCATGATGTGTCACAAAGTAAAATCATGAACTCCCCAAAAGAGAACATCGCTTGCAGCATGTGTTTACCACATACTACGTTTTAAAGCCCTTCTACCCTACCTGCAGCTCACAAACGCCAAGTGCTCATTCATAGCGTGCAGTTGAGTGATACATGCTAACTCAGAAGGGAATGCCTGTCGGTGTAATGCATGTGTCCTAATAATTGCTTTTCTTTACTATGTGTCGTTGATGATTTGTGCTATGAAACTTGTCACTTGATAGAGAAATTTTGCTAATAATTCATTCGACTTTCCCTTCAAGTATATTTATTTTCAGCTTTGTGGCTTATACCGGTTTTTGCCGCAAGGATTACAACTTTGAATGATGCTCTGTAATTTTGGTTTCTCTCTGCCTTTAGTGATAAAATTAATCGCTTTTGTAGTCTAATTACTTTGCACTTGTCTAGGAACACTAGATTGGTTTACTGGAAATGACAGTGTGCAGTGTCTGGGAAAGGTACCAAAGCTCGGATGGCTGTGCCTGGCAGAGTTTCCATCCAATTGTCCTGAGAACTAGGGACCAATGGATTGCAGGTCCAATAAATAAGTGGATTGCAGGTCCAGCTTACAACACATGTCCTCCTTCCTTGCCATGTTCTTTTTCCCCATCTGCTTGTGTAAAATATTTATATTCGAAGATTCACTTTTTTCTAGAACATTGAGATCTACTGATACTAAAGGACCCCCTTACCGTTTCGGTTTATAACATTTCATGTTGTCTTTTCACCACGTTTACATCTGAATCATTTTGGGAATTCAAAATGTAATGCTGCGTTACAATAATAATAAAAATGCCAACTTAAATGTATTGGTCATAACAAACTACATCAAAGTGAAAGTTGATGAAGACCAGCCACACTGTGAATATGAGGTTTGCAGAGACAGACCTGGCAATTTCTCAATTTCATGTTGCTTAAAATCATTATCGTACATTTTGGAATGCATGTGAAAAAAATCACTTCATTTCTTTAGCCTCTTGAGGTGACCCAGTTACTTGTCCATCCTTGATAGACCCCCAGTTCACTTGTGGTCTCTGAGCCACCCCATGAAGAACTGTACCTTTAAACAGAACCTGGGGACAGGATGTTTGCATACAGCACTGTGCAGTGTCAGGGAATCTTCCATCCCTGGAAGCCTGTCCATGTAGCATAGTGTTTCTCAAAGTGTAATTTGGGGAACCCTTCCATCAAAATCAGCGGGGGAGCTTTTTAACAAGTATATTCCTAGGCCTCATTCCAGGCTCCTGAGCAGACTCTCTGGGTGTGTGGCCTGAGAACATGCATTCTAGAAACCTTTCCCAAGTGTACCTGGTACAAATACAGTTGAAGGACTGTTTGGAGGTTATGCAATGCAGACGATGTATGCCTGCTCTGCTGGGTTTACGTGACACGTTATTTTTATATTTTATGATGAATGTTTTACCCTTCTCCTACTTTACCCCCAGGACTGGTCCATCACGTCTGTAACCTGTTCACTGAAACTGCCACACTGTGCTTGGATGTGGACAATAAAAACAACCACGAGATGGCAGCCGCTCTGCTATTTTCCCTGCTTGATATTTTGCACAGCATGCTGACCTATACCTCGGGGGTCGTGCGACTGGCTCTGCAGGTAGAGGACCTCTTTCTCCACATCTTGAACTGCCCTGTGCCACGTCCCACTTCCCTTTCCTTCTCTTTTCTCTCATCTTCCTTGAATGTGTCTTTATTTTTGGAAAAGAACATATGATTCTATAGGGAGAGAATACCATATTTATTAGCCATCTTTGGGTGACCAGTGTCAAGGACAGGTAATTTGAACACAAAGTCTGAAAGGAAAGCAGGAGAGGCCCAAGCAAGGAATTGGTGAGTACTCATTAGGGAACTGCTGGCGACCCAGAGATCATTTGGAGTGTGAGGCTGGCCAAGCAGTGTGTAGTCTTTCCTGTCCAGAGATGGCACCCCAGCCCACCCCCAACAGGATGGATTAGCTTAGCAGCGGATTGAGATTTTAGGTGCACATACACACGCACACATAATGTGTTTGTATGTGCATAGATACACACACATACATATACATGCATATGCAACACATAAACCCTCACACTTGCTTTCCCTTATGACTGATAATG
This sequence comes from Lipotes vexillifer, assembly GCF_000442215.2. Taxonomy (NCBI): domain Eukaryota; kingdom Metazoa; phylum Chordata; class Mammalia; order Artiodactyla; family Lipotidae; genus Lipotes; species Lipotes vexillifer. The sequence continues at coordinate 220,724 of NW_006791593.1, forward strand.
TGGAATTGCAAGATTTTTTTTTGTTTTTTAATATCTTTATTGGAGTATAATTGCTTTACAATGGTGTGTTATTTTCTGCTCTATCACAAAGTGAAACATCTATACGTATACATATAGCTCCATGTCCTCTCCCTCTTGCGTCTCCCTCCCACCCTCCCTATCCCACCCCTCTAGGTGGACACAAAGCACCGAGCTGATCTCCCTGTGCTATGCGGCTGCTTCCCACTAGCTATCTATTTTATTTATTTTCCATTTGGTAGTGTCTATATGTCCATGCCACTCTCTCACTTCGTCCCAGCTTACCCTTCCCCCTCCCCGTGTCCTCAAGTCTATTCTCTACATCTGCATCTTTATTCCTGTCCTGCCCCTAGGTTCTTCAGAACCTTTTTTTTTTTTTTAGATTCCATATATATGTGTTAGCATACGGTATTTGTTTTTCTCTTTCTGACTTACTTCACTCTGTGTGACAGTCTCTAGCTCCATCCGCCTCGCTACAACTAGCTCAATTTCGTTTCTTTTTATGCCTGTAATATTCCATTGCATATAAGTACCACATCTTCTTTATCCATTCATCTGTCGATGGACACTTAGGTTACTTCCATGTCCTGGCTATTGTAAATAGAGCTGCAGTGAACATTGTGGTACATGACTCCTTTTGGAATTATGGTTTTCTCAGGGTATATGCCCAGTAGTGGGATTGCTGGGTTGTATGATAGTTCGATTTTTAGTTTTTTAAGGAACGTCCATACTGTTCTCCATAGTGGCTGTATCAGTTTACATTCCCACCAACAGTGCAAGAGGGTTCCCTTTTCTCCAGACCCTCTCCAGCCAGCATTTATTGTTTGTAGATTTTTTGATGATGGCCATTCTGACCAGTGTGAGGTGATACCCCACTGTAGTTTTGATTTGCATTTCTCTAATGATTAGTGATGTTGAGCATCCTTTCATGTGTTGGTTGGCAATCTGTATATCTTCTTTGGAGAAATGTCTATTTAGGTCTTCTGCCCATTTTGGGATTGGGTTGTTTGTGTTTTTGATACTGAGCTGCATGAGCTGTTTGTATATTTTGGAGATTAATCCTTTGTCAGTTGCTTCGTTTGCAAATATTTTCTTCCATTCTGAGGGTTGTCTTTTTGTCTTGTTTATGGTTTCCTTTGCTGTGCAAAAGCTTTTACATTTCATTAGGTCCCATTTCTTTATTTTTGTTTTTATTTCCATTTCTCTAGGAGGTGGGTCAGAAAGGATCTTGCTGTGATTTATGTCATAGAGTGTTCAGCCTATGTTTTCCTCTAAGAGTTTTATAGAGTCTGGCCTTACATTTAGGTCTTTAATCCATTTTGAGTTTATTTTTGTGTATGTTGTTAGGAAGTGTTCTAATTTCATTCTTTTACATGTAGCGGTCCAGTTTTCCCAGTACCACTTATTGAAGAGGCTGTCTTTTCTCCATTGTATATTCTTGCCTCCTTTGTCAAAGATAAGGTGACCATATGTGCGTCCGTTTATCTCTGGGCTTTCTCTCCTGTTCCGTTGGTCTATATTTCTGTTTTTGTGCCAGTACCATACTGTCTTGATTACTGTAGCTTTGAGCTAGAGGAATCAGGACCCCTGCAAGATGGTTTTGAGGGCTAGAGATGTATTGGCTTGGCCAAAAAGTTCCTTCGGTTTTTAAGTAAAAATAAAAGACACATTTTTCATTTGCACCAAGAACTTTATTGAACAACATATTCACCCTTTTTTGTTCCACTGCCTACTGCCATTTTCAGGCAACTTCATAATTCCATTTTCCCAAAACTTTTTATCTTTTTGAGCAAATAACTCTTCCAGGTGCCTTTTGCAGTCTTCCAGGGAATGGAAATTTTTTCCATTAAGAGAATTTTGTAAAGACCTAAATAAATGGGAATCTGAAGGTACAGTGTCTGGTAAATATGGCGGATGAATCAGAACTTCCCAGCCAAGCTGTAACAGTTTTTGCCTGGTCATCGTAGAAATGTGCGGTCTTGCGTTATCCTGATGGAAGGTTACGTGTTTTCTGTTGGCTAATTCTGGACACTTTTCATTGAGTGCTGCTTTCAGTTGGTCTGATTGGGGCAGTACTTGTTAGAATTAATCGTTTGGTTTTCTGGAAGGAGCTCATAATAGAGGACTCCCTTCTGATCCCACCATATACACATCACCTTCTTTGGATGAAGACCAGCCTTAGGCGTGGTTGGTGACGGTTCATTTCACTTGCCCCACAGTCTCTTCCATTCCACGTTATTGGGCAGTATCCACTTTTTATCACCCATCACAGTTTGTTTTAGAAACAAAACGTTTTCATTACATTTCAATGGAGAATCGCATGTGGAAATACGGTTAAGAAGATTTTTTTCCCTTAACTTATGTGGAACCCAAACATCAAAGCGATGAACATAACCAAGTTGGTGCAAATGATTTTCAGCGCTTGATTTGGATATTTTGAGTATGTTGGCTATCTCCTGTGTGGTATAACGTTGATTGTTCTCAATTAATGTCCCGTTTTTTTGTTTTTTTTTTTAACATCTTTATTGGGGTATAATTGCTTTACAATGGTGTGTTAGTTTCTGCTTTATAACAGAGTGAGTCAGTTATACATATATATATGTTCCCATATCTCTTCCCTCTTTGTCTCCCTCCCTCCCACCCTCCCTATCCCACCCCTCCAGACAGCCACAAAGAACCGAGCCGGTTTCCCTGTGCCATGCGGCTGCTTCCCACTGGCTATCTACCTTACGTTTGTTAGTATATATATGTCCATGTCTCTCTCTCGCCCTAACACACCTCACCCTTCCCCCTCCCCATATCCTCAAGTCTGTTCTCCAGTAGGTCTCTGTCTTTATTCCTGTTTTACCCCTAGGTTCTTCATAACATTTTTTTTTCTTAAATTCCATATATATGTGTTAGCATACGGTATTTGTCCTTCTCTTTCTGACTTACTTCACTCCGTATGACAGACTCTAGATCTATCCACCTCATTACAAATAGCTCAATTTCGTTTCTTTTTATGGCTGAGTAATATTCCATTGTATATATGTGCCACATCTTCTTTATCCATTCATCCGACGGCGGGCACTTAGGTTGTTTCCATCTCCGGGCTATTGTAAATAGAGCTGCAATGAACATTTTGGTACATGACTCTTTCTGAATTCTGGTTTCCTCAGGGTATATACCTAGTAGTGGGATTGCTGGGTCATATGGTAGTTCTATTTGTAGTTTTTTAAGGAACCTCCATACTGTTCTCCATAGTGGCTGAACCAATTCACATTCCCACCAGCAGTGCAAGAGTGTTCCCTTTTCTCCACACCCTCTCCAGCATTTATTGTTTCTAGATTTTTTGATGATGGCCATTCTGACTGGTGTGAGATGATATCTCATTGTAGTTTTGATTTGCATTTCTCTAATGATTAATGATGTTGAGCATTCTTTCATGTGTTTGTTGGCAGTCTGTATATCTTCTTTGGAGAAATGTCTATTTAGGTCTTCTGCCCATTTTTGGATTGGGTTGTTTATTTTTTTGTTATTGAGCTGCATGAGCTGCCTGTAAATTTTAGAGATTAATCCTTTGTCAGTTGATTCATTTGCAAATATTTTCTCCCATTCTGAGGGCTGTCTTTTGGTCTTGTTTATGGTTTCCTTTGCTGTGCAAAAGCTTTGAAGTTTCATTAGGTCCCATTTGTTTATTTTTGTTTTTATCTCCATTACTCTAGGAGATGGGTCAAGAAGGATCTTGCTGTGATTTATGTCATAGAGTGTTCTGCCTATGTTTTCCTCTAAGAGTTTGATAGTTTCTGGCCTTACATTTAGGTCTTTAATCCATTTTGAGCTTATTTTTGTGTATGGTGTTAGGGAGTGATCTAATCTCATACTTTTACATGTACCTATCCAATTTTCCCAGCACCACTTATTGAAGAGGCTGTCCTTTCTCCACTGTATATTCCTGCCACCTTTATCAAAGATAAGGTGACCATATGTGCATGGGTTTATCTCTGGGCTTTCTATCCTATTCCATTGATCTATCTTTCTGTTTTTGTGCCAGTACCATACTGTCTTGATTACTGTAGCTTTGTAGTATAGTCTGAAGTCAGGCAGCCTGATTCCTCCAGCTCCATTTTTTGTTCTCAAGATTGCTTTGGCTATTCGGGGTCTTTTGTGTTTCCATACAAATTGTGAAATTTTTTGTTCTAGTTCTGTGAAAAATGCCAGTGGTAGTTTGATAGGGATTGCATTGAATCTATAGATTGCTTTGGGAAGTAGAGTCATTTTCACAATGTTGATTCTTCCAATCCAAGAACATGGTATATCTCTCCATCTGTTTGTATCATCTTTAATTTCTTTCATCAGTGTCTTATAATTTTCTGCATACAGGTCTTTTGTCTCCTTAGGTAGGTTTATTCCTAGATATTTTATTCTTTTTGTTGCAATGGTAAATGGGAGTGTTTTCTTGATTTCACTTTCAGATTTTTCATCATTAGTATATAGGAATGCCAGAGATTTCTGTGCATTAATTTTGTATCCTGCTACTTTACCAAATTCATTGATTAGCTCTAGTAGTTTTCTGGTAGCATCTTTAGGATTCTCTATGTATAGTATCATGTCATCTGCAAACAGTGACAGCTTTACTTCTTCTTTTCCGATTTGGATTCCTTTTATTTCCTTTTCTTCTCTGATTGCTGTGGCTAAAACTTCCAAAACTATGTTGAATAAGAGTGGTGAGAGTGGGCAACCTTGTCTTGTTCCTGACCTTAGTGGAAATGCTTTCAGTTTTTCGCCATTGAGGATGATGTTGGCTGTGGGCTTGTCATATACGGCCTTTATTATATTGAGGAAAGTTCCCTCTACACCTACTTTCTGCAGGGTTTTTATCATAAATGGGTGTTGAATTTTGTCAAAAGCTTTCTCTGCATCTATTGAGATGATCATATGGTTTTTCTCCTTCAATTTGTTAATATGGTTAATCACATTGATAGATTTGCGTATATTGAAGAATCCTTGCATTCCTGGAATAAACCCCACTTGATCATGGTGTATGATCCTTTTAATGTGCTGTTGGATTCTGTTTGCTAGTATTTTGTTGAGGATTTTTGCATCTATGTTCATCAGTGATATTGGCCTGTAGTTTTCTTTCTTTGTGACATCCTTGTCTGGTTTTGGTATCAAGGTGATGGTGGCCTCGTAGAATGAGTTTGGGAGTGTTCCTCCCTCTGCTATATTTTGGAAGAGTTTGAGAAGAATAGGTGTTAGCTCTTCTCTAAATGTTTGATAGAATTCGCCTGTGAAGCCATCTGGTCCTGGGCTTTTGTTTGTTGGAAGATTTTTAATCACAGTTTCAATTTCAGTGTTTGTGATTGGTCTGTTCATATTTTCTATTTCTTCCTGATTCAGTCTTGGCAGTTTGTGCATTTCTAAGAATTTGTCCATTTCTTCCAGATTGTCCATTTTATTGGCATAGAGTTGCTTGTAGTAATCCCTCATGATTTTTTGTATTTCTGCAGTGTCAGTTGTTACTTCTCCTTTTTCATTTCTGATTCTATTGATTTGAGTCTTCTCCCTTATTTTCTTGATGAGTCTGGCTAATGGTTTATCAATTTTGTTAATCTTCTCAAAGAACCAGCTTTTAGTTTTATTGATCTTTGCTATTGTTTCCTTCATTTCTTTTTCATTTATTTCTGATCTGATTTTTATGATTTCTTTCCTTCTGCTAACTCTGGGGTTTTTTTGTTCTTCTTTCTCTAATTGCTTGAGGTGCAAGGTTAGGTTGTTTATTCGAGATGTTTCCTGCTTCTTAAGGTGGGCTTGTATTGCTATAAACTTCCCTCTTAGAACTGCTTTTGCTGCATCCCATAGGTTTTGGGTCGTTGTATCTCCATTGTCATTTGTTTCTAGGTATTTTTTAATTTCCTCTTTGATTTCTTCAGTGATCACTTCGTTACTAAGTAGTGTATTGTTTAGCCTCCATGTGTTTGTATTTTTTACTGCTCTTTTCCTATAATTGATATCTAATCTCATGGCGTTGTGGTCGGAAAAGATACTTGATATAATTTCAATTTTCTTAAATTTACCAAGGCTTGATTTGTGACCCAAGATATGATCTATCCTGGAGAATGTTCCATGAGCACTTGAGAAAAATGTGTATTCTGTTGTTTTTGGATGGAGTGTCCTATAAATATCAATTAAGTCCATCCTGTTTAATGTATCATTTAAAGCTTGTGTTTCCTTATTTATTTTCATTTTGGATGATCTGTCCATTGGTGAAAGTGGGGTGTTGAAGTCCCCTACTATGAATGTGTTACTGTCGATTTCCCCTTTTATGGCTGCTAGTTTTTGCCTTATGTATTGAGGTGCTCCTATGTTGGGTGCATAAATATTTACAATTGTTATATCTTCTTCTTGGATCGATCCCTTAATCATTATGTAGTGTCCTTCTTTGTCTCTTCTGATAGTCCTTATTTTAAAGTCTATTTTGTCTGATATGAGAATTGCTACTCCAGCTTTCTTTTGGTTTCCATTTGCATGGAATATCTTTTTCCATCCCCTTACTTTCAGTCTGTATGTGTCTCTAGGTCTGAAGTGGGTCTCTTGTAGACAGCATATATATGGGTCTTGTTTTTGTATCCATTCAGCCAATCTGTGTCTTTTGGTGGGAGCATTTAGTCCATTTACATTTAAGGTAATTATCGATATGTATGTTCCTATTCCCATTTTCTAAATTGTTTTGGGTTCGTTATTATAGGACTTTTCCTTCTCTTGTGTTTTTGTCTAGAGAAGTTCCTTTAGCATTTGTTGTAAAGCTGGTTTGGTGGTGCTGAACTCTCTCAGCTTTTGCTTGTCTGTAAAGGTTTTAATTTCTCCATCAAATCTGAATGAGATCCTTGCTGGGTAGAGTAATCTTGGTTGCAGGTTTTTCTCCTTCATCACTTTCAGTATGTCCTGCCACTCCCTTCTGGCTTGTAGAGTTTCTGCTGAGAGATCAGCTGTTAACCTTATGGGGATTCCCTTGTGTGTTATTTGTTGTTTTTCCCTTGCTGCTTTTAATATGCTTTCTTTGTATTTAGTTTTTGACAGTTTGATTAATATGTGTCTTGGCGTATTTCTCCTTGAATTTATCCTGTATGGGACTCTCTGTGCTTCCTGGACTTGATTAACGATTTCCTTTCCCATATTAGGGAAGTTTTCAACTATAATCTCTTCAAATATTTTCTCAGTCCCTTTCTTTTTCTCTTCTTCTTCTGGAACCCCTATAATTCGAATGTTGGTGCGTTTAATGTTGTCCCAGAGGTCTCTGAGACTGTCCTCAGTTCTTTTCATTCTTTTTTCTTTATTCTGCTCTGCAGTAGTTATTTCCACTATTTTATCTTCCAGGTCACTTATCCGTTCTTCTGCCTCATTTATTCTGCTATTGATCCCATCTAGAGTATTTTTCATTTCATTTATTGTGTTGTTCATCATTGTCTGTTTCATCTTTATTTCTTCTAGGTCCTTGTTAACTGCTTCTTGCATTTTGTCCATTCTATTTCCAAGATTTTGGATCATCTTTACTATCATTATTCTGAACTCTTTTTCAGGTAGACTGCCTATTTCCTCTTCATTTGTTAGGTCTGGTGGGTTTTTATCCTGCTCCTTCATCTGCTGTGTGTTTTTCTGTCTTCTCATTTTGCTTATCTTACTGTGATTGGGTTCACCTTTTTGCAGGCTGCAAGTTCGTAGCTCCCGTTGTTTTTGATGTCTGTCTCCAGTGGCTAAGGTTGGTTCAGTGGGTTGTGTAGGCTTCCTGGTGGAGGGGACTAGTGGCTGTGTTGTGGTGTATGAGGCTAGATCTTGTCTCTCTAGTGGGCAGGTCCACGTCTGGTGGTGTGTTTTGGGGTGTCTGTGGACTTATTATGATTTTAGGCAGCCTCTCTGCTAGTGGGTGGGGTTGTGTTCCTGTTTTGCTATATGGTTGGCATAGGTTGTCCATCACTGTAGCTTGCTGGTCGTTGAGTGAAGCTGGGTGCTGGTGTTGAGATGGAGATCTCTGGGAGATTTTCGCCGTTTGATATTATGTGGGGCTGGGAGGTCTCTTCTTGACGAGTGTTCTGAAGTTGGCTCTCCCACCTCAGAGGCAGAGTCCTGACTCCTGGCTGGAGCAGCAAGAGCCTTTCATCCACTCGGCTGTTTGGAGGTCAGAAGTATGAAACGGTTCTCACTGGATTAAAGACAAGTGTTGGCAGGACCGTGAACCGTTTTGGACACTCTGAGGGAGACTCGGTGTTTGTGTCCTTTCCAGCTTCTAGAGCTGCCCAAATTACTTGGCTCAGACACACCGTTCCATCTTCAAACCTGACAATGGCCAGTAGAACGTCCTCACACCGTCTAACTCGGACTGTCTAATGTCCCGTTTTGATTGCTATCAACTTCAACTTGTGTACCTGACCGTGGAGCATCGGCCAGTGAGAAATCTCTGGTACGAAACTTCGTAAACCACTTTTGACGTGTTTGATCAGCCACAGCACCTTCTCCATACACTGCACAAATCTTTTTTTGCGTTTCAGTTGTGTTTTTACCTTTCTTGAAGTAATAAAGCATAATAATCGAAAATGTTCTCTCTTTTCTTCCATCTTCAATATTAAAATGGCTACACAAAAATCCACCAATTTTGATAAGTCTTTTTTTAAATGCACGCTGATATAACAGCTGTCACTAACAAAATTGTTTCCAATGAAGTTAAAGACAACTAAGTGCCACTAGGGCCATCTTATGGAAAAACTGAATGAATCTTTTGGCCACCCCAATATTTAGTGGCTATAGAAAAGTCAGGTAGGCCCAGACTGTAACCTGGCATCGTGCTCTGAGGAAGGAAGGGCATGTCAGTTCACTGAGTAGTACTTTATGTGTTAGGTACCACCACATGCTTATCTCCTTTCATGTTTTCTCTAAAGAGTTGAGTCAGCTGATTCTTAGATCATGGGATAGCACACAGCCAATATGAATTCACTGTTATATTTAGAATCCCAATAAAATTGCAAGAGATGTGTATCAGTGGTAGCATCCTGGCTTGGATAGATGCAGAAGTTGATGTTGAAAGCAGACTGTTCCGATACCTTGCCAGGAGTCACAGTAGCGGAGCCAAGAATGAATCCCTAGACCCCGGTTTAGTCTCTGTTATTCATCATTCTCTTTCACCTGCAGTTAAGGTGGTGAAGTATGTAGCTTGTCTCGTGTGTTTTAATTAATAATTCCAAGATCCCCTCAACCAAGATGATAGTTAGTCAATAAGTTTTAACCCAAACTTGTAAAGCCAGTAGATGAAAATGGCCTTTGGACTACCTTGCTGTTTTTATTTGCTCATATTCTAAATGAACAGTAAAGCTTGGCTAAGTACTTATGGAATCCTGAATTACGGATTTCTCTTAGTTTTCCCTCTCTTTTCTAATAAGTGTCTCTTCCGAGAGCATTGTTTCTTTTTCTTAAAATTTTTATTGGAGTATAGTTGATTTACATTGTTGTGTTGGTTTCTGCTATACAGCACAGTGAATCAGTTATGCATACCCATAGGTCCACTCTTTTTTAGATTCTTTTCCCATGTAGGTCATTACAGAGTATTGAGTAGAGTTCCCTGTGCTATACAGTTGGTCCTTTTAAGTTATCGAGAACATTGTTTCTTATTTCAGTTTCCACAGTGGTAGCCTAATGTAATTCCTTAAGGTGTAGTTGATAGTTACTCTCACAAGATGCTTTGATGACATCTATCTGTAAAAGATTGTGGGGCTTCCCTGGTGGCGCAGTGGTTGAGAGTCCGCCTGCCGACGCAGGGGACACGGGTTCGTGCCCCGGTCCGGGAAGATCCCACGTGCCGCGGAGCGGCTGGGCCCGTGAGCCATGGCCGCTGGGCCTGCGCGTCTGGAGCCTGTGCTCCTCAACGGGAGAGGCCACCACAGTGAGAGGCCCGCGCACCGCAAAAAAAAAAAAAAAAAAAAAGATTGTGTAGGTTGTGGATTAAAAGGATCAGAAGTCTAAAAATTCTTTAAACTCCAGAACATAGAAATCCTCTTTTATTTCAAGTGATCACGTAGGGTGTTTAAAAGGAAACTCCTTAGTACAAAAAGTTTCTAATTCTTTTTTTCAATTTGTTAGTGTACCAATAGATCACTGTTTTTTATTCTTTCATTTTTTTCAGCACCACTTTTTTTTTTTTTTTTCGCGTTACATGGGCCTCTCACTGTTGTGGCCTCTCCCGTTGTGGAGCACAGGCTCTGCACGTGCAGGCTCAACCGCCATGGCTCACGGGCCCAGCCGCTCCGCGGCACGTGGGATCTTCCCGGACCAGGGCATGAACCTGTGTCCCCTGCATCGGCAGGCGGACTCTCAACCACTGCGCCACCCAGGAAGCCCTCAGCACCACTTTGTATTTTACCGCTCTCATCTTTCTAAATCTT
>NW_006791593.1:231160-232505 GCF_000442215.2 Lipotes vexillifer
TGCCAAGTATTGCTTTTGACCTTGATGACCGACTTTGATCTACATGATACCTGGTGTCAGTCTGAAAGAGGTAGAGTCCTTGAGACTGAATTAGGGAAAAGGTTGGGAAAAGAAATGGAGTGGGCACCAATGACACATCCTTCTAGAACACTGAGCTGTAAGTTCTTTCCAAAGCATAAGTCACTTCTTCCATTTGTCTGCACACCTGGGATTCTTCTTCATTCAAAGCCCGTGTCTGCTTTTAACAGGAACCTCTCGAAAGTAGAAGAGCTGAGTGTTGCCAGTGTTTAAAATGATAATAGTGCTTAGATTTATGAAGCGCTTTTCTTTTTCAGGGGGGAGAGGGATATGATGCAGGAATGTGTACTGGGAAGGTGTGGAGTAGGGGAGGGAGGTGTCAGAATCTCTGCTAGGAGTCCAATCCCTATCCCCAACCTACCTTGTGAGTTTTTGTGTGAAGGATGTGGAAGCAGAGACAAATAGATGCTCAGGACTCACTGGTGTGGTGGGAGCACCTGGGCCTTGCAGGCTGGAACACCTTGGATTTGAATCCCAGCCACGTCACTTTTTTTTTTTTTTTTTTTTCACTGTTGTGGCCTCTCCCGTTGCGGGACGCGCAGGCTCAGCGGCCATGGCTCACGGGCCCAGCCGCTCTGCGGCATGTGGGATCTTCCCGGACCGGGACACGAACCCGTGTCCCCTGCATCAACAGGCGGACTCTCAACCACTGCGCCACCAGGGGAGCTCCCAGCCACGTCACTTTTACCTGTGAGGCGCTGGGCACGTTACTTGACCTGTCTGAGTATCAGTTTCCTTGTCTGTAAAGTAGACATGCTAACTACTCAGCAGGGGACTTAAATGAAAGAATACAAGATATGTAAATATGATGTGCCTTAAGTATACCTGACCCAGAGAAGGTAAGCGATAAATGGTTGCTGTATTATTAATAGCAACAAGAAGAAAGGTGCTCACCTCCCCTTCCTGTTTACAGAGGGTTCCTGGGGGCCATGATTTCTTCATTTCTGTGTTCTGGCACATGGGAGGGCACTCAGTTCATATTTACGGAGTGAACTAACTCCTAGCAGGCTTACAAGATATAAGTTTATGGTTTTATTTTGCATTTGTGAGCCTAGCCCAGGGCTTGGCACCTGTGATTTTGGCAGGAATCGAGAAGAAGGGTGTTAAGTGTCAGGGAGCTTCAGTTTGGTATGACAGTCAATACCCAAATAGTGGAGCAAATCATCATCTTAATACACTGAGATGCCTCACCACTGGAAGGTACACGGTCCTGCAGAGTGAACAGCGGTGGGGGATGTTACCAAGTTTGGGGGCTAGGGGAAGAAAA
>NW_006791593.1:232515-262321 GCF_000442215.2 Lipotes vexillifer
TATTCAATATTAAAATCCAAGTCACCTGACTTCCCAGTCTGGGCCTTGTCTCTCACTTCTGGAGTGATGGGGGACAGCTTGATACATTACTCGGGTAGTAGGGCGGTTTAACTGCTGTTGGTTGGCAGGTGTGTCGGCATTGCCTGGAAGACTGAAATGTGGCCACTGAGTCTTCTTTGATCTCACACTCACGTGAAGACTGCCAGGGTAGGGGCTACAGTCTCTATTTCAATGTCTCTTGCAGTTACCAGTTCGACTCCTCCAGGCTTTGCCCTTATTGTTGTCCCCCATGAGCTACCCTGTCTGGTGGCTGAGTGCAAGTGAGATTTGTCTGCTGTAGTCCGTGGTCCTCATCGTTTCTCTCCTGCCCTTGAAAACTTCGATGACATCTCATTATCTACATATCATTTTCTAACTCCTCGGCAAGACGGTCAAGGCCTCGTATGATCAGCCCCAGGGTGGTTTTCCAGCCTCGTCCGCCAGCCCTCATGCAGCCCATGCTCATGCCAAACAGTCACCTTGGCATTTTCCACATGGATCCGGTGCCTTATCACTCCCGGCCTTTCCTCACGTGGTTCCAGCACCTGAAATACTGGCTGTCCACGTCATTCCCTGCAGACCTCGTCCCCACCATCCAAACAGTGAAGTTGTGTCACCTTTTCCTACTCCCGCCCCAGCTCCTCTGTTCCCTCCTCCACTGTGGCAGTTTTCACACTCTGCCTTTAGTGCAGTTATTTGAAAGCTTGCCATTCTTCTCCTTATGTTTTAAAATTTTATTGAAGTATAGTTGATTTAGAGCGTTGTGTTAATTTCTGCTGTCCAGCAAAGTGACTCAGTTTTGCATATGTGTACTCTTTTTCATATTCTTTTCCATTATGGTTTGTCACAGGATATCGAACCTAGTTCCCTATGCGATACAGTAGGACCTTGTTGTTTATCCCTTCCATGTATAATAGTTTGCATCTGTTAATCCCAAACTCCCAATCCATCCTCCCTCCCCCACCCCACTCCTCCCCCCTTGGCAACCACAAGTCTGTTCTCTATGTTTGTGTCTGTTTTATAGATAAGTTCATTTGTGTTGTGTTTTAGATTCCACATGTAAGTGCTATCGTATGGTATTTGTCTTTCTCTTTCTGACTTACTTTGCATAGTATGATCATCTGTAGATCCATCCATGTTTCTGGAAATGGCATTATTTCATTCTTTTTAACAGCTGAGTAGTATTTCATTGTCTATAGGTACCATATCTTCTTTATCCATTCATCTGTCAATGGACATTTAGGCTGTTTCCATGTCTTAGCTACTGTAAGTAGTGCTGCTATGAGCATAGGGGTGCATGTATCTTTTGGAATTATAGTTTTGTCTGGATATGTGCCCAGGAGTGATATTGCTGGATCATATGGCAACTCTGTTTTTAGTTTTTTGAGGAACCTCCATACTGTTTTCCATAGTAAAGCATGCCGTTCTTTTAATGAAACCGTGAGGTTCTACAGAGTGGGGACTGAGTCGTATCATCTCTGCATGGCAAGCGTGTGGGTGATGGTGTCTGGGGAGCACACCGAGTGTTGAATTGAATTGTCTAGGCCACACCATTGCAGGTTGTGCTCTGTTGTGCTTAAACCTGCTTAGGACGTTGGCAGCAACTGCCTGAGGAATTGACTCTTGTTCACTACAGGTGCCGTACCTCTGTGTTTATGTAACAAACCTCTCTTGAGGACCTGTCCCCTGTGCACTAGATTCATGTAGCAATGGTAGATGTAATAGAGTTATATTCTTCCTGGCCTTTTTTCTTGTGCCAAGAAGTTAGCTGTATCCCTTTATCTCATTTTGGGTAATGCTGTAATGCCATTTAATATTACATATGGCTCATAAGTTGACATGCCCATGTTTTATATGTTTACAGCTATTAAATTTATATTTGTACCTAGAGTTCTCGTCTGAGATCCGTACTTAACATATTCAGTAGCTTCCTAAACATGACCACTAGAATGCCCCACAGTCCCCTCAGATTCAACATGTCTAACGCAGAGCTCAGGATTCACCTCCCAAACCATTCCCCTGCCAGCAAGCCCTGCCCCTCTCATCCTGCTGTGCAAACTAGAAACCTGGGGGTCATTCTTAAAATTTCCCTTTTTCATATTCGTCATTTAATTTGTCACCAAATAATTTAGATTTTGCCTCAAGCACTACTGCTAGCGCCCAACTCAGGCTGCCCTCTCCTCTTGCCCAGGCTGTAACAGCTGGGTGAGCCAAGAACCATGGATGGCCAGGAGTGGGGTTGGTTACCAGCCAGCAAGGACTGGGACGGTGAGTTGCTGAAAGGGATCAGTGGGACAGAGGCAAAGGCAGAGGACTGGACAGGGAGGACCGTGGCAACATCACGGCAGAGGTGGGTCTTCTTGCTGTGCAAAGAGCCCCTTGCAGAATGCACACATAAGGCATCTGGAAATCGAGAGGCTGACTTTGGAGAGTGTGCCGTTGGGGAGCTGGAGAGACCCTGAGAGAGGCTGGCCAGGCCCCTGTATTCGTTGCTCAGCTACCCACATGTGATCCCCTTGGTGCACAGTTTCTGCTGTGGGCCTGGATTTTTATGAGGAGAGTTGAATTTCATATGCATTCCTGATGTGCACCTTCCTCTTGTGCAAGCTGTAGCATTCCCTTTCTGGAACGCTTGGCATCTTTATAAGGAGGTGGTACCTGAATACTGGCGGGCAGGGTCAGGTTGTTTCTTGGTGACAATAACAAATGACTGTAGACCTTGGAGGGTCTGGAGGCCCACTGGATATCCTGGTGGGAAGAGTCCCACAGTGTGTGCTTGTGCTTGTAGCCGTGTCTCCTTGCTTATGTGTGTTTGGGAAGGAAGCAGTGGCCCCATGCCCCTCCCTGCCTAGGTGCTGGTTTGCAAGACTGCCTTATTTTTCCCAAGAGACAGTCGGTCTACTCTAAAGGATGACATGTTAACGTGCAAAGGCCGATATTCCACCTCACATGGTGCTTCAGAAGGCAGGATCAACAGCCGAGCTTCAGAAAGGTTCAGACCTAGGGTAGTGCTACGCATTTGTTTCCTGGGAGGAAATTTCACTTCTCTAATAGAGGCCAGGGGTTGAGGTAGGGATAGGGGAGGGGAGAGGTGAGAGGAAACTCCTAGCTACCAATTATTGTTGTCCTCCTTGGCTGCAGAGAGGTGCAAGCTGTTAAAAGGCAGGTGTCTGATTCTCCACAACATCCTTTTTTTTTTTCTTTTTTTCCTTTTGAACGAAGGAAAGCGGGCCACTTAAATTCTCTCCATAGGCCCAAAGGCAGAAGGAATCTTGGCATTTATGAGAGGGGCCCCAGAGTCCAGGTTAGTGACCTAAGGCGGGGCAGCCTGCTTTAAAGAGGCTCTGGCAAAGGTCATTACCTAAAAGTAGTTTTGTTCTGAGTGAAATTAAAAACAGAGAGGGTGTATGCGAATGAAATGTGTATGTACTACAGCAAATACAATAAATAATCAGTGCCTTCTCTCAGTATAAAATCATTCATCTCTATGATAGGAATCTTCTCTGAAATGAGGCAGTTCTGTAAAACTCCTGGGAAAGACACACTTAAAGTTAAAGCCACTCATTTCTCACTTCTTACTTCCACTGTGTACTTTCTAAGCAAAGTAGACCCGTATCTGAAGCTTCTTCATGCAGTGGTCCAAAGCCTGTTCGTTCGATAAATATTCTAGATGTTATTTGAGCGGGTGCGTGCATATAGAGAAGGAAAGCGCAGCAGAATGCACTTGGTCTGCATCATATGATGTGTATGTATAACAGTGCCCAGAAGAGGTGAGCTTGTGTGATTTGGAGGCATTTAGTCTGGATTCATCCTCCAGCTTTGTCACCCATTGTCTGTGGGACTTTAGGCAAACTACTCAACCTCTCTGAACTTTAGTTTTCTCCCCTGAAAAATGGGGATAACTGCACCTCGTCTCAGGATGGGTGGGAAGATAAAGTGCTTTACCACCCGCAGTGTGTGAACATCAATATCATCCCTCCAACGACAGCCCTGGTTATTGCTTTATCTGTGGTCCGCCCAGATCCGCCTCTGTGGCCTCAGCTGGTGGCAGTGTGTGCACTCTGTCACGTGATTACCGAGCATAACTTCTCTTCAGGGGCCTGAGGTCAGATGCTTCCTCTGCGCCGTCATCTGTTGGCACTGGGTGGACCTGTCTCCTGCTGCCAAACTGACTCATCTCCAAGACCCCCTTCCCCTCTCCTCCCCCTGTTCAGGCACAGAAGTCCGGCTCTGGAGGGAACACTCAGGCCGCAGAAGACCTGCTGCTGCTCGGCAAGCCTCTGACAGACCTTATCAGCCTGCTCATCCCGCTGGTAAGAGCTCACACACCTGCT
Source organism: Lipotes vexillifer (assembly GCF_000442215.2). NCBI lineage: Eukaryota > Metazoa > Chordata > Mammalia > Artiodactyla > Lipotidae > Lipotes > Lipotes vexillifer. Next base: position 236,889 of record NW_006791593.1, read on the forward strand.
GTGTGTCTCTCAGGTCGTTGCAGAGGGTGAAGTGATTTTATTTGAATTTCATGATGTCTTGAGTTGCTGTGCTCTTTTGATTCCTTTCAAAACTAGAACCAAAAGAAATTTCAGAGGATTATTTAGCCTGGAAATACTAAATTTCTACTTTAATATGCGGTGGCTCATCATTCATTTAAGTGGATATTTAAGTAAGGCAGAGCCTCAAATTCTTCTTAACGGATGTGAAGTTAAAAAAAAAAAAAAAAAAGGAAAATCGAGAAATGAATTCCAAGAAGGAAGAAGAAATCCATTGTGGGCGTCAATTCTCTTTCAAAAAGATATTTTAGGGTTACTTGGCATGCAGGACTACCCTGAAATGCAGAAGCTCAGACAGAGCTAGAGCATATCCACCACAGTCTCCATAGAAATAGAATGAAATAAGTGAAATTACACGAAAACAGATGAGACTGCACAAGACTACTGAGTATGTGAAAAGAACCCAATGGAGACTTGGGAGTTTGGACCAACTGAACCTCATTGTAGTTTTGACTTGCATTTCCCTGATAATTAGCAATGTTGAGCATCTTTTCATGTGCCTATTGGCTATCTGTATGTCTTCTTTGGAGAAGTGTCTTTGTAGGTCTGCCGCCCATTTTTTTGATTGGTTTGTTTGTTATTTTTGTTATTGAGCTGTTTGTATGTTTTGGAAATATGCAGGACATAGATGGGGCTCCAGTGGACAGAGGGAAGACTAACCAAATCATGCACTCTTTAAGGACATATGAAAGACTCAAAACATCCCCATTAAATATAACTGATGCAATATATGATATGTAGGATAATACTTATAGCATATAAGATTTAAACAATGAAAAAAGCTTAAAGGCAGTTGAAGAATCTATTTCAGGTAAACTTCTAGGACACTATTTCACATATGTATCTTATAGACAGGGTTTTGGTGTTTGCCACATTCTGAGATTTGCTTTAATAGTTGAATTTATTCCAGTTAGATTTATTCTTAAACCTATCTTTGGGGCTTCCCTGGTGGCGCAGTGGTTGAGAATCTGCCTGCCAATGCAGACAACACGGGTTCGAGCCCTGGTCTGGGAAGATCCCACATGCCATGGAGCAACTGGGCCCGTGAGCCACAATTACTGAGCCTGCGCGTCTGGAGCCTGTGCTCCGCAACAACAGAGGCCGCGATAGTGAGAGGCCTGCGCACCGCGATGAAGAGTGACCCCCACTTGCCACAACTAGAGAAAGCCCATGCACAGAAATGAAGACCCAACACAGCCATAAATAAATAAATAAATAAATACATTGTGTATTATTAAAAAAAAAAAAAAAACTTATAAAAAAAACCTATCTTTGGTCTTAATTTTATTGTCTTATTGTATATTTTCTTTCTAAATGTTTTCCTCTATTAGACGTAAGGTTTAATGCAAAACAAAAAACCTTTATCAGGACAAAGAGAAGGACTCTACAATGGTAAGGAGTAAAATCCACAGGAAGATACAATAACTATGAACCTTTTTGTGTCAGATATCAGAGCACAGAACTATAAAAACAGAGAAGGACCAAAACATACAGGGAAGAACAAGTACAGTAATATCAAGAGATTTAACCTGTCTTTCTCGTCAAGTGGATGAAAATGATGATGTAGAGCAGGGGTTGACAAACTAAGGCATGTGGACTAACTCTGGCCCACTGCCTCTTTTTGTAAGTAAAGTTTTATTGAATACAGCCACACAAACAATTGTCTATGGCTGCTTTTGCATCTTGACGGTAGAGTTGAGGAGTTACAACAGGGACTCTGTAGCTCACAGGCCTGTGTTGTTTACTTTCTGGCTCTTTACGGAAAAGGTTTGTTGACCCCTGGTATAGAGGATATGAAAACTTTAGTAAGATTAATCTAGTAGAAGTATATCCGTCTCTCTACCCTGAAAATAGAGACTGTACCTTCTTTTCAATTTTCTGGAAATACTTTAAAAAGTTCACCATGCGTTAGGTTAAAATCATATCAATAAATTCCAATAAGTAGGAATTGTATAGACCACATTGTTTAACCATAATACACTTAAACTAGAAGGAAAAATAAAAACAATAAAAATACACTGTTAGCAAATATTATTGATGAGCACAGTCAAAGACATTGTGATTGTATCAGTCTGGGTCCCATCAGAAGACAAACCACATAGTGATTTAAACAAGAGAATTTCAGTATAAAGAATTATTAAGCTATAATTGGAGATTAAATGGAAGATTTACAAAGAACTCTGTAGGGTATCCGAAAGCTGAGGGAGAGGGAGAGTACCTCAGGAAGGACAAACTTGAAAGGGGATGCCTCTTCCCCAAGGCTGTGGGTCAGACCTCATTGGAGAAGATGTGACTACAGCCCACAGGACAGTGGGCAGATTTGCTGGGTTGCCCAGGCCAGAGCTGGTCCACAATCCCTGGGAAGCAGGAAGCAACCCTTGAGAGTGCCGGTGAATCGTAGCTAGTGGGCAGACACACAGAGGGTGGCAGGGTGCCGCTGCTGGTGGTGGGAGGCCTGGAGGGTCCGATGTCTGTGTAGGGAGGACCACAGGAGACGAACCCAGAGAGGCAGGCAAGTAGGAGGAGTCGGGGTGCCAGTGCTCGGGAAAGCCTGGAATGTATAGTCTCCACTAGGGAGAGCAGTGGAACTGTGATCACAGGCCAGGCTAGGATGAGGGCTGCAGAGGGACCCAATATTGTGGGCCCCCGCTAAGGTCAGACCTCCACCAGATGCCACGACACCCGTACTTCTGGCCTACACTACAGCCAGAAATAGCTGGAGAGCCCCTTCTTGCTGCAGTGTATCCTCTGAGATCTTTTCCCCAGCCTTTGGGACTCTGAACTCCTGTTACTAGTAACTTGATCACACTTAGGTTCTAGTACATTGGCCAAATGTCTGCCTAAAGTGTGTGAACTGTGTTGTGTACATACACATTTACCACTGGAGCCATTAGGTTTAAAAATGGCCTGCGACAAACATTCAATATGTCTTCTCTGGAAAAGATTAATACACATTTACAGCTGTGTATACAGTGAAGAAAAATAGTAATAAGGCTATTGAGGGCCTCAACTAGAGCACATACAGGCCAAAGATAAATTTTTATAGTGGTTGTTAAAAATGTGATAAGTTACAGAATGAGGTGCTGGAATTGCTTTCCCACAGGGAAAAATAAGCAGACTTTTAGTTTTCACTGGACTTGGGTAATTGCAGAAGTATTTTACCTAAAGGAAGGAGAATGACCTTGTTAGCTTTTGAGGTTCTTTCCGGATAGGGTCCTGTGAAAGTAAGCATACTTATCCTTCAGGGAGTATGAAACCTGTCAACCCATAATTTACGACCCATGTTTATACTTTACACTATAAAATCATAGTGAACTGTGGGTATAAGACTGATTCTCAGTCTTTTTTTTTATATATATAAATTTATTTATTTATTTATTTATGGCTGCGTTGGGTCTTCGTTGCTGCACCCCGGCTTTCTCTAGTTGCGGTGAGCGGGGGCTACTCTACGTTGTGGTGTGTGGGCTTCTCGTTGCAGTGGCTTCTCTTGTTGCAAAGTCCGGGCTCTAGTCGCGCGGGCTTCGGTAGTTGTGGCTTGTGGTCTCTAGAGCGCAGACTCAGTAGCTGTGGCTCACAGGCTTAGTTGCTTCACGGCATGTAGGATCTTCCCAGACCAGGGCTCTCACCGTGTCCCCTGCGTTGGCAGGCAGATTCTTAACCACTGCGCCACCAGGGAAGTCCTCTCAGTCTGTCTTGAGTGTGAACTACTTAGAGAATCTGATGATTCTGTACTCCCCAGGAAAAATGCCTAGAGTCACCTATATGCAAAGTTCTGTACACAATACAGAATTTCAAGGGGCTCTTTGAACCCTCAATTGGTAACCATAGTGTGAGTAAGGTATGGCTAATAAAATATATAACAAGTTGACTATGTCTCCTGAAGAAAAGATAAAGCAGGGTAGTTGTTTGACGTAAATATTTTCTTTTTTAAAAATAAATTTATTTATTCATTTTTGGCTGCGTTGGGTCTTCATTGCTGCATACGGGCTTTCTCTAGTTGCGGTGAGCAGGGGCTACTCTTCATTGCGGTGTGTGGGCTTTTCATTGCGGTGGCTGGCTTCTCTTGTTCGGGAGCACAGGCTCTAGGAGCACGGGCTTCAGTAGTTGTGGTGCACAGGCTCAGTAGTCGTGGCTCGCGGGCTCTAGAGCGCAGGCTCACTAATTGTGGCACACGGGCTTAGTTGTTCCGCGGGGCTCGGAACTGTGTCCCCTGCATTGGCAGGCAGATTCTTCACCACTGTGCCACCAGGGAAGCCGCTAAATATTTTCTTTTTCAAGAAAATACAAAGCCAGGATATGTATCCCAGGTGACTTTTGTAACTAGATAATTAATTGCTATAAAAATTACGCTGCAGGTTCCTTTTCCCCTATTAAAATAAGTATTTTCAAATTTATAAGAGATAATTGTTTTTTGTTTTGTTTTGTTTTGTTTTGCGGTACGCGGGCCTCTCACTGTTGTGGCCTCTCCCGTTGCGGAGCACAGGCTCCGGACGCGCAGGCTCAGCGGCCGTGGCTCACGGGCCCAGCCTCTCCACGGCATGTGGGATCTTCCCGGACGGGGGCACGAACCTGTGTCCCCTGCGTCGGAAGGTGGACTCTCAACCACTGCGCCACCAGGGAAGCCCATAGATAATTGTTTTTAAGGTTTTCCTTATTATATGCCAAAGATGCCAGTCTTCAGCCTGGCTTATACTTTTCATATTAACCATGCCTTTCTCGGCCGCTGGAAAGGTGTCCCTCTGCAGTCTGGGTAGGATTGCAGTCCTCACCTAGCATCTCCTATGTTGATCTCCTGTAATATCCTCTGGATAACTTTTTTTTTAGTGAAGTGTCTGGCAGTTCTTCTTGGCTGTAAACTTGTAGCCTCCTGACAAAAAATTATTGAATTACAGAGATCCAGCATATACTATGCAGATAATAATATACAGGATCCTCAGTATACCTTCGTAAGCATCATGCGTAAGATCAAAGAACAGCCATTGGGTGCACAAACATGCCAATTTATCACACAATACAATATAGAAATTCTTTTGCTATGCTTCTAGGTTCCCTGGGGCCCTGTGGAGGGAAAAACTAACTCCATGATTTGGGCCAAGGAAGAAGGGCTGTTTGAATTATTTTTCTTTTTTTGTTGTGATGAAATAAACATAACTTAAAATTTACCCCGTTAATCAATTTTAAGTGCTCAGTTCAGTAGTATTAAATATATTCATAATGTTGTGCAGTCATCACCACCACCCACCTCTGTAATTCTTTTCATCTTGTAAAACTGAAACTCTATACCCATTAAACAGTAACTATCCCTTCCCCGCTCCACACAGCCCGTCAGCCACCATTCTGTTGGGTTGGCCAAAAAGTGCCTTCGGTTTTTAAGTAAAAATAAAAGACATGTTTTTCATTTGCACCAAGAACTTTATTGAACAACGTATCCACCCTTTTGTTCCACTACCTTCTGCCATTTTTCAGGCAACTTCATAGTTCCATCTTCCCAAAACTTTTTATCTTTTTGAGCAAAGAACTGTTCCAGGTGCCTTTTACAGTCTTCCAGAGAATGGAAGTTTTTTCCATTAAGAGAATTTTGTGAAGACCTAAATAAATGCAAATCCGAAGTGCAGTGTCTGGTATATAGGGCGGATGAATCAGAACTGCCCAGCCAAGCTGTAACAGTTTTTGCCTGGTCATCATAGAAACATGCGGTCTTGCGTTACCCTGATGGAAGGTTACGTGTTTTCTGTTGACTAATTCTGGACACTTTTCATTGAGTGCTGCTTTCGGTTGGTCTAACTGGGAGCAGTACTTGCTGGAATTAAACGTTTGGTTTTCTGGAAGGAGCTTATAATAGAGGACTCCCTTCTGATCCCACCATATACACATCACCTTCTTTGGATGAAGACCAGCCTTAGGCGTGGCTGGTGACGGTTCATTTCACTTACCCCACAGTCTCTTCCATTCCACGTTATTGGGCAGTATCCACTTTTTATCACCCATCACAGTTTGTTTTAGAAACAAAACGTTTTCATTACATTTCAGTGGAGAATCTCATGTGGAAATACGGTTAAGATTTTTTTCCCTTAACCTATGTGGAACCCAAACATCGAAGCGATGAATATAACCAAGTTGGTGCAAATGATTTTCAGCGCTTGATTTGGATATTTTGAGTATGTTGGCTATCTCCTGTGTGGTATAACGTTGATTGATCTCAATTAATGTCCCGTTTTGATTGCTATCAACTTCAACTTGTGTACCTGACCGTGGAGCATCGGCCAGTGAGAAATCTCTGGTACGAAACTTCGTAAACCACTTTTGACGTGTTTGATCAGCCACAGCACCTTCTCCATACACTGCACAAATCTTTTTTTGCGTTTCAGTTGTGTTTTTACCTTTCTTGAAGTAATAAAGCATAATAATCGAAAATGTTCTCTTTTTTCTTCCATCTTCAATATTAAAATGGCTACACAAAAACACCAATTTTGATAAGTCTTTTTTTAAATGCACGCTGATATGACAGCTGTCACATACAGTCTAACAAAATTGTTTCCAATGAAGTTAAAGACAACTAAATGCTACTAGAGCCATCTTACAGGAAAAAATGAACAAAACTTTTGGCCAACCCATTATTTTCCGTCTCTGTGATTTTGACTCTTCTAAGTACCTCATGTATGTGGAGTCATATATTATTTGTCATTTTGTGAATGGCTTGTTTCTTTTAGCATAGAAGTGGTATTTCATTGCAGTTTTAATGTGTTTTTCTCTAACTATTAGTGATATTGCGCATCTTCTCATGTGCTTATTGATCATTTGGATATCTTCTTTGAAGAAATGTCTATTCACATCCTTTGCCCATTTTTGAATTAGGTTGTTTGGTTTCTTGTTGTCAAGTATTAGAAACTGTGTAATCTGAAAATTAACCCATTATCAAATATATGATATTAAAGTACTTTATGCCATTTCTGTGGATTGCCTTTTTACCTTGTTGATATTGTGTTTTGATGCACACTTTTTGAAAATTTTCATAAAGTCCAGTTTGCCTAATTTCTCATTTGTTGCCTGGTGCCTTTTGTGTCATATCCAGGAAATCGTTGCCAAATGCAGTGTCATGAAGATTTCGCCCTATGTTTCTTCCAAGAATTTTATAGTTTTAGGTCTTACACTTAGGTCTTTCATTCACTTTGAGTTTATTTTCGCGTGTGGTGTTAGGTAAGGGTCTAACTTCATTCTTTTGAATGTAGCTATCCAGTTTTCTCAGAACCGTTTGATGAAAAGACTATCCTTTCCCATTGAACGGTCTTGGCACCCTTCTCAAAAATCATTTGACTATATATGTGTGGGTTTATTTCTGGAATCTGTTCTCTTCAGTTAGTCTGTATGTCATTCTTCTGGTCTGATCATTGTAGAGTAAGTTTTAAAATCAAGGAGTCTAGCTCTATTTTCCTTTTTCAGGATGGTTTTGGTTATTTGGGGTGACTTGGAATTACATATGGATTTTTGGATGTGGTTTTCTATTTCTGCAGAAAACTTTATTGGAATTTTGAGAGGGATTGCATCGGATCTGTAGATTGCTTTGGGTACTATTGTTGTGTATTATATCGATTGATTTTCATATACTGAACCATCCTTGCATTCCAGGAATAAAGCCCACTTGTTCATGGTGTTTAATACTTTTAATATGCTGCTGAATTTGGTTGTCCAGAATTTTACGATTTTTGCATCAGTGGTCATTAGGGATATTGATCTGTAGTTTTATTTTTTATACTGTCTTTGTCTGGGTTTGGAATCAGGGTGATGCTGGACTCATAAAACAAGTTAGGTGTTCCCTTCTCTTCAATTGTTGGGAAAAATCTGAGAAGGATTCGTATTAGTTCTTCTTAAAATGTTTAACAGAATTCATCAGTGAAGCCCTCCAATTCTGGTTGGGGAAGTAATATCCCGCAAACTGCACGGTGTGGCCAAAAAAATTAATAAATAAATAGGGACTTCCCTGGTGGTCCAGTGGTTAAGAATCCGCCAGGAGATGTGGGTTCCATCCCTGGTTGGGAAACTAAGATCCCACATGACGTGGCGCAACGAAGCCCATGCACTCTAGAGAGCACGCCACAGCTGCAACTACTGAGCCTGCACACTCTGGAGCCTTCACGGCACAGCTAGAGAGCCCTCACACTGTGGCTGCTGAGTCCGTGCGCTCTGGAGCCCACGTGCCGCAAATACTGAGCCCGCATGCCACAACTAGAGAGAAGCCCATGCGCTGCAACGAACACACCGCACGCTGCAAGGAAAGATCCCAAATGCCGCAATAAAGATCCCATGTACTGCAACTAAAACCCTAAGCAGCCAAATAAATAAATAAAAATGTTAATAAGCAAACAAATAAATGAAAGAAAGGAAAATAGGGGACTGTTTTTTAAAAAAAAATCACATTATCTCACTTGGCATCCAGCACGGGCCGCAGAATTGGTGTTTGACGTGTAGCTGAGGAGCCAGCCCCATGTGCACACCAGGAGGTAGCACCTCAGCTCTGTTGTTGTGGTCTGCAGAGGTACTTGCAGAAGATTTTTGATTACTAATTCAATCTCCTTACTAGTTACAGTTCTATTCACATTTTCTACTTCTTCATGATTCAGTCTTGGTAGCTTTTGTGTTTCTGGGAGTTTTTTCAGCACGATATTTTTTTTTTTTGTAGGAATTGTTTAATTTGTTCTAAAATGTTCATGAAATACAAAGAACCTTAACATAGCCAAGACAGCTTTGGAAGAAAACAAAGTTGAAGGGTTGACACTACTTGATGTCAAGATGTACTATGAAGTTACTATAATCAAAATAGTGAGGTATTGGTGGAAAGATGCCTTTGAAGTTTGTGGATATGTTTGTTACCTTGATTGCTGTATGTTATAAATATGTGTAGGTTTTTGGCATGTCAGTTATGCTTCAAGGAAACTGTTAAAAATAAGTCCTTTTGAGGCTGCTCTATTATTTTCATTTCTTCCTGAATGAATTCACCTGGTAGTCATTGTGTTTAGTGGTTCTCTTTCTCTATTTTAGGCTTCCTTCCTATTCAGGCTCATTAAGAGTGGAAGTTATTTGTATTTTGTGATTCTGCTGTTTCTTTTCTCTGCACCAGCCCCTTGCTATCTAGTGATATTATGGTTACCTTGACTCTGCTCTGGGTCCGCAAATTCCAATATCATGATGATACTGGATTTATTGCAAATCCAGACATCGAGCCTGCAGGGGATTTGGCACAGGTTCTGTTGCTGCTCTTTTCAACAGTAGAGCAGCTTCATTTATTATCCGAAGCCCCAAGGCTGAAACAGCTTCTTCAGCTTCCTTTTGTGGACAGGAACCCCAGCCTCCATTTCACACTCTGTGCCTGACTTTTGTCCTAGCTGCACATGGGGTGTGGCCCCAGTTGTATTGGAGATCCTGGTTGGTATAGATACTTCTAACAGCTTTTGAACCTCAAGCTTCAGTGTGTTGTTTGTTTCATTTCTGGTCCACAAAGATATTTGTATCGTATAAATTTTTTTCTTCTTGTAGTTATTATGGAGGTGGTAGTGCAAAATTTGAAGTCTCACACTATCTTGACTGAAAGTCACTTGTCTGTTTAGTTCCCAGCCTTACTACCCACCCTTTCAAAGTGGTTGGCCATCACAGGCTCTCAGTAAATAATTGTGGGGTGCATGAATGAGATATAACAAGTGCCAAAACCTAGTTACAAAATGGTAATACGAGCTGATTTATATCATGCTGTTTGTATGTGTGTATAAAGGACACAAAAAGAAGTGAGGGTGGAGTGATTTATACCAAGGACTTAACAGGATATTTCTCGACAATTTTTTATTAAAATTTTGATTTAGGGTGTGAGTCATAAAACAAAGGTTTAGTGTAATGAGGTGGGGCAAGGATCCTCCTGAGAGGGCACAAGACAGGTGACATTCAGCCTCAGCCTTGGAAACATTCTTCACTCAAGAGTGGCCACAAGCTGGCCTCAGAGGCAGCTCTCACCCTGCATCACTGGGGACCAAGGGATCTTCTTGCTTTTCCCTGAGTATAGTGTGTAAGGCATGGAAGCAAAGCAAGGAAGCAACTTAGTGCCAGCTCTCTCCTCTCTAGAGATATCTGACATTCTCTCCATCAGATGGAGAGTTGTGTCTGGACTGTAATTTTAGCTTCAGAATCTTGAACGTTTTTCCTAATACACCTTATTTTTAGTAAACAGTGAGGTTTTTTTTTTTTTTTTCTAAATTTAGGATTTGAATTCTCAGAGTCAGATCTGACGGGTACTCCATGCTTCTTGAATGATTCAGAAGCATGTATCTCTCCCACTATCTCTGCCAGTGGCCAGCACAGTAGGAAAACTTCATAAATATTCGCCAGCTCGGCAACTCTTAAGTTTCTCACAGTAGCTGCTACAACAGAATTCACTCTTTAATTCTGCCAGTAAGGGTCAACATACTCTTCTGTTCAATGGAGACGAAGAACAATTTGGTTGGATTTCCTGTGGCAATAAATTCGCTCTGTGATGCTATACTAAACTATATTTTGGTCCTCTAAAATAAGCAGCTAGGTATGTCTCAGTAGAGCATAAAAGTTTATGTTGAATTTTAAAATGTTCTTCTACTTCAGGGTCAGGAAGTTCCATGTCTGGGCACCTGTGCTATATCCATGAAATGATAAGAATAGTGATTTCTTTTAGAAAAAAGCAAATGAAATTTTTTTGATCTCCATTCATTGTGATGATTTGCTAATCGTAATTCTTTTTTAAAATATATGATTCTTTTATTTTTTTCGTATTTTTTAAAAAGTGAAGCATAGTTGATTTACAATGTTGTGTTAGCTTTAGGTGTACAGCACAGTGATTCAGATATATATATTCTTTTATCAGATTCTTTTCCTTTATGGGTTGTTACAAAATATTGAGTATAGTTCCCTGTGCTATACAGTAAGTCCTTGTCATTTACCCATTTTATGTATGCTACTGTGCATATGTTAATCCCAGACTCCTAATTTATACCCCCCCGCCGCCCCCTTTCCCCTTTCGTAACTGTAAGTTTGCTTTCTATGTCTGTGGGTCTATTTCTGTTTTGTAAATAAGTTCATTTGTATCATTTTTTTTAAGATTCCACATTTAAGTGATAGCATATGATGTTAGTCTTCCTCTGTCTGGCTTACTTCACCTAGTATGACAATCTCTATGTCCATTCATGTTGCTGCAAATGGCATTATTTCATTCCCTTTTTAAAAAAATTTATTTATTTTATTTATTTATTTTTGGCTGTGTTGGGTCTTCGTTGCCGCACGTGGGCTTTCTCTAGTTGCGGCGAGCGGGGGCTACTCTTCGTTGAGGTGCGCAGGTTTCTCATTGTGGTGGCTTATCTTGTTGCAGAGCAGAGGCTCTAGGCACGCAGGCTTCAGTAGTTATGGCACGCAGGTTCAGTAGTTGTGTCTTGCGGGCTTTAGAGCGCAGGCTCAGTAGTTGTGGTGCTCGGGCTTAGTTGCTCCACAGCATGTGGGATGTTCCCGGACCAGGGCTCGAACCCGTGTCCCCTGTATTGGCAGGTGGATTCTTAACCACTGTGCCACGAGGGAAGCCCTATTTCATTCATTTTTATGGCAGAGTAATATTCTATTCTTGATGCCCTTCCTGAGTAGGCTTGTCACTAGCAGCAGCCCCTGGGTCTCCTTTCTAATTACTGTCAAAGAGCATGACTACCTGGTCCCCCTTCCCAAGCAGGCCATTTTGGGCAGATGGACCCTAACATGTCCTTATCCAGTGACCCAGCACAGCCAATTGACACAGTTTGTAAAAAGCACCTTTTTCATTCAGTTTATCTGAAACGTTCACCAGGGAGTTAAAATGACCATGTCTTGCCTACAGGTCAGTAGTTGGACCAGAAGAGCTCTGCTGGCCCCTTCAAGCTCTGTCATTTTAAAATTCACTCCAGAGATAATGAAAACTACCTAGTATCAGTATCAGAAAAGGTGTAATATTTTTCAAAAAAAATTCTCAAGGAATCTTGGTTACATGCAGTTCCATGTTCCTACTTTTAAGTATCACTTGGGCCAAAAGATAATTGTATTCATATTTAGTTCAAAGTTGTGACTTATTCTCACGTAGAATCTTAGCAATTTGAGACTTATTGGGGGCCATGTCTGCATGATCTGGTGAAACAAATTGAAAATCATCAACCTTGACTGAGTTGAACTCATTAGCATACTTCTTAGAAATTGGTGTATCGTTGTGTGGATTGTAAGCCTACGTGTGTACCTTCTAATAGGTATTTTTATTTTTATTTTTATTTTCATTCGATTCCCTAGGGTCATTAGTAGTCAGGTTTCCATAGGTTTCCAATTCCTTGGAATTGAGCCGTCTTCGGGAACAACAGTATGACATCACTAAAGACTTGTCATGCAGAATTCATTTCCTGTCATCATTCTACCATCAAGAGCATGCTTTTTGGACTATATACTTTCAAATGCAGTAGACAAACACTCATTTTACAGAGAAGTAGATTTGCGTATAAACTGTTTGGTTAAGCTTCTCCTGGCTTTCTTTTTTTCAGTGTGAATGGAAGGGTTAAATTTTCAACTCACAACTTTTTTTATAAGTGTGGTTTAGCACATAATTAAAGGTACACTTGAGGCAAAAATAGGAAACTCACATTTCACATAAATGAAACCTCAAAGCTGTTTGGAATGTGGAGGCCAAGATAATTGCAAAATCCATCATGCAGAAACACTGCAAATACAGAAAATTCAATGTGTAACTTTGTGATCAGTTTCTCTTAATTTATCACTGAGAGAAAAATAAATTGAATATTTAATAACTAACCTCTTCTTTCCTGTACTAGTTATTGTTTAAAAATCAGTTCAAAACATTTTGAGCATTAACACTGGGAAAATATAAAGTACCAAAATGTAAAATAATAATAGAGTAATGTATTATGTTTTTATGCTGGAACCTCACATACATGATGCCAGAAAGCACAAATGAAAAATGAAACATGAGACGGTAATCCTGATGTATGGGTAGAACAGCTCCCTTCTGAGTTTTCATTTGTTTGTTTGTTTTTAATGCTTATAGTGACACGTAGTTTCTGGGCGTGCCTGTGAAGGTGTTTCTGAAAGAGATTAGCATTTGAACAGTAGACTCTGTAAAGCAGGCAGAGGAAGGTGAATTTGCTCAGCGCTTGAGCTGGGACGTACATCTGCTGCCATCATGTGTTAGAACTCTTGGATCTTGGGTCTTTAGACTCAGACTAGGATTTACACCATTGGCTCCCTTGGTTTTCAGGGCCTTTAGGTTTGGAGAAGAACTATACCGTCAGCTTTCCTGAACTTCGAGCTCATGGATGGCAAATCATGGAACTTCTCAGCTTCCATAACCATGGGAGCCAATCCTTCATAATACATCTCTTTCTGCATAATTATATATCTCCAGTTGGCTCTTTCTCTGGAGAATCCTGTCTAATATACTAGGTGAAAGGGTTGTAATTTTTAAATTTTGATATATATTACCAAATTGCTGTCCCTAAAAGGTAGAGAACCAGTTTTCATTCTCACTAAAAGAGAGACTGCCTGTTTCCCCACAGCCTTGCTGATACTGAGTTTTATGAAATTACATCATTTTGCTTTTCTTATAGATGAAATTTTGTATGTCTTTGGTGTTTTGTATTTATTTAATTTTAAATGTAACTTAGCATCTTTTGTGGGTTTGTTAGCCGTTTGTGTGTCTTTTCCTATAAATTGCTTTAGTGTAATCTTTGCTCATTTATTTTCTATTTAGTTTTTTTCTCTTGATTTCTAAAACTTCGTTGTATATTAAGAAGTTTATAATTTTGTCATAACAAATATACTTTTTGATTTTCTCTTTGTATTTCTAATTTTTATTGGTACTTTAGCTATAAAGATAGTTTTCATTCAGTAGTCAACTTTATCAGTGTTTTTCTTTATGACTTTTGAATTTTATGTCATCTTTTAAAAGGCCTTCTCATTCCAAGACTATAAATATATTCACCTGTATTTTCTTTTAGTACTTTCATGTTTGTTTGTTTTCTACTTTTAGACATTTGATTTAGTCAGGATTATTTTGTTGTAAGGAGAAGGGTGGACATCTACATGGTGGTGTATTTGTAAAAGATTTCAAACATCAAGTACTATTAAGATTTTGTTTTGTATCCTTTGCCATATAATTATTAGATAAGTGGGAGTAGCACCTGCATATCTTATGAGAATACCATTGCTTTGAATACAATTGATTATATTTATTCTTTGCGCCACAATCATTAAATAATTGGGAGCAGTTTGTGTCCTAAGAGATAATAGGAAAACATGTCCTATGAAAATAGCATCTCTTTGGTCTAATTGGATGTTTTCCTAATAAAACTAAAGGGGCTGAAACCATAGTGATTCTTTTATAGCATAGAAAAGGAAGTGAGTAGTAGCCTCCAAGTAGGAGAGCTATTCTGATATATGCTGCCAGGGGTTACACAGAAGAGCCTTGCTTTTACATTATGTGATCCTCCAGAGAAAGTAGCATTTTCAGCTGGTTTCCCCTGTGGAAAGACACCTTTTCTCCATTGGTTAATCAGAGAGAAACAGTCACGCTCAAGACATGTGGGGTGATGAAGAAAATTCCATTTAAGGTTGCGAGGTGTTGATGGATAACAGATAACTTGATATATATATATTTTTATGTGTGTGTGTGTGTGTTGTATATAGGTATTTTATGTCTACTTTAAGGTCATACTGATTACGTTTTACTTTGTCAATGCTGGTCTTTAATATCCCGGCCTCCTACAGTGTATGCTAGATTTTTAAACTGTGGAAACTGCTGTTACTTGTCTTCAACAGGGATAATAGCCTAATAACGCGGAGCTCTGCATTTATAGATAACAGCAACAGAAAGAGAAATGGTTACATCTTTAAAAAGGGGAAAGAAAACAATGATATCTGATTGATGTGACAGTCCATGTGAGGTTTTTGGCAAGACACGGTGGCATTTCCATGATGCAGTTGGGTCACCTCTGAACACCCGTTAATTTAATTACGGTTGTGTTGGCTTCGTTGGTTGCCCAGACGAAAGACCTTGGGCAAGTTAGTAAGTCTCCATTTCCATGTCAAAAAAAAGGAGAAAATTTTAACACCACACAGGGTTGTTGGGAAGACTAAAGGAACAGTGTGTGAAGAACTGTTGGCACGGCACTTGGCACATAGTAACCCCCACCACCAGTGTGTGCTTTTCTCTCTCTGCTGTATCCATACTGGTGGCGGCATTATCTTTATTACTCAGTAGTACAGTAACATGCGATGCAAAACCCCCTACAGCTACAACCTCAAAATGCAATTCCCAGGTGCCTTCAGACCATATTTAAGATGAGCAGTAAACACCCTGAATTTGTTTTATTTTTGCCACCCTGAATAAAGCCCTTTGATTTCATGTAAATTCAGAAAGCATGCCGGTGCATTATTTTTGAAGCAGAAAAATAATGTGGATATTTACCCATAACTGTGGTACAGTGAAGTTAGCAGTTTTGATAATGATGTTTGGCTTTTTGTTTTGTTTAATGCCTGCAAAATTATCCTGCCTGTAGCTCCCAGAGGTCCTTCCCATACAGCATGTTCTGTAATCATATTACGGATCTAATAAACATCTCTCTTATTGTAATAAACTCTTTGTGAATAGCCTCATTAATATGCTGAAATAATGTACCCAGGGGTATTTCCAACCATTTCATTGTAGCTCTAAAATAAGCTGCCCTAACTGCCACTTCATCTCCAGTGAGTGTGCCCTGCAGTGTCTCACAGATCACAAAGGTGCAAGGGGCAGAGCCTCCCAGTAAAGCTGCTTTGGGGGCAACAAAGTCCTACAGTATAAAACTTCAGACAAACAGTCTCACTTTTAATTCTGGATCAGTTTCTTTGAATAAGTGAACCATTAGTTTGTAAAGCTGAGACTTTACCGTATGGAATTTATGCTTAATGTCTAGATAATAAAGCCATAACTATAATTAACCATTTTATGCAGAGAATTTTCTTCTCCCAATTGTTAAAAATGGCCTGGTTTGATAAGTTTTTTACTGTTAGGAAGTGTTTTTTTAAATTTTATTAGCCTGGTAATTTTACTATAAAATATCCATTTGTTTAATGGAAATAAAAACCCTTTTTAGGGATAAATGTATTATCTCCTATACATTTTCCTTTGGGGTATATTCTCTACCTCAAACCTGTATTATTTAGATATGAGCTTTTCAGAAAGGGATTATTTTAGCATAAAGAGAACTCCAGGTGTTTTTTGATATCCTGGATTCAGTAAACAGTAATTTTTGCAGAACTCTAAACCATGTAATTCTGTAATACATTTTTGAATCTTTTTAAAAAAAAATTATTTATTTTATTTTTGGCTGAGTTGGGTCTTGGTTGCTGTGCGCAGGCTTTCTCTAGTTGCGGCGAGCGGGGGCTACTCTTCATTGTGTGGTGTGCGGACTTATTGCGGTGGCTTCTCTTGTTGCGGAGCACGGGCTCTAGGCACGTGGGCTTCAGTAGCTGTGGCTCTTGGACTTAGTTGCTCCGTGGCATGTGGGATCTTCCTGGACCAGGGCTCAAACCCATGTCCACTGCATTGGCAGGGGGATTCTTAACCACTGGGCCACCAGGGAAGTCCACATTTTTGAATCTTATAACCAAAAAGTAAAAAATTCGAGTTTCTTTGTTCATTATTTGAAAGTCATAAGAAATCATGATGGTCTGTTGCAGGAACTGTTAAATGCAGCCTTAGCCCTTCACATCTTCTCCAGCCATTATTAATGTTCGTTATAGTGAGTCTTGAGTTTACCTCTTGACAGTTTGTGAGGGTCATTAC
Organism: Lipotes vexillifer; assembly: GCF_000442215.2. Taxonomy (NCBI): domain Eukaryota; kingdom Metazoa; phylum Chordata; class Mammalia; order Artiodactyla; family Lipotidae; genus Lipotes; species Lipotes vexillifer. The sequence goes on from NW_006791593.1 coordinate 253,822, forward strand.
AGAGGGTACCCAGGAAATTTCCCTTTTTTAAAATTTTTGGGATAGGGAAGACAGCTTTACTTCAAATATTTGAATTACAAAATATGCCATCAGCCCATTAAAACAACTCCAAGCAATATAGAAATGATAGAAGTAAAACTAAAGTCTCCCCTCCCCAAACCAGGGACTACCTCTAGTATAACTGTGGCTTACATTTGATGTGTGTCCTGGCATTCTTTTTACTTTGCTTACAGTCACATGCATTTGTATCATTGTTTTTCTCTTGTATTGTTTTAGCTTCCATTTCTAAGAATAGTACCAGAGGACAGATATTTTGTAACTTGCTTTTCTTTTTACTTATGGCAATAGTATGGACATCTTTCCAAGTCAGTATTTGTACTAGAGAACGGACTTGAGGATATGGGGAGGGGGAAGGGTGAGCTGTGACAAAGCGAGAGAGAGGCATGGACATATATACACTACCAAACGTAAGGTAGATAGCTAGTGGGAAGCAGCCGCATAGCACAGGGAGATCACCTCAGTGCTTTGTGACCACCTGGAGGGGTGGGACAGGGAGGGTGGGAGGGAGGGAGACGCATTGTAAAGCAATTATACTCTCATAAACATGTTAAAAAATATGCTATCTTGTATTTAAGGGAAAAAAAATTTTTTTAATTAAACAAAAATTAAAAGAATGAGATCTTTTTTTTAACATGTTTATGAGAGTATAATTGCTTTACAATGGTGTGTTAGTTTCCGCTTTATAACAAAGTGAATCAGTTATACATATACATATGTTCCCATATCTCTTCCCTCTTGCGTCTCCCTCCCTCCCACCCTCCCTATCCCACCCCTCCAGGCGTGGGGTGAAAGAAATTAAAGATGATACAAATAGATGGAGAGATATACCATGTTCTTGGATTGGAAGAATCAACATTGTGAAAATGACTCTACTACCCAAAGCAATCTACAGATTCAGTGCAATCCCTATCAAACTACCACTGGCATTTTTCACAGAAGTAGAACCAAAAATTTGGTACAGCCACTATGGAGAACAGTATGGAGGTTCCTTAAAGAACTACAAATAGAACTACCATATGACCCAGCAATCCCACTACTGGGCATATACCCTGAGAAAACAATAATTCAAAAAGAGTCATGTACCACAATGTTCATTGCAGCTCTATTTACAATAGCCCAGAGATGGAAACAACCTAAGTGTCTATCATCGGATGAATGGATAAAGAAGATGTGGCACATATATACAATGGGCAGCCTTGTCTTGTTCCTGATGTTAGAGGAAATGGTTTCAGTTTTTCACCATTGAGAACGATATTCGCTGTGGGTTTGTCATATATGGCCTTTATTATGTTGAGGTAAGTTCCCTCTATGCCTACTTTCTGGAGGGTTTTTATCATAAATGGGTATTGAATTTTGTCAAAAGCTTTTTCTGCGTCTCTTGAGATGATCATATCGTTTTTCTCCTTCAGTTTGTTAATATGGTGTATCACATTGATTGATTTGTGTGTATTGAAGAATCCTTGCATTCCTGGGATAAACCCCACTTGATCATGGTGTATGATCCTTTAATGTGCTGTTGGATTCTGTTTGCTAGTATTTTGTTGAGGATTTTTGCATCTATGTTCATCAGTGATATTGGCCTGTAGTTTTCTTTCTTTGTGACATCCTTGTCTGGTTTTGGTATCAAGGTGATGGTGGCCTCGTAGAAGATCTCATTCTTTTTAATAGCTTCACAGTATTTCATAGTGTGAATGTACTATTGTTTATTCAGTTGAAACATCTCCTGATGCTTGGCCAGTCAGGTTGTTTTCACTTATTTGCTATTAGGAGCATAATACAATACACATCTTTGTTTGGGTTTAGGTACTTCTGTATTTCCTTTGGTTAGATGAGCCCCCAGAAGTGAGATGGCTAGATTAAAAGGTACTTTTTAATTTTAATAAATATTAATTGCCGTATGACTTCCCGAAAGATTTTAGCGTTTATATTCTAATTAAAAGTATATAAATATACTCATTTTCCTACATCTTCAGCACTACAACTTCTGAGTCTTTCTAAAATTTTGTCCATTTGACAGGTAAAAATGATGTCTCACTAACTATATTAATTTGGATCCCATGGCTGTAGCGTTGGGAAAGAGAAAGGAAATACAGCCACACAAATGCAAACTATGTGTAACATTAAGGCATTAGCTTTGTATAGAGAAGTAGATGATTTTATAGAAAGTTAAAAATTACCAAAACTGGCATCAGAATAGATAAAAATATCAAACTTCAAAAGATGTAAATTAGATCATCTAATAATATGTCTCTCAAACTGTTTAAATAGGAATCCACAAGGTCTAAATTTGTTTTCACCACAAGCATGTGGAAAAGAAGGATATGGCAATCCAACAGAGACGTTATGAGTATGTATACCAGGTAGGAATTCAAAGATGTCAATATAGGTATTATCAAGAAAGCAAATGTTGTTAGGTAAGGTAAAAATCAGAATTATTTATGTTTTAAAAGTTACACGTTGATTACAGAGAACATGATCACCCTCTTTGCCTTCTAGATGTCTTATGAGACTCCGTTATTAGAAATGATATTTTCAAGGACTACTTTATGATATATAATAGATTCTCCTTTTCTGCAACTGCAGGGAAGGAAGGAACATGTTCCTCTTTATTATTCTGCTAAGATTTCTTTCACAAACAGTTAGAAGGGCTGCAAGTTTGAAGGGTAGATACTAGAATTGCATTACTTACTACCAAAAGAAAAAACTTAAAATATAGAAAAAAAAAAAAAAAACCCATACAACTGGATTCTAATAATGTGATATTTTGCATCTACAAGATCTATCATTAAAACATTGCAGGCCTTGGTGGTTTTACAAGTGAGTTTTAAATTTTCAAGAAATAGACAACTTCTATACTATTTAAATAATTTAGAGTACAGAAAAAGATGGAAAGCTTTCTAGTTTATTTTCATAAAGCTATAATAAATCTAATGCCATAACCTACTTTAAAATAGTACAGAACAAATGAAGATCACTTTTACTTATTAACAGAGGTGAGAAAATTTCAGAAAGGTAAATCAGATCTAACAGTATATTAAAGGACCAATGTAACCAAATAGGTTTTGATCCAGGAATTCAAGAATAGTTCAAGCACTCGAAAAGCATAATTTAATATTTTAAGAAATTGAAGGAGAATAAAAACATGATCATAATAATCAATGCTAAAAATTAGTTCAGCTAAACCAGTTTTCATTTTTAAAAACTCCATTTAAGGTAGAGTGAATCTTCCAAACATGTTGAAAGTTATTTTCTAGAAATTAATTGTAAGCATTTAAAATAAACATTGAAAGCATTTTCATTAAAATTGAATAAAGAGGAATGTATTCTACTGTCACGAAGTAGTCAGCAGTGGCAGGGGGAGGGACATGTGTTGTTGGTAATGCTGTAAGATAAGAGAAATATTAAGTCTAAAAATGATCATTACTTGCAGTTTGCTAAGGTTTTTATACCTAGGGAAAAAAAGATTGAAATAAAAAACTTGTTGGACTAAAAGCAAATTTCAGTAAGTTGGTGGCTTAAAACACAGTGCCCCAAAACCAAGAGCTTTTCTTTATACTGGCATTAATCTGTTAGAAGTTTTTCTGTGGAAAGAACTCCACACCCCTGCCCCCCGCAAAAAGGCCAAAACTAAATGTAACAAGAAAATGCAAGTTGTATGACGATAACTGTGTAACATTTTCAAAGATAAGGACCTGAGATAGGACCTGAATGAATGGAGAGACATGCAGGTACCTGGTGGTAAGATTTAAAAATACAGATTCTTCCCAAACTCATCTACAAATTTTAAGTAACTTTAAATCATAATTTCATCCACACTCTTTAGTTCATTAAAATGGTCCTGTGGAATAAATGTGAGATTTACCAAGAAAATCTTGAACAGGAAGGTCTCTTTTCACTGTTCTTACTTTTCACACGTCCATCTCCTGTCTCTCACAAGACGCCTTTAAAGGAAAAGTGCAGGAACTCAAGAAAGAATAAAGTTAGAACAATGAAGAGAAAGGGAACACGGGAGTCAGTAGCAGATTAAGATTTCAACATATTTCTAGGAGACAGAAGGAAGCCTGTAGAAGGATTAAACAGGCAGAGGAAGCCTGGCTCCAAAACACCCTGCGGGGTTGCCAGCATGGTGGTGGGAGTTGGCCTTCCCACTGAAACCCCACAGCACCTCTGGCCTCTGGAGAGGAGATGAAAATAGGGACGTTTTCAAAATTCTGTATGAGGAAAGCTCTGCACTTGATCCCTCTTATGCTTTTCTCCAATTTCCACATACAGAAGACCAAGTAGCCTAGTACATGTCCTCCAACATGATGCCGGGACTTTTCCTAAAGAAGTCGAAGCTGAGAAGAAATCAGACAGTACCCCAGAATAACGCCTGCCTGAATTTTCTGAGGAGGCTGGTGGTAGAAGTGATGTGTGTCTTCCCTGAAGAGAAGCTTTCCAAGCTCCACACCTACAGTGTAGGGCTGGGCTACCACCCTCTCCCCGGGTGATCTCACTCAACTCCTTGATTTCAGTGATGGCTATACAAGGAGGATTTCCAAGTTTGTATCTTGAGCCATGACTATCCCTGGAACTCCACTCACATATCCTATAATGCTACCTACAATATCACCATAAGAATATCTAAGCCCGTGGTGGTTCAAGCAGTGAATGATGATCTGACTCAGGTTTGTGCCGGCTCTGCGCCATCTTGCCCTCTCTGGCCTCATTGTCTAGCCTCTTCTACCGCATTCACTCCAGTTATGCTGCCTCGTTGCTCAGACAGGGTCTTGTCAGCCACAGCAAGGCGTTTGGACTATATCTAAATGCGCTGAGAAGTTTTTGGAGGTTTTGAGCAGGAGGGCGATATGATCTGATTAAAGTTTTTTTAAAACTCACTGTGGCTTCTGTGTGGAAAATAAATTGTAGGGAACACAAGTGGAAGCATAATGGAACATTTGGTTACTTCTTGGGTATCTGTCTCGAGCATCTTTCTGTCATCCAGTGACAAAAGCAGAATCCACCTGAATGTCTACAGTGGAGAGAGAGAAAAATAGCAGAAAGGGACATATGATCAGGCCAAAGCTTTTACACAGAACCTAGCATCTTAACAGTCGGTGTTGACGTATTTACCCTCTATGGTTTCTGCAACGTTGGTGCTTCAGTAGAATTATTTAAATCTCCTTCTATATTGACTGGTTATAATTTTTAACATGAGCTATGTTTTCCCATTCTTTAGTTATTGATGAGGAAAATGTGAATTTTATTATGAAACTAGTCAGGGCAGTGCAGGAGGCCCAGAAGTTGATGCTGATTTGACCTACCAGTGACTTTCAACTTATTTTTGGATCTTTTTTAAACCCTGGTACTCTAGTCTATGATATATAGACTTACAACTGAATCAGTAATGGTAATGGCAGGTTTTCTTCCCTCAAAATTTCCACATTTAGGAATGTAATGTGACTGGGGGTCTAAGAAGTAAGGATAACTTCTCAGGGGGAGGGGACAGTGTCAAGGCTCTGGTCAACAGTGTTTCTGTGGCGCTGTCATAAGGAATTAACCACCATTCATCAGCTTAATGCTCTTTTCTGCTGCCTTTTCAGCTGAGTTTGGGCAGGAGGGATGTATTAAAATGAAGAGGAGCAGGGATTCATGGCCTAATGTGAAATCTTGTTAAAGATGTCCTGGTAAAACAGAGGGAATCTTTTCTCCAGGTGTTTAAATAATATCAAAAGGGTAGAAAACCTTGTATTACTAAGTGGTTTTCTTTTTTTCTTTCTTGGTTAATATATTCTCTTCTCTGAAAATAAATATTCCCTTATAATTTTGGCAAAACACTGTACTAGGCAATATTTTAAAAATAGAATATAAAATGAGAAAGGTTTTGAAATGCTGCATTGTATTATGCGGGTTGAATAAAGGGAAGTAAACAGTACAGCTGTGATTTTCAATTGTTTTAAAATAGTTTTTAAAGTTGAAGTATAAGTTTACTTTGAGATATATCCAATTTGTGTGTGTGTTTATATCTGTTATCTCATCTGTCCCACAAAGCATTTGAGTTTGCTAATGAGAATGTTTGCTATCAAGTTAGGGTTGTCCGGTAAATTCCAAGATGCCAAATGGATATATTTACACTAAAAAAGATAAATTGTTTATCTGAAATTCAAACTTAATTTGGGTGTCCTTTAAAAAAAAAAAAAAAAGTCTGACAATCCTAAGAAAACATGAAGAAAACAATGAAGGTAAGATAGGGTGAAGTTTCTATACAAATATGAAGTCTAATATAATTGCTAAAGTTGGGCCATGGTTTTGGCCTTAAGAGTCCTGGTTGCAAGACAAAAATGAGAATATAATCATTTACAAGATGTACCTTGCCCAGTAAGTGGGGTGAGTAGTGGGGTGAGAGTTCTTTGAGGCAAAAAACATATTCTAGTTTTTAGATCTGAAAGAACACTTTTTTTTTATGGGTCTCCATTAAAGGGATCCTTTGCGATGGTGGTGGTGGTGGTACTCTCTACCCCTTATTGAGCATTTATGAACTAGACAGTGTTTTTCAAAGAGAAGTTTTTGATTAAATGAAGTCCATTTTACCATTTTTTTTTCTTTTGTGAATTGCACTTTTTTCATCATATGTAAGAAATCTTTCCCACATCCAAGGTCAACAAATTTTTTGCCTCTGTTTTCTCTTAGAAATTTTACAGTGGTAGGTTTTATATTTAGGTCTATCAATATATATTTTTTAAAGAACCATATGAGGTTCAGGGATTCCTGAGGATTCTGGCTTCTTTCATTTAGTGTGGATGTTCCTTGGTGGTTCTGAGCTACCTTAGCTAACCCTAGAATTGACGCATGCTATCAACTATTTTGAGTTAATGCTGGTACGTGGTAAAAGGTCTAGATTGAAGTTTATGTTTCTGCATATTGTTTGAGCACATTTGTTGAAACTATATTCTCAACTGTATCGCCATTGCACCTTTGTCAAAACTCAGTTGTATTTGTGAGGGTCTAGTTCCTGGGCTCTGATCTGTGTCTAACTTTATGCCAATGCCATACTGTTTTAATTATTTCAGCTTTATAATAATGTCTTGAAATCAGGTAATATTATTCTTTCAACTAATATATACATGTATAATATAAAAACTTAGAATCAGTTTGTTGATTTCTACCAAAAAAAAAAAACCTATTGGGGTTTCGATTGGGATTGTATTTAGTCTTAATTTGGGGAGAATTGGCATTTTAACAAAATTGAGTCTTCTCACTCATGAACAAGATATATCCCTCCAGTTATATGGATCCTCTTTAATTTCTCTCAGCAGTATTTTGTGAGGTTTAGTGTGCAGGTCTTTCATCTTTTTTCAGATTTATCCCTAAATCTTTGAATTTTTTAGATGTTATTGTACATGATCTTTTTTTTTATGAGTACATATTATAATTATTTACTGTTGGGCATTTAGATTGTTTATAATTTTTTCACTTATAGCATTGCAATGAATAACTTTGTACATGCAGATATACTCACATGTGATTATTTCCCTTTAAAATTTTTTAAAATTACATTATATTGAAGTGTAGTTGCTATGCAATATTATATAATGTTATGGGGGTACAATATAGTGATTCATAATTTTTAAAGGTTATACTCCATTTATAGTTATTGTAAAATGTTGGCTGTATTCCCCATGTTGTACAGTATATCCTTGTAGCTTATTTTATTTTTTAAAAATGATTTATTTATTTTTTAGTATTTATTTATTTATCTATTTATTTTGGCTGCACCAGGTCCCAGTTGCAGCATGTGGGCTCTTAGTTGCAGCCTGTGGGCTTCCTAGTTCCGGCATGCAGGCTCTTAGTTGTGGCATGCAGACTTCTCAGTTACGGCTTGCATACTCCTAGTTGCAGCATGTGAACTCTTAGTTGCAGCATGCATGCAGGATCTAGTTCCCCAACCAAGGATCGAACGGACCCAGGCCCCCTGCACTTGGAGCATGGAGTCCTACCCACTGGACCACCAGGGAAGTCCCCCTTGTAGCTTATTTTATACCTAATAGTTTGTATCTCTTAATCCCCTACTCCTATTGATGTATTGCCCCTCCCCCCTCCCTCTCCCCATTGGTAACCACTAGTTTGTTCTCTGTATCTGTGAGTCTGCTTCTTTTTTGTTATACTCACTAGTTTGATGTATTTTTAAGATTCCACATGTAAGTGGTATCATACAGTATTTGTCTTTCTCCATCCCACTTATTTCACTGAGTATAATGCCCTCCGAATCCATCCATATTGTTGCAAATGGCAAAATTTCATTCTTTTTATGGCCAAATAGTATTCCATATTGTGTGTGTGTGTGTGTGTGTGTGTGTGTGTGTGTGTACACATTTATTTATTTATTTATTTTTACTGCATCTTCTTTTTTTTTTTTTTTTTTTTTTTTTTTTTTTTTTTTTTTTTTTTTTTTTTTTTTTTT
>NW_006791593.1:262809-288825 GCF_000442215.2 Lipotes vexillifer
TAGAGCCCGTGCTCCACACCAAGAGAAGCCACCGCAATGAGAAGCCCGCGCACCACAACGAAGAGTGGCCCCCGCTCTCTGCAACTAGAGAAAGCCACACGCAGCAATGAAGACCCAGCGTAGCCAAAGATAAAAATAAAATTAAAAAAAAAAAAAAAAAAAAATTTACTTAGGACTTTTATTTAAATATATACATATATATGTGTATATAGAGGAGTCAAAGAAAAACCAAGATTTCTCCTTTTATTCTTAACTTATAAATTAAGCTGAAAAGGAAGCCCCAATAGAAATTGCATAAACCAATCTTAAGAATCAGACCATATTTACCATATACTTTAAGTTTGCACTTTTTTTGTTTCCACTAAAATACTATCATTACATAAAAATGAGACTTTACTTTTATGTTGTCTTTGACACACAAAACTTTTTGATGTACCTGGATAAGCCGGGCTTTTTTGGACAGAGGAGAAATGGAGAGACATTGGCAACTTTTGGATATGTCTTGGAAGGCTTTTCATACATACTTATGACAACTCATATATATTTGACTTATAGAACTCCTTACTTTTGTTTTTCCTCTCTCCCGCATGACAGCAGGGACCTTATCTGGCTTGTTCACTATTTTTTTTTTTTTTTTCAGTTTCTTATCATTATTTTTATTTGTATAGTATTCTACTTATGGTTCTGACTGTATGTTTGAATTACCTAGAACTGTTCCAAGAAAACCTTGCCACAGTCTTCAATTCTTACTGCATCTTCTTTATCCATTCATCTGTTGATGGACATGTAGGTTGCTTCCATATCTTGACAACTATAAATAATGCTGCTGTGAACATTAGAGTGCATGTATCTCTTTTCCATTTAGTGTTTTTGTTAACTGTGTTAAACTCATTTATGGGGTCTAGTGGATTGTTTGTGAATTCCATTGGATTTTCTACATCGAGAATCATGTCTTCTGCAACTAAGCAGTTAAGTCTTCCCTTCCAATCTGGATGCCTTTTATTTATTAATTTATTTTGGCCTGACTGTGCTGACCAGAACCTCCCATGTTGAGCAGAAGTGGTGAGAGCACATGTTCCTGTCTGTCTTTCTGATCTCAGGGTGAGGCATTCAGTCTCTGACATATTTTTTATCAGGCTAAAGAAGTTTCCTTCCACTCCTTGTTTGCTGAGTTTTTGTTAGAAATAGGTGTTGAATATTGTTAAATACTTTTTCTGTTGAGACGATCATATGTTTTTTCTTTTTTAGTTATTATGGTGTATGGGTTGACTGTATCCCTCAAAAAATATGTGTTAAAATCCTAACCCCCCAGTACCTCAGAATGGGACCTTATTTGGAAATAGGCTCATTGCATGTATATGTAATTTGTTAAGGTGACGTCATACTGGAAGCGTGAGGGCTCCCTAATCCATTATGACTGCTGTCCTTATAAGAAGATGGCCATATGAAGCCAGAGACACAGGGAGAATGCAATGTGACGATGCAGGCAGAGATTGGAGTTCTGCTGCCACAAGCCAAGGGACGTCTGGGTCTATTGGAGGCTGGAGGAAGCAAGGAGGGATTCCCCCCTGGAGGCTTCAGAAGGGGCATGGCTCTGCCTTGATTTCAGACTTCTAGCCTCCAGAACTGTGAGAAGATAAATTTTTGTTGTTTTAGCCCACCTAGTTTGTGATCCTTTATTATGATGGTAGCTCTGGGAAATTAATACATATGATTTATTACGTTGACTGATTTTTTTGAACATTAAACAGACCTACATTCCTAGGATACACTCTATTTAGTCAGGATGTATTGTCTTATTATCATCCTTTTAATATTTTGTTTGATAATATAATATGCTTTTAATATTTTATTGTTCCTTTATTTAATATTATTATCCTTTTAATATTATTATTGTTTGATTTGCTATAATTTTGTTTAGAATTTGTGCATCTGTGTTCATGTTTTGTAGTTTACTTTTTTATACTGTTTTTGTCTGGCTTTAGTATCAGGGTAATGTTGGTCTCAGCAAATGAGTTGGGAAGTATTCGCTCCTCTTCGTTTTTCTTGACTTTGTGCAGAGTTGCTATTGTTTTTTCAAAAAAGATTTATCAGGAGCTTCCCTGGTGGTGCAGTGGTTGAGAGTCCGCCTGCCGATGCAGGGGACATAGGTTCGTGCCTCGGTCCAGGAGGATCCCACATGCCGCGGAGCGGCTGGGCCCGTGAGCCATGGCCGCTGAGCCTGCGCGTCCGGAGCCTGTGCTCCGCAACGGGAGAGGCCACAACAGGTAGAGGCCCGCGTACCGCAAAAAAAAAAAAAAAGATTTATCAGGAAGTATTTGTACCTTTAACCCCTGTAAAGTGTACAGTTCACTGCTGTTTAGTATTTTCTCAGAGTTGTGCACCATCACCATTATCTAATTCCAGAACATCTTCGTCTGAATGTTCAGAAAGGAATTTCATATTCATTAAGAGTCACTCCCCATTCTCTCCCCTCCAGACCCTTTTCAATCACTAATTTACTTTCTGTTTCTATAGATTGGCCTATTCTGGATATTTCTTATATATGGAACTATATAATATGTGGCCTTTCTCTTAGCAGGATGTTTTTTCCAAGGTTCATTCACGTCTGTAGCATGTATCAGTACTTCTTTCTTTGTTTTGGCAAATAATATTCTATTGTATAGATACACCATAGTTGCTTATCCATTTATTATGGACATTTGAGTTGTTAACACTTTTTGGCTATTTTGAATAAGGCTACTGTGAACAATTGTGTACAGGTTTTTGTGTAAAGGTGCTTTCTTTCTCTTGAGTATGTATCTAAGAGTGGAATTGCTCAGTCCTATGATCAGTCTGTTTAACCTTTTGAGGAAATACAGAGTGTTTTACAAAGCTGCCATCAGCACCAGCAACGTATGAAGGTTCTAGTTTCCCCACACGCTCACCAACACTTGTCATTGTCTGTATTCTTAATTATAGCCATCCTAGTGGGTGTGAAGTGGTATCTCATAGTGGTTTTGATTTGCATTTCCCTGATGGCTAGTGATGTTGAATGTCTTTTCCTGTGGTTATTGACCATTTATATACCTTTTTGGAAGAAATGTCTATTTTCTTTGCCCTTTAAAAATTATGTTGTCTTTTTATTACTGAGTTTTAAGAGTTTTTATATTGTGTGTGTATGCAAGTCCCTTATTAGGTATTAGATTTATAGCAATTTTCCCTTATTCTGTGGGTGGTCTTTTTACTTTCTTCATGGTATCATTTACAGCACAAAATGTTTTAATTTTGATGAAGTCCAGTTTATCAAATTTTTGTTGCTTGTTGCTTGTGCTCTTGGTGTCATACCCAAGAAACCATTGCCTAACCCAAGGACACAAAGGTGTAATTACTCCTATGTTTTCTTCTAAAAGTTTTATATGTTTAGCTCTTGTATTTAGGTATTTGATCCATTTGGAGATAATTTTTGGAGGTGGTGTGGTGTACAGGTCCAACTTCGTTCTTTTGCGTATGGATATCTAGTTGTCTCAGCACCATTTGTTGAAAAGACCGTTTTTTTCACCACCCCCCACTAAATTGTCTTGGCACTCTTGTTGAAAATCAGCTTACCATAAGGTTTAGTAAGGTTTAATTTGGGGCTCTAAATTCTATTCCATTGATCATTATGCATGTCCTTATTCCAGTACTACATTGACTGGATTACTGTAGCTTTGTAGCAAAATTTGAAATTGGGAAATGTGATCCCTCCAAATTTATTCTTCTTTTGTAAGTTTGTTTCGGCTATTCTTAGTCCCTTGCATTTCCATATGAATTTTAGGATCATCAATTTCTGGAAAAAAAAAAAAAATCCAGCTGCAACTCTGAATGCTTTTAATCTGTAGATCAGTTTGGGGCATGTTGCCAACTTAATAATGTTAACTCTTCCAATCCTTGAACATGGAATGTTTTACCATTTATGTACCTTGTTTAATTTTTTCCAAGAATGTTTCAGTTTTCAGTGTACAAGTTATGTACTTCTTTCAACATTAGTTCTAAATATTCTATTATTTTTGATGCTATTATAAGTGAAATTGTTTTCTTAATTTAGTTTTCAGATTCTTCTTTGCTAGTGTATAGAGATACAATTGATTTTTTTTATTGGGGTATAGTTGCTTTACAATGCTGTGTTAGTTTCTGCTATACAGCGAAGTGAATCAACTATGTGTATACATATATCCCTCTTTTTTGGATTTCCTTCCCATTTAGGTCACCAGAGAGCATTAAGTAGAGTTCTCTGTGCTATACAGCAGGTTCTCATTAGTTACCTATTTTATACATATTAGTGTATGTTGATCTCATATTCTACCACCTTGCAGAACTTGTTTATTTTTATAGTAAAAAAGTGGATTCTCTAGGATTTTCTGTATGTAATATCATGTAATCTGCAAATAGGGTTTGCCTTTCTAGATGATTTTCATTTCTTTTCCTTGCCTTATTGCCCTAGCTAGAACTTCCAATGTAGTGGTGAATAGACCTGGCAAGAATGGACGTCTGTCTTGTTCATGATCTTAGAGGGAAGGAATCCACTCTTTACCCATTAAGTATGGTGTCAGCTGTAGATTTTTCCCTAGATATCCTTTATCAATTTGAGAAAGTTCTCTTCTATTTATAATTTGTTGAGTTTTTTTAATCCTAAAAGGGGTTTTAATTTCATCAAATGCTTATTCTATGACTGTTGAAAGGCTCTTATAATTTTTGTCTTTTATTCTATTAATATTGCACATAACATTAATTTTTAGATGCTAAACTAGCCTTACATTCCTAGGATAAGTCCCACTTGGCCATAGTGTACAATGCTTTTAATATGTTGCTGAATTTGGTTTGCTAACACTTTGCTGAAGATTTTTTCATCTATATTCATAAGGGCTATTGGACTGAAGTTGTCTTTTCTTGGAATGTGTTTGTCTGGTTTTGGTATCAGGATAGTACTGGCCACATAGAATGAGTTTGGAAGTTTCCATTTCCTTTAGCTTTCTGGAAGAATTTGTATAGACTTGGTATTACTTCTTCCTTGAATCTTTGGTTGAATTCACCAATAAAGCCATCTGGGCCTGTAGTTTTCTTTGTAGGAAGGTTTTTAACCATAAATTCATTTTCTCTAATGGATACAGTGCTGTCCAGGTCACCTGTGTCTTCAGAGTGAGCTTTGGCCTGCTCTCTTCTCTCTGGTACTTTGTCCTATGAACTCTAGCTGCTTTGGTTTTCTGAGACTTTTCACTCTGTCTCCTCAACTTAAATTATCTGCCGGTATCCACCTCAGTTGCTGTCCCTGTGCTTAGGCCTGGTGACCTCGTAAGCCTCTGACCTGGGACAAGAGTAGAGCTCACCTCAATTGTTCTCCATCCCTTGGGCATCACTGTCCTACATTACCTGATGTCTAATGTCTTAAAAACCATTGTTTCGTGTATTTTTCTGCTAGTTTGTTTTTGCAGGCACTTGGGTATATTCTTATCCTGTTAGTCCAGGGAAGATGGAAAGATTTTTATACCATCACAATCTTTTTGGTAGTGGTGGGGCAGGGCACAAAAAACAAAACAAAACACAAACATTATCAAGTTTACAAGGATCCAAGAAATAAGCCGTCTTTGAAATTATTACTTATGATAAGCATCCTGCCATCATTTCAACAATGAAGCAAAACTAACTCAGAAATGAAGAAATGTTAAAGTAGACTGAAATAGAAGCATGAATGCCTGTGCCTATCTCACTAACTACCCAAAAGCTATGAAAATAGAGAAAGGATTAAATATCTTACAATCATGGGAGAATGGAAGGAGAAGCTGTTAGTGGAAAAGAAATTTTGTGCAGTTACTAGATGATAGAAAGCAGATGGAACTGAATCGAAATACAGTGAGTGAAGAAATCTATCACCCAGAACATACATAGGAAGAAACTAACCAGAAGGTAGGAACAGTTGCACATGATCTATAAACTCAGAGTGGAAAACTGATGGAGGCCCTAGGCACTTAACCAGGCTAATTGAAGATGCACATTTAGAACAGGCAGGCCTGTCAGTCCCCTTCCCTTATTAATTTTGCTCTGCTTTATTGCAACGTAATAGGTCAAGAACTGCACTGTAAAGAGAATGAACTATCTGATGTGATTTCTAGTTTGGGGTTATGCCCTAGAAAGAAGCATTGTGGAGTTTGAGGAAATCACAGAACACAGGCAGAGGAGGCAACTTGTAGAATCAGACATATACAAATGGAAAGGAAATTGAAGCCAGCTGCCTATAATAATCTGACCGATCTTTCATTCATAGAATGGAAAGCCAAGGACCCCCCGACATTTGGGGAAGCATAACAGCCAGAAGGAGAGAAACCAAGGTGAATAAACAGCTGAGCACAAAAGAAGGTTGATAGGAAGTGTAATGGGTTGAATTGTGTCCGCCACAAAAATGATACGTTGAAGTCCTAACTCCCAGCACTTCAGAATATTAAACCTTATTTGAAAATGCTGATGGTCTAGATGTAGTTAGTTAGGATGAGGTCATACCCAAGTAGGGGGGGCCCCTAATCCAATATGACTGGTGTCTTTGTAAGAAGACAACCGTGTAAATTCAGACACACACAGGGAGGAAGCCATGTGATGGTGGAGGCAGAGATGGGAATTATGCAGCCGCAAGCTAAGAAATGCCAGAGGTTTCCAGCAAGTCATAAGAAGCAAGTGAAGATTCATACTATGAGTTTCAGAGGGAGCAGGGTCCTGCTGTTGGATTTTGAAATTCTAGCTTCCAGAACCGCGAGGTAATACATTTCTGTTGTTTATGTCACCCAGTTTGTGGTACTTTGTTATGGCAACCCTAAGAAAATAATATTGGGAATAAAAGAGAATTTAATAATACTTAATGAAAACATAAAACAAATGTTCAAGTAACCCACAGGAAGGTTAAAAAAAGAGAGAGGGAATCAGAAAAATAAGAAACAGAGGAAATAAATAGAAGACAGTAAAATTGCATGTTGGACTTAAACCCTAGCATCTTTATATTTATCATAAAAATGTAAATGGTCTAAATGCACTAATTAAAAGACAGAGATGACTAGAATGGATAACAAAACATGGTCCAACAGTATGTTGTCTACAGAAATCTCACTTCAAATGTGATACAGGCAGGTTGAAAGTAAAAGCTTGAAAAGTATATACCGTGCAAATATTAATTTTTAAAAAGCAGGAGTGGCTGTCCTAATATAGATGTTAATTTCCTGATTGCGATCTTGTACTATAGTTATGCAAGATGTTTCCATTGGGGAAGTTGGGTGAAGTATGTGTGGTATCTCTTTGTATTGTTTCTTACAATGGTATATGAACCTGCAAATATCTCAAAATAAGATTTATTCACATGCAAAAGAATGAAGGTGGTCGCCTACTCATACCACATACAAAAATTAATTCAAAATGGATCAAGACCTTAATGTAAAAGCCGAAACTATAAAGTTCTTAAAAATCAATGTAAGAGCTAAAACTATAAAAATTCTCAGAAGAAGCTTAAATCTCAGGACCTTGAAATAGGCATTGTCTTAGGTTTGACACCAAAATCACAAGGAATAAAAGGAACAGATGGGGACTTCCCAGGGGTCCAGTGGTTAAGACATGGGAGTGTGGGTTCAATCCCTGGTCAGGGAGCTAAGATCCCACATGCCTTATGGCTAAAAACTCAAAAAAACATAAAATAGAAGCAGTGTTGTAACACATTCAATCAAGACTTTAAAAATGGTCCACATCAAAAAAATCTTTTAAAAAATGGATAAATTTGACTTCATCAAAGTAAAAAATATTTTGTGCTTCAAAGGACACTATCAAGGGACTTCCCTGGTGGTCCAGTGTCTGAGACTCAGTGCCCCCAGTGCACGGGGCCCAGGTTCGATTCCTGGTCAGGGAACTAGATCCCACATGCTGCAACTAGACCTGGCGCAGCCAAATAAATAAATAAATTTTTTTTTTAAAAAGGACACTATCAAGAAAGTGAAAAGGCAACCCACAGAATGGGAAAACATTTTTGAAAATCATATATCTGCTAAGGGATTTGTATTTAAAATATATAAAGAACACTTAGACTCAATTCTAAAAAGACATATGACCTATCTGAAAAAGTGGGCAAAGTATCTGAATAGACATTTCTCCAAAGACGATATGCAAATGGACAATAAGCACATGAAGAGATTTTCAACATCATTAGCCATCAGGGAAGTACAAATGAAAGACCACCACGAGTTACCACTCCACACACACTAGGATGACTGTAATTAAAAATATAGGCAATAACAAGTGTTGGTGAGGATGTGGGAAAACGGGAAACCTCATGCATTGCTGGTGCTTAATGACAGCTTTAGAAAACAGTCTGGCGGCTCCTCAGAAAGTTACACATAGGCATCCCTGGTGGCGCAGTGGTTGAGAGTCCGCCTGCCGATGCAGGGTACACGGGTTCGTGCCCGGTCCGGGAAGATCCCACATGCCGCGGAGCGGCTGGGCCCGTGAGCCATGGCCGCTGAGCCTGCGCGTCCGGAGCCTGTGCTCCGCAGCGGGAGAGACCACAGCAGTGAGAGGCCCGCTATGTGTATTTAAGAGAATTTGGACTTATAGAAAAATCTTAAAATGAAAAATCATCACCGGAAACATGCATGCCACTTCCCAGATTTAAAAAAAAAAAAAAAAAAGTTACCCATAGTGTTATCACATGACTTAGCACCTCCACTTCTAAGTATATACCCAAGAGAAACAAATGCTTGTCTGCACAAAAACGTTTGCACACATGTTCACAGCAGTGTTATTCATACTAGTCAAAAGGTGAAAACAACTCAGATGTCCATCAACTGATGAATGGATAAACAAAATGTGGTATATCCATACAGTGGAATATTACTACATAATAAAAAGAAATGAAATACTGATACATGCTACAGCATGGATGAATCTTGAGAACATGCTAAGCAAAAGAATCCAGTCAGATAGGGTCATATTTTGTATGATTTCAAGTATCTGAAATGTCCAGAATAGGCAAAGCCAGAGAGACAGAAAGCACATTAGCACTGGGCAGGGACTGGGGGTAGAGAGGAAGAGGTGACGTGAAGGTAACGGTTACAAGGTACAGGGTTTCTTTTTCAGGTAATGAAAAAATTCTAAAATTGGTTCTGTTGGTGGTTGCACCACTCTGAAAAATGCTAGAAACCATTGAATGGCAGATATATGTTAAATGACTGAATTGTATGTCACAGGAATTATAGCTCAACAAAGCTATTAGAAATAAAATAAAACTTTAAACATTAAAAAGTTAAAATGCTTATGGTATGATTATTATTTCATAATATACCTTTTAATACAGAAACAATGCTTTCTCTCTGCCTGTTTAGTCAATAATGATTTGGAAACAGACAAGTTCAAACTTGTCTGTTTCTTAATATCTTCCAGAAAGTGGATTTTCCTAAACAAGTTAAGTAATAAACAAGAATGTAAGGGTTGTGCCTCGGAAAAATCAAACTGTTTCCACACCTACAGATGCACATACACCTGTATGAATATATGCATATATACATATGCATATAAAATATATGTTGGTCCTTTGCTTGTCACAGGTCATTCATCACTATGGATTAAAGAAAGGACTGCAGGATTTCCTTCTGATTTTGTTCTGTTAGCCTTGTTTGAGTTACTGTATGCATTTTGAAAAAGATCCATTCAAAAAAATCCTCCTTTAATTAAACTTGGTGCTCAGACTTACATTTTATCCGTTATGCCAAATTTTACTGTGGTTCTTGAGGAATACCAACACCATCTTCAGTTAAGCTTAAGTCATCCAATTTATTAATTTTCAGCTTCCTAACGAGGATCCTGAAATTTTTGAAGTTTCATCCAAGTGTCTGTCTATACTGGTTCAGTTGTATGGAGGAGAAAACCCAGACAGCCTGTCTCCCGAAAATGCAGAGAATTTTGCTGATTTACTGACGTCCAAAGAGGACCCGAAGGAGCAGAAGCTTCTGTTGAGGATTCTCAGAAGAATGGTGAGTCCACACAGAAACTGGGGCTTGGGTGGGTGGCCTCAGTGGCAGCCAGTAGATGGGGAGTAGTCATTTTTTTCGACCTAGTTTCATTAAAGAACTCCCAGTTACCTTTTCCCATAGGCACCTACTGTTAACATTTATCATATTCTGCATATCTGTTTGCATATACAAGTATTTTTCTTGAACTGTGAGAGAGTAAGTTAGACACATTGTTCTTACTCCCTAGTATGTGAGTGTGTATTTCCTAATGAAATGGATGTTCTGTTACTTAACTACAGTTATCAAAACCAGGAAATTTAACATTGATACAAATCTTTTACTAATCTGCCATCTGTATTCCAGTTTTGTCAGCTGTCCCCATAATGTCCTTTATAGCTTGTTTTCTGGTGTAGAAACCAGTCCAGGATCATGTATTTTAGTAGATGTGTGTCCTTAATCTGGAATAGTTCTGCAGCCTTTCTTTGTCTTTCATGACATTTCTGAAGAATGGGCCAGATGTTTTGTAGACTTCAGTGTAGGTCTCTCTGATGTTTTCTGGACAGTTGGATTCAGGTAAGCCCCAGAAGAAATACTGTGTCCTTCTCAATCCATCAGATCCAGAGGCTTATGATGTCTGTTTGCCCTTTACTGGTGATGTTAATTTTGATCGCTTCATTAAATCAATGTGTTGTTATTTTTAAATTTTTTAATGGTTGCAAAAGGGAGATTTTCAAACTCGCAACGTTTCTAACCCCCAGTATGGTACTGTAGGAAAAATTTTCCCTTTCGCCCCATTTATTATTTATTTTATTTTATTTTATTTTATTTGTTGGCGGCGTTGGGTCTTCGTTACTGCACCGGGGCGTTCTCTAGTTGCGGCGAGCAGGGGCTACCCTTCATTGTGGTGCACGGGCTTCTCATTGTGGTGGCTTTTTTTGTTGCAGAGCACAGGGCTCTAGCCGCACGGGCTTCAGTAGCTGTGGCTCACGGGCTCTAGAGCGCAGGCTCAGTAGTTGTGGCTCGCAGGCTCTAGGGCACAGGTTCAGTAGTTGTGGCGCATGGCTTTAGCTGCTCCGCGGCATGTGGGATCTTCCCGGACCAGGGCTCGAACCTGTGTCCCCTGCATTGGCGGGCGGATTCTTAACCACTGAGCCACCAGGCAAGTCCATCGCCCCATTTTATTTTTAAAAATATAAATAGCTGATGTTTACTTGAAAGTACTTTTGAAGACTGACTTATTTTCTTTTTACAGTAGATCTTGTTCTGCTGCTTTCGAAGGCCATTATTTATAGCAGCTGTTGTTGAAGTTAGTCGAGGAGTGGAGGTCCCGTTAGTCTCTGTCGTGTTCTGGCTTGTCAGTCTGTGTTCACTTCTAGATCCAATTATCTTGAAGGGGTCCTTTGGCAGTGGAGGCTATGGATGCTCCAGAGAGTTGCCTTCAAGACAGTTTTTATGCTAGCTTGATAGACAGCTGCAGTCCGTGACCCAGCTAAATCTACAGAGCAGGTTATGGGTGACAGAACTAGAACAGAGATAGAGGGTTACCCTCCTCGCTGCTACATTATGCTTTTGTACAGCCAGACCTCCCAACCGCAGCAATGCTTCCTGTCTAGTGGAGTCATTCCCTGAGTAACTGGATGATGACACAATCTAAGTGAGCCTCCCAAAGTGTAGGATAAATACTTCTGGGGAAAGTAGATCTTGGGCATGGTATTCCAACCTAGCGCTAGATGGCCCTGAATCACATAGTAAGGCAAATATTTCCTCTTCCATTAAACAAAATGATCTTTCTGATGACTTAAGGTGCAAGTCTCAATTTGGTACTACTGTGTCTTTAACACCTCTCGAATCCTTCAGAATGTCCCTTTTTAACAGAGAGGAAGCCTCTCAGATGACTAGCTTTTTCAGTAGAGATAAGATATTTCTTTCAAAAAATAGTTTTGTTCATTTAAAAATGGTGAGTCAATGTGAAGTCAAGTACTAGAAAATATGGTAATATGAGTGATACGTACCTGTGGCAGAATCGTGTGTTTAGTACAGAATTACAAAGGCTTGGAGATATTGAGCTCACATCTGATACAATTAATTTTATAGAGATTCACCATCCCGTATTTGAAAATGTTAGGGCCAGATTTAGTTTGGAGTTTATAATTTCCAGATCTTTTTGGCATGGTGCTTATACTATATATGATATGACTCCATAGCAGTCACCTGAGGTGGTACCGTCGTCAAGCATGGTAATATTTCTGCTGCAAAGTGTATGAACATTCACACCAAGTGGGTTAATAAGAACTATATGTGACCCCACGTGGGTTAGGTCAGGTTTTGCCACCAAATATGTTTTTGAACCAAACTTAAGAAAAAAAGTTTTGATTTTAAGAGCTTTCTAGATTTTAGAATTGCAGAGAGATTATGGACCTATCTTTGGAATAAATTACATCATTTTAAAAAAACAGGTTAATTTAATCATGCAGGAAACAGTTAGACCCCAACTTGGTCAAAGTAACCAGATTACACCATCTTTTAGTTAATTTTACTGTCTGAAGTGATTTCCTTATAGATTCTGACCTGCCACATATAGGGCCAGGTAGGTTTTGTTGGTGGAAGAAAAGTTGGATCCAAGTGACTTTATCTGTGTATGTGAAAACAGAAGTAGTTTCTGGTTCTGCTCATCTGCTTGTTTTTTTTTTTTTAATTATAGTAAAGTAAACGTAATATAAAGTTTACCAGCCATCTGTGATAAGTGCTTTATAATCTTCTGAAAACTTGCTAAATTAGCCATGGATGGGTCAGTGTTGGGTTCAAGTGGTGCAAGACACACAATCAGGGATTCTGGGCCTTGAACTTGCCTATCCTGAGGCTCGGTTCTGCTTAAACTTAGTACTGAGTTCAGTACGTTTGGAGAGAAACAGCAGCAGATGACCCAGAGTTGTATGATGCCAGCGCCCACTCCAGACTGATGTGGTCCTTCCCCTCTCTCTCGCCATTTCCTGTCCTCACCTCCGTGGTTGCTGTTGTTTTGTAACTGTCAGCTTACCGTCTGTTCTCACCTTCACATTACCCTTGTTCAGGGTAGTGATGTGGTCTTTTTCAGCGTGTGATAGTGTCTAGCCCATGAAAGGTTGTCAGCAGATGATGTTTCTAACTGTGTTAAGGACTTGTGGTGAATTATCTCATTTAATCTTCACAGCTACCTTAGCTGTCAGCTCCAGTGATTGCTTCCATTTATAGGTTAAAAGCTAAGGCTCAAAGAGCTTACGTAACACTCCCAAGGCCACCAACTAGGACTCGGCAGAGCTGGGACCAGCCAAGCTGACCTGACCCTAGCTGGTGCTCCTGCCAAGTAGCTAGCCACCTTGCTGCTGCTCTGTCCAGGACTGATCTGGACTCTGAGGGCATTCGTTAAGCTGAACTTGACTGAATTTCGATCTAGAAGCACCAAAGAGATTCATTCTTTCATTCATGGGAAAATAATAGTTATTACTATGTGCATCCTCTACATTGGGGGAACTAAGGCAGTGAGATATGCTCTTCCTGCTGCCTGTCCTCAGGGATCCCTAACTGGAGCGAGAGAGAAACGCCAGCTTCATTATAAAGCAGAGTGCAGTCCGTGCCGTGCTGGAGGAGCCAGCAAAGTTCCACAGAAAGTTCCCCTTTGGGGAGGAGATTGGCCAGGACGTGGTGTTTGAGCAGTGTGTAGGATGTGTTGGTCATCACGCATGGACCAGCAAGAAGCACATCCTGAATAATGGCCCCAAAATCCACAGGGCTAGACTGACAGACATAAGAAATGGACCAGAAAAGGCCAGAGGGTACCAAACATTTGGAGTTTGGACACCGTTGTTAGAATTAGGAAGTTCTGCTCTCTGAAACCAAAGGACAGTGGTAGCATCTCAATTGAATTCAAGTTATGTTTACGGTGAAATAAAGCTTTCTCACAGCGCCTGGCATGTAATTGGTATTTAATAAGTATCCACTGAGCTGAGTAAGAAGTGTCTATAAAATCTCTACTTTTGTTACTGGCAGTTGTTCATTCTTGCTCTTCAGTGTATATTGTGAGCTCTTTTGAGTGCTTTGTAGATGCACAGGCCAGAATGAGAGGGACCTTAAAAGGCATTTAGTTGTTCCCCAGTCTGATGCTTCAGTCCCCTCCACACTATCCCTGCCCAGTTTCTTAGAAGGGGGTGAGATT
The DNA here is from genome assembly GCF_000442215.2 of Lipotes vexillifer. NCBI lineage: Eukaryota > Metazoa > Chordata > Mammalia > Artiodactyla > Lipotidae > Lipotes > Lipotes vexillifer. Next base: position 276,994 of record NW_006791593.1, read on the forward strand.
GGATAGGTAGATGCATAGAGGATGGGAACCTGGGAGATAGAAAGAATGTGAGCAAAGATTTCCTGTGATTTTAAGGGGGCTGGCGTCTCAGGCTCTCCTCGATGGCCTGGCGGAGCCAGACTTGATAGAGAGGTAGGGAGCAATTTGGATTTGTTACCTGAATCAGTAATTGGATTAGGGAGGCTTGTTAAGTGCAGCCTTCTGATTGTAAGAAGTTAAGGAGGTAAAGACAAGCTCTTTAAGGACCTACCTCAAAGGACATTTATTAAGTGCACACTCCTTCTGGGAGCAATTCTTTTTTTCTTAATTGAGGCAAAACCGACATATAGCATTATATTATATTATTTTAGTAAAACTAAAAATAATAAAAGATATTTGTATATATTGCAAAATGATCACCACAGTAAGTCTAGCTAACATCCATTGCCATAAAGAGTTATACATTTTTTTCTAAGATTTATTTTCTTAGCAACTTTCAATTATACGATACAGTATTATTAACTATAGTCACCATACTGTACATCACATCCCAATGACTTATTTATTTTATAACTGGAAATTTGTACCTTTTAATCCCTTCACCCATTGTACCCACTCCCAACCCCTCACCACCAATCTATTGTCTGTATCTATGAGCTTGGCTTTTACTTTCCTTTTTTTTTTTTCCTTTTAAGATTCCACACAAAATTGAGATTATGTGGAATTTATCTTTCTCTGTCTGACTTATTTCACTTAGCATAATTCCCTCAAGGTCCATGCATGTTGTCACAAATGGCAAGATTTCTTTTCTTTCTTTTTTTTTTTTTTGCTTGCGGCAGGTGGGCTCCTTAGTTGCAGCTCATGGGTTCCTTAGTTGTGGCATGCATGGGGGACCTAGTTCCCTGACCAGGGATCGGACCCAAGCCCCCTGTATTGGGAGCATGGAGTCTTATCCACTGCACCACCAGGGAAGTCCCAAGATTTCATTCTTTTTTATGGCCAAATAATATTCCAGTGTGTGTGTGTGTGTGTGTGTGTGTGTGTGTGTATCAAATTTTCTTTATACATTCTTCTATCATTGGACATTTAGATTGTTTCCGTATCTTGGCTATTGTAAATAATGCTGCAGTGAACATCGGGGTGTATATTTCTTTTTGAATTAGTGTTTTTGTTTTCTCTGGATATATAGCCAGAAGTGGAATTGCTGGGCCTTATGGTAGTTCTATTGTTAATTTTTTGAGGAACTTCTGCACTGTCTTCCATGGTGTTTGCACCAGTTTACATTCCTACCGACAGTACCCAAGGATTCCCTTTTCTCCACATCCTCGCCAACATTTGTTATTGGTTGTCTTTTTGATAATAACCATTCTGACTGGTGTGAGGTAACATCTCCTTGTGGTTTTGATTTGCATTTCCCTGATGTTTAGTGATGTTGAGCATTTTTTCATGTACCTGCTAGCTATCTATATTTCTTCTTTGGAAAACTGTCTATTCAGGTCTTCTGCCCATTTTTTATTCAGATTGCATTTTTACTCTTAAGTTGTATGAGCTCTTTCAATTAATATATTTTGGATATTATTCCCTCATAAGATATATGATTTGCAGATATTTTCTCTCATTAGGTAGGTTGCCTTTCATTTTGTTGACGGTTTCCTTCACTGTGCAGAAGCTTTTTAGTTTGATGTAGTCCCACTTGTTTATTGCTTTTGTTGCCTTTGCTTTTGGCGTCAGATCCAAAAAAGTCATCTCTAAGACCAGAGTCAAGGAGCTTACTGCTTATGTTTTCTCCTAGGAGTTGTATGGTTTTAGGTCTTATGTGCAAGTCTTTAATCCATTTGGAGTTAATTTTTGTGTGTGGTGTAAGATAATGGTTCAGTTTCATTCTTTTGCGTGTGTTCAGTTTTCCCAACACCATTTATTGAAGAGACTGACCTTTCTCTATTGAATATTCTTGGCTCAAAAATTAATTGAACATAGATGCATGGGTTTATTTCTGGGCTCTCTATCCTGTTCCATTGATATATTTGTGTGTTTTCAATGCCAGTACCATACTGTTTCGATTACTGTATCTTTGTAATATAGTTTGAAACCAGGGCGTGTGATGCCTCCAGCTTTGTTCTTCTTTTTCAAGATTGCTTTGGCTCCTTGGGGTCTTTTGTGGTTTCATATGAATTTTAGGATTGTTTGTTCTATTTCTTTGAAAAATGCCATTGGAATTTTGATAGAGATTGCACTGAATCTGTAAATCGCTTTTGGAGCATTTCTAAAAACAAGAGGGTTCTACTCTGTGAGACTGTCTCTTTTTAAGCCCTGATTGAGGAGTGCCTCTTTCCCCAAAGCTGAGCAAGCTGGCATGATTTCAGAGAGGGCAACCCCAAAATACCCTTGGCCCTACAGTTTCTAAGGCCACGTAATAAGCGTGTCCGTGACCGGTAAACTGTGGTTATTAGAGAGCCATCTTAGGAATAATGTGGCAGATTCCTCCCTATGAGTTACACAAAAGGCCCTTTCTTGAAATATCTGTTTCAGCTCCCAATCTTGTGACTGTAACTTTCTAAAAGCAGAATTTTCACTAACAGATGAAAGAAATAAGATGTTTAATTTGTGCTGATGGGGTTGGGATATGTTTTGCCCCTAGGGTGCTCTTCCTTATTTAGTCTGCATTTAGAACACTGAGAAAATGTTGGGGAAACCTGGGAATTTAATTATGTACTGTAATTTACCAGGATGTTTGGTGGTTTTATAATTATACTTTGTACTCTGGCTTTAAAAATGTGATGGAGATCCTTCCGGTTGCTGCCAGGTTTACCTGTCCCTTAAACTTGATATCAGTGGGAGTTTTCTCAGGGTAATGATCGTGGATCAGCTGCTTGTCACTTAATTAAAGCTAGCTTTACTCCAACACTCAGAATATTGACTACACACAAGCCACCACAAACTTGTTCTGTCAAACTGACTGCTCTCTGAAAGCAGAGGGTGGTCATAACACGCTGAGGTTGCTAACTCCTTTCACCTGCCCACTCACCCATCTACCTGGTACAGCAGAGGTGGCAGCAGTGGGACTTGGGCTCGCTCTCTGAGGGTGATTAGTATTAAAGATTATTACAAATATCCATCCCTTGGGGACCCTTTACCCCGCCGCTTTCAGAAAATCTTGCTATGCTCGCCACCATTTTGCTTCCAAATTCTCATGTAGGTCCCCTGGTCCTTTCCATTTTCACCATGAGAGCAGAGATGTTGTGTTGCTGAAAATCAGTGTCATGGCATTTCTTCACATACAGAGTTTTTAAAGCTCTGAAGAGACCAAATGAGGAAACTAGGAAATCTGTAGCCATTCTTTTTCTATTTTAGGAGCAGGGTGAGTTGTAGATGTAGAATCAGAAGGGACCTAATTTCTACTAGAAAAGTAAAGAACTATTCCTTGAGGTGTAACAAGAAGGCAAAATGATAGCTCCCCCTCCTAGCTTATTTTTCTCATGGTAAGGCCTTCTTTTCTTGACTTATTTTCCTAAAGGGAAAAAATAAGGGGAGATTGTTGTGAAGCCAGTGAAAATTTTTAGAGAAACACTATGTACCCAAAGGAGTAAAAAGCAAGTGTAATCAATTTTTGTGAAATCTCGTCCCTTAGAACGTTTTCCTGAGACTCTGAGAGGATGCTCTTAGGAGTTTCCAAGAGGGATCTTTCCCTGAATGCATACACACCGTTTATTGTTACACTGGATGAGCATCTATGCCCGTGATTGCCATAGGACTCACAAGTTAATTGGGAACTCTTTGATTAATTTGGTTGTATCTTTCCAACAAAGAAAAGAAACATCTTGCTGAAAAATTTTTCCTTAGTTCCCTGAGGAAACATTCCTGAGATTCTGAGCAAGACAAAATCAGGAAGCTTATGGCCAGTGGAATAGGGTCATTCACAGCCAGTCACTCTCGAGACCGAAACTTCTGTGTTTCTGTGAGTGAAACCACATCTACCTCAGAGAGGAAGTATGTGGATCTTTGCCGTGGGTTTCCTGAGGATGTGCAACATGTTTCATCCCCCTGAACATGTCTCATTCTCGCACACATTTCCTGTGTGCATCTGCCCTCTACCCTGCCCCTTCTCACGTGGAGGTTCCTCAAGGTCAGGCTGGGCACCTTCCTGTCCTCCTTCTCAGTCTGATGTTTGTGGGCCCTGGGCAGCATAATTTCCCTTCTGTTTTGACTTGTTATTTCAAGAGATTCAGCTCCCTACCTGCCTCCTGAAATTCTTCTGTCAGATAAAATTCGTTCTCTAGTGAGTCCTTTCCTCTTTCCGTTCCCATTGCCATGGATGGTATCTTTATCCACCTTTCTATTATGAAAGGTTTCAAAACCACACAAAAGTTGAAAGAGTAATATGATTGAGAACCTGTGTAATCAAGAATTATTATCAGGATTGTTATCGTTTCACCATATTTTTCAAGTCTCCGTATGTACTTTATTCACACAAAATGTTGTCACCCTCATATTTTTTATTTCTACGTGTGTGTTTTAAATCACGTGAAAGCAAAGGAATCATGACACTTGGCCCAATAACATTATCACACCCAAGAAAATTAATAACGATTCATAATATCATTAATACCCAATTCATGTTTAATTTTCCTAGTTAAAAAACGACTTAATAGATTTTTTTTTAAAAAAAAAAACCATGTTCCAGTCAAGGCTCACGTACTGAATTTGTTGTTTTCTTAGTCTCCTTTAATCTAGAAGAGTCTTCCTGCCTTTTTTTTTCCCCTATGAAATTGACTTTTTGGAGAGTCTGAGTCAGTTGTCTGGTAGAATGCCCAACAGTCTGAAATAGTATGAATATTTCCTCACAGCATTTTTGGTCACAATATCTCATTGGTAACGGCCCCTAATCTTGTATCCCATCAGGAAGCATATGATGCTAGGCTGCCCCACTTTCAGTGATGCTAAGTTTGATTGCTTGTCTAAGGGGTTATCTTCTGCTTCTCCATCAGGTAGATACATGTTTCCCTTTGCGATCACTAAGTAATCCTCACAGAGATGCTTTGGCACTGTGTGAATATCTGTATTCCCCACAACTTCTTAAAGAAAAGGGTAAAGACTATAAAAATTATGGCTAATGGTGATGGAGCAAAAGAAATAGTTAATTTTTAAGCATTAACTTTTAAACTGTGGAGAGGACCAATCTGCTATCCTTGGGAACAGGTATCCCTCAAAAAGAGAGAAGACCTACTGCTTTCTTGCATAATATTAATTTGTTGAGAATCTACCCATTGTAAATTATAAGTAAACAGATAAGGGTCCTTGGAATTTGTTTTATGTTTTGTATCCTCCTCATGACCAAGGAGGGGAAGAAACTGTGAGGGATCATTTATTTATTCAAACTTTGAATATTCCCATTTATAGGTACTTATTATCTGGTTCAAAGATAGTGATTACAAGTAACTGTGGAGTTTTCCTGATTCTTCGTGATCATTCTGACCATCATCAAACCCACTGTGTAGCTGTTGCTGTGCGGAATGCTCTAGACTCTCTTGGTAATGTGGGATTTTTTTAGTGACATGCTTTTAACAAAACCATTCTTAAAATAGTGAACATTCAAAGCATGTTAAAAATTAGGATGAACACGTTTACTTCCTTGTGGATACAGAGAGCAACGAAAATTGCTCTGGAGGATCTTTCCTTAGGAAGACCTGTACTAAATGTTTCTAATTTTTGTATTTAAAAGAATATTTTAAATGCAATTTCCTTTGTGTAATCTATAACAATTTTAATAAACGAATTCTGTCCGCTAAAAGAATAGTTAATGTCTACATTATATTCATAGGAATATCTTCCTTTCCTCAAAAGGGTTGTTTTCAAGTTGTTATACTGTATATGACAAAGAACCAGAGTCGGGTTTTGGGTTTTCAGTTTTTAAATAATCATGGGAAAAGCTAAAGCTAAAAAAACTTTCAGTTGATATTTTAAATATTTATCTGAGAGATAAATCTGAGAGAGTATTTTAAATTCAAGCCATTAGAAAAGTTTAATTTAAAGGTGAATTATGACCTCTTATTGTTGTTTTGTTTAAGCAAGTGTTTTGAAATTGATCAACAGAAATACTTGACCAAGTTTAGGTACATGATTTTGCAACACAGGGGTTCCTTTTTGTTCTGGAATAAGTAATACTGGAAAACTAACCACCACTTCATGTAAATTCACTTAAACTGGCCGCCTAACACCTGTGGTAAATAATGACAAAATGTGTGGCTGGGGCTTGATCTCAAGAAATAAAACTGAATTTAAATGCATTAATTTTGTCTTTTAACAACATTATGAAGACATTCTTATAATGGGTTACTTCGCATTTTGTAAGCCTGTGAAGGAAAAAGTCTTCGCTAAGAGTGACCACTCACTCAGCAAGTAGTTACGCAGTGTCTGTTCAGTGCTGGGGATAGAGCCGTGAAAAACACAGACTAAGATCCCTGCTCTACTGGAGCTTACCCAGGGGGAGTGAGATGACAACTGCATTTATTAAATAAACTATTGATATTTTAGATAGTAAAAGCACTAAGAAGAAACATGTAGAAGGAAAGAAAGATAGGACGTACAGTGGGACATCTGCAGCTCTGGATGATGGGACCAGGGAAGGTCTCACCGAGATGACATCTGAGTAAAGACCAGAAGGAAGCCAGGGGGAGATTTGGAGCAAGACACACTAGACAGGGGACAGCATTTGCTAAGTCTGCAAGTCAGGTGCCTACCCAGGAACCCCAAGGAAGCCATTGTGTCCAAAGCAAAATGAGCAAGAAATAGATATGAGGGAGATGACAGAGAAGGGTTTGGTGGAGGGAGGAAGTTATCCTTGCAAAGACTGGCCTTCATCCTGAGTGAGACGAGAGCCTGTGGAGGGTTTTGAGCGGAAGGGTGAGGCGATCTGGTTGCCACGCTGAGAGCGGTCATTGAAGCGGGTGAGGGGTGAGAGATGCCAGCAGGTTATTGCAGTCCTGGGGAGTCCTGGTCAAGGCTTGGAGTGGTTATATTTTGGATAAATCTTGAGAGTACAACCAGTAGAATTTGCCAGCAGATTGGATATGGGCTGTGAGGCAAACAGTAGTCAAAGATGATTCCAGTTTGGGCCCAACCCAAAACCTAGATGGCCAAAACTCAGGAGGAGCTGGTCTGGGGGAAGAGGGGAAATCGGGAGCAGAGTTTGGGACACATTTTGGGTAGATGCCTGTCAGCCATCCAAGTGGGAATGTCTAGTTGGCTGTTGGATCTGCAGGTCTGGAATTCCAAGTAAGAGAAGTCTGGGCTGGAGGGAGAAACGGTGAGAGGTGGTGATCAGAACATGGGCTGTTCGAATGTGGATTCTGGAAGGCTGCCAGTTAATGGCAAAAACCAGGTCTAGAGTAAAATCACAGGAGTGAGTGTCTGAGGTGTGGAGGAAGACAGGGTCATGGGAGGGAAAGCCAGAGACCTGAGTGGTGCTAGAAGGACCCTCTCTATGGACGGCAATATTACCAAGCGCTGTGACAAGAGTGGCACTGGGGACAAAGACAGTGCGCTGGGAACCCAGTGATCCACAGCTGCAGCAGGGAAGAGTAGCAGGCGGTATTCTCTGGCGACATTAGGTTTAAAGCTGGGGGGGAGCTTCCCTGGTGGCACAGTGGTTGAGAGTCCGCCTGCCGATGCAGGAGACACGGGTTCGTGCCCCGGCCCGGGAAGATCCCACATGCCGCGGAGCGGCTGGGCCCGTGAGCCATGGCCGCTGAGCCTGCGCGTCCGGAGCCTGTGCTCCGCAACGGGAGAGCCCACAACAGTGAGAGGCCCGCGTACCGCAAAAAAAAAAGAAAAAACCTGGGGGGTAATGGAGGAGAGGTGGGGAATGGTCAGGAAGCAGCAGGGAGGACCACGGAGCCATCTTCCTCAATAAGGGACCCGAGAAAGGGCTGTACATAGCACTGTGGGTGTGAGCCCAGGGGAAGGGGGGTGACCTGGGAGACCTGGGCTCTGCATTGTGATCAGTGTAAACTAGGATGAAGTGTGGGTGCTGGAGACTGGTCCCGACTGAGATTGCGCAGACAGGATGCATGAGGCTGTGAGCAAGAGGCAGGGACCTTGCTGGTGCCTGCAGAGTTCTGGGCCTTCTTCTGACTCTAGCCAGGACAGAGGTGACCCCACGTCTCTCTGCCCACGAGAATCAACAGAGGGCTGGTCTTGCTCTGAGTGTGCAGAACCCACCCGAGCCCTGCCAGGGCGTCCTGTAGCTGGGCCCTTTTCCTCCATCACATTGGGCTCTACCAGCAATTCTAGACATTTTTGCGTGTCATCTTTCACATTATCAAAAGTGCATGATGGCACATTATAACAGCCTTCTTATCTAACCTTCTCAGCATCATCATAAAATGCGGTCTTTTTTGCAAAACTGTTTAAGGTCTTCATTAATTTTCCGTTGCTATTCAAATTAGTATTCCCCTTTGAAGTTCCTGCCCTTCACACTTGAAGAGATTTTTCTCTTCTTTAGCTGATGACCATCTGGTGTTGTCTATCTGTCTGTGTCTTTATTTCTGTCCTGCCCCTAGGTTCATCAGAACCATTTATTTTATTTAGATTCCATATATATGTGTTAGCATATGGTATTTGTTTTTCTCTTTCCGACTTACATAGAGAATGGACTTGAGGACACGGGGAGGGGGAATGGTAAGCTGGGATGAAGTGAGAGAGTAGCACTGACATACATACACTACCAGATGTAAAATAGATAGCTAGTGGGAAGCAGCCGCATAGCACCGGGAGATCAGCTCTGTGCTTTGTGACCACCTAGAGGGGTGGGATAGGGAGGGTGGGCGGGAGACGCAAGAAGGAGGGGATATGGGGATATATGTATATGTATAGCTGGTTCACTTTGTTATAAAGCAGAAACTAACACACCATTGTAAAGCAATTATACTCCAATAAAGATGTTAGGAAAAAAAGAGACTTATGTAATTCTTCCACTATTACTGGCAATGATTTAATGAAATCCCATATCTTTTGTAAGATTTGAATTTTCCCTTTGCAGTTGATTTCTATATCACGGATATGCTAATTAAAAAAAACAAAAAACATTGTGCCTAGGCCTGGCTGAACACGTGTGTGTGTATGTGTGTACATGAGAGAGAACCACCCATCAGTTTATCAGTAAACATATTCATGCCCCAAGTTCCTGGGGGCTGGGTTTTTGAAAATAAAAATTTGGGTAATAAGAACCCTTTGCCATTCTGTAATCACCCTTTTAGCTTAGCAAATCTGATGATCCCACATTCAGGCATAGTTTCTGCTTAAGAATTTGCCTTTAAAATTAACCATCACAATAAATGACCCTTCTGATCTATCTCAGTAGACATTTACTTTGATCTTTCAGTGTTTTGATTTGTGGGGTGCATGAGTAAGCCTGAGCAAACCCACACGATCTCTTCCTAGTGTTTCTCCTTAGGACTTCAGGAGATAGATGAGGAGGTTAGGTGGCCGACATGTGGCGTACAGAGACCAACTCTCATTGACATCTTAGGGAGTTGAGCCAAAAATCCTAGACCAGTATCTCAGGGGTTGTTACTGAGACCTGTCATAACTTTTTCTGTTTCAGGGATTAGCTTTTTCTAACAACATTGCTAAAGGAAACGTATTGAAAGTGTTCCTGAGAATTATTTCCCGTAGCATCTTGCTTTCCTATTTCAGTTGCAAACATGCCACTGTCATGACCCTCCTGGAAGCAAATAATGATTGGGACTCTCATTTCCAATTATCCTCACCTCCCTTCTTGATTTATACACAGAACAGATTTATCCTTTCTTCAAAGAAAGTTGTTAAGTTCTACACAGTATAATTTTTTTCATGATATTAAATACTTTTATTTACTATAAACTGATAGTACTTTCTTTCTTTAAACCCCAAGAAGCATTGTAGGTTTCATTAATTGGGTCACAAAGATATTTGGTTTTAAGTACCACAAAAGTTTTGATGCCATTTGCTTTTTTTAAAAATTCCTTCATTATTATGTCAAGAAACAAAGTCTGTGTATAAACTCCTCATGGACTTTTTGTGTGATGGTTATGAGAAGGTTTTAATGAAATTTGAGAGTGTCTCTAGAGATCACAGATCCTGGGGCCTTTAACGTTACTGTGTTGCTTAGCAACCTGGAAGTCATTTCATTTCCAGGCTCTGTAATAATATGATATACTTTTCTTTGCCAGTCCCTGATGAAAATGTAATGGAAATAATCCCTTTCTAAAGGTTGCACTCCATGAGTGGGCGGCAACATAGATTTTTTTTTCACCGTCTGGGCAGGTTTTTAATTCAGTGCACAAGTATTGCCTTCTGAATGTTGTACGTGACAGAATGAAATATATTCTAAGATGGTATTCTTAAAAGGAAGACCTACTCTTCGGATATAATGATTAGAAACACCATAGAAGTTGTCAACATACGTAAGTGTACTTTCACCATGTTGAAAAAAGGGTAAACTTATTAGTTGACCACCAGTTAATGCAAGAATGTCTGCTTATTCCTAGATAATTTATGAAATCCAAGTATTTGCAGGTATTAGACAGGTCTTAAGAGTACAGTAAAACCAAATGCTTTTGAGTAATAGGAACAAAGCCAGTCTACATTAGTGAAAAGTTTGACTTATTGACTGTTTTTGAAAAAATACTTTTGTAATTTTTCTAAAGCAGTATTTTTTAATTACAAAAGTAATACACAGTTTGCACATGAAGTTCATACATAGTAGCATTGTTCATAAAAAGTGGTAACAGTCCAAATGTCTGTCAACTGATGAATGGATAAATAAAATGTGGTATATCCATGCAATGAAATATTATTCAGCCATAAAAAGGAATGGAGTGCTGGTACATGCTCTCACATAGATGAACCTTGAGAGCGTTTTGCTAAGTGAAAGAACTTAGATGCAAAATGCCACACACTGTGGGTTTCCATTTTTATGAAATATGTACTAGAATTGACAAATCTACAGAGACAGAAAGATTAGTGGTTGCCAGGGGCTGGAGAGAAAAGGGAATGGAGAGTGACTGTTAATGGATATGGGGTTTTGGGGGAATGATGAAGGTGTTCTAAAACCTATTGTGCTGATGGTTATACACCTTTGTGAATATTCTAAAAACCACTGAATTGTACACTTTTGTGTGTGTGTGTGGTACGCGGGCCTCTCACTGTTGTGGCCTCTCCCCTTGCGGAGCACAGGCTCCGGACGTGCAGGCTCAGCGGCCATGGCTCACGGGCCCAGCTGCTCCACGGCATGTGGGATCTTCCCAGACCGGGGCACGAACCCGTGTCCCCTGCATCGGCAGGCGGACTCTCAAACCACTGCGCCACCAGGGAAGCCCTGAATTGTACATTTTAAAATGGTGAATTTTATGATATGTGACTTTGTTATAAAAAATAACGGCATCCAAAAAAAGGAATATGACTTGGGAAATATATAAGAGTAAAAAGGAAATAATGTCATCCTTAAACTTATAATCCATACATTACCATAGTTAATGTTTTATTTCTTTCTAGACACACAGATGACATATATGTATGTATGTATATATACACATATGCACATAAACACATACATATATACTGACATACAATTTCTAAACAAGTTAAGATTTTAAATTATGATGGTGAAAAAGTTCGTGTGTTTACCTTGATTGCCTCCCAAAATCATTGAAATGATCAAAATAGGTATAAAAATAAGTGAAAATGCGCAACCTCACTGGAAACGAGGAAAGGTATCAGTGATAGATGCCTAATTTGGGAAGTTTCTACAAGACACAATTAGTTTAACAGAAAGACTATTCAGAATTTAGGAAACCGTAGACCGCCATAGGGAAA
>NW_006791593.1:288835-295798 GCF_000442215.2 Lipotes vexillifer
GAAATGCTGAGACGCTCTGGAAGAATCTCAGGAACAGCAGAGGCTCAGAGGAAGGGCAGAGCCCAGGCCCAGCCCACACCTTGGAGCTGTTCACTGTGCACAGGGTCTTCCCTAGGGTGCCCTGTGGTGGGCACAAGAGTAACTGAATTCCAGGCTGGGCTGCCCTGGTCCTCCAGAGCCACTGCCCTCCGCCAAAGTGGATGCTCAACCTTCCATCCTGTTCCTTCTCTGAAGTTAAGTCTTCATTCATTTTTCTTACATTTCTCTCACTCACCCTAGGGCAAGGCTGCCCATAGCTCTCAGCAGCATCCTTCAGGAGCAGCTTCCCCAAGGAAATCAAAGCGAGATCTTACAAATTCCTGAGGTACCAGTCCTCGCTCGTTAGATCTTCATTTTACGAAAGACGGGCAGACAAAGAAGAATTGCTGGACATTTGAGGGAAGTCTGTGGCCAAAGAGTGGCCACAGGTGAACCGGAAAAGCCAGTGGCCACAGGAAAAAAATATATAAGAAAGAAGACTTTAAAAAAATTCTAATTAGTATTCTCACAGAGACTTCAAAGATTATCGCATCCGTAAAACAAAACATGACGTTCCAATTTTAAAACCCAGTAGAGGGATTGAATAACGGAATAAACTGACAAAAGCCAAGTGAATTATTTATGAAACCAACCTGAAGAATTCTTTCTGAGCGCAGAGTGAGAGAAATGTTACGAGTTGTGGCAGATGGGTCCAGGAAACCGCACAGCTCTTCGTGGGAACAGTATATTAGCAGGTCTGATGATCCAGCTACATTCAACGCCCTCCTGGCACAGAGAAGGTGATGAAACCCTCAGTTGTGGTGTGTGGACAGTTTCCCCACATCCTCCACAGGAGAGCACTTTGCTTATAGGGTATGTGCCTAAGTGGATATCTATTCCCTTGTTTTTTGGTCTTAAATGAAGCAAGTGTTAATGTTTACTGTGATGTGCAGAAGTGTGTTCACTCACGGCAGAGGCCCTGGTTGGGCAGCTAGATTTTCCAGACCAGATACTGAGATGATTCAGCAAAAGGCACTTTAAAAAATTTGAAGTATAATTGATGTACAATGTTATATAAGTTACAGGTGTACAGTATAGTGATTCATAATTTTTAAATGTTATACTCCACTTATAGTTATTTTAAAATATTGGCTATATTCCCTGTGTTGTATAATATATCCTTGTAGCTTGTTTTGTGATAATGGTTTGTACCCTTTACTCCTCTGCCCTTGGATTTTCTCTCTGCTCTTTCCCCGCCCCACTGGTGACCGCTAGTTTGTCCTCTATGTCTGTGAGTCTGTTTCTTTTTTGTTATATTCAGTAGTTTGTTGTATTTTTAATATTTCGCATATAAGTGATGTCATACAGCATTTGTCTTCCTCCGTCGGACTTATTTCACATAGAATAATACCCTCCAAGTCCATCCATGTTGTTGCAAATAGCAAAATTTCATTCTTTTTTTATGGCTGAGTGATATTACATTATATATGTATACACATACATACACATACATGCATGTATGTCTATATATACATACACACACACACACACACACACACCACATCTTCTTTATCCATTCATGGTGAACACTTTGATGAACACTTAGATTGCTTCCATGTCTTGGCTATTGTAAATAATGCTGCTGTGAACATTGGGGTGCATGTATCTTTACCAGTTAATGTTTTGAGGTTTTCTTGGATATATACCCAGGAGCAGAATTTCTGGGTCATCTGGTAGTTCTATTTTTAGTTTTTTGAGAAACCTCCATACTGTTCTCCACAGTGGCTGAACCAATTTACATTCCCACCAACAGTGTATGAGGGTTCCCTTTTCTCTGCATCCTCGCCAACATTTGTTGTTTGTGGTCTTTTTGATGATAGCCATTCTGACAGGTGTGAGGTGATATCTTGTGGTTTTGGTTTGCATTTCCCTGATAATTAGCGATGTTGAGCATCTTTTCGTGTGCCTGTTGGCCATCTACATGTGCTCTTCGGAAAAATGTCTATTCAGGTCTTCTGCCCAATTTTTAATCAGGTTGTTTGTTTTTTGGATGTTGAGTTGTATGAGCTGTTTATATATTTTTGGATATTAACCCCTTATAGGTCATAATATTTGCAAATATTTTCTCCCATACAGTAGGTTGCCTTTCATTTTGTCGATGGTTTCCTTTGCTGTGCAAAAGCTTTTAAGTTTAATTAGGTCCCATTTGTTTATTTTTGAAAAAGCACTTTTGGATTCAGAATTGAGTCTAGTGAAAATACCGAAAAGTGCCACCTTGGGCATAGTCTCTTGGTGTGGTGGAGTTAACAGGACCTCTCGGCCCTTGCTACTGAAAACGTGATCCCAGACCTTCAGCAGCTTCATTACTTGGAAGCGTATTTGAAATGCAGAATCTCAGGCCCCACCCTATGCCTGTTGAGTCAGAATTTGTGCTTTAACGTGGTCCCCAAGTGGTTCTAGAGGTGGTTCTAGCATGGTCTAGAGGTGGCTTCTAAAAATCCAGAATGGGTGGTTAGCAGAGCCGTAAGCAAGATTTGAGTCTGAGAGATGCCCTTTTCAGAACCCAGTGTGTCTTTAGCCAATTCCAGATACTTTCAGTTATGTTTGCTGGGAAGGGGACTGGAACTCTTTTTTTTTTTTTGAGACTGGAACTCTTAATTTGTGTCTGTCCATTTATTTCTGGAAGACCTACTGACATCAACTTCTAAACATCTTTTTTATTTCTTGTTTTAATTTTTCTCTTATTTGAAAATGATAATGACATTCAAAATTGACGTAACTCTTCAGGGCTTCTGTCTCTAAAGGCTATTTTATCTAGTAAAGAATTCACAAGGGGAGAGACTTGGAGCAACACCAGGAGAGAAATATCAGGAAGAGAATACTGATTAAATAAAGCTGTGGAACAGGCTAGCGGAAAGTAGAGTTTTTTAAAAAATCTGTTAAAATGGTAATATCCTCCGGCTAATGCATTAATAATGCAGTAGCAAGGGCAAAGGGCCCAGCTTAGGGGCTGGTGGAGAGCAGGTGGGCCAGCACTGTTGCTGATCCATCAGTTCAGGTGCAGGGGCTGGGACATGGGGATGGGGAAGTACTGAGTGAGCCCTTTTAGACAGTCAAGCACCAGTGACTGGATTAAGGGAAGACACTTGGACATGGGCAGGCAGGTTCAGACCTCACTGTGTCCCTTATCTGCAGTGTGTCCTTGGACAGGTCACTTAACATCTCAGAGCTGAGTGCTAATTTACCTGGTAGGGCCCTTAATAGAGGATTACAGGAGATAGTTACGTAAAGGGTTTATCATAGTGCAGTGCATCCCTTGTCACAGCACAGAGGAAGCCACCGATAAAAGACATACGTACATGCGCACACACACAGATACATATTTTGGAAATGGCAAGTGTCTTCATAAATATCTGGGATCCAGGCATACATGCCTACCAGATTGTACACTTACATCCTTCTTATTTGCTCAGCAAAGGCTTTTTCTGGTTGAGACTGCATGCACATCCTTCCTGTCAGGGATACACACCTCCTGCTGAGGGGTTCAGCGGCAGCCGAATGAGAACACATACCGCATGATGCACGTGTTTTTATTGCTTGTCTCTGCAAGAACCCAGAGCTCGGAAGTCAGCTTTCTTGCAGCCACAGTCAGATGTGGGGAAGCAAGCCTGGGCCCCAGCAGTCTCCCAGCACAGGGAAGGCCTCTGCTGTCTGCTTTGCTGAACTAGGGATCTGTCTCGCCCAGGAAAGCGCAGAGCAGTCACCAGGGCTGCTCATGACTTATGCATGAAGCGAGGTGATCCCATCTGGCCTCCCTCAAGGTCTTGCCCCTTCCTTGGCCCTTCCCTGCTGCCAGCACATAATCCTTAACCCCTGGGGAACCAGAGGCCCGTGGCCAATTACTGTGGGCATCTCCGTGTGCCCTCCAAGGAGCTCCTTGTGCCTTGTTAGGCTTAATTGCATGGCCCCTGAGAGATGGAGCCTCTGGTATGGGTCTCATCAGTGGCCCCGGGGCATTCTGAGGATGGGCCGCACTGCTGGGAGAGTCCACTGTGAGGTGGTGCACTGGCTGGCGGCCTCCGGTACCACTACAAAGGCTGCAGGCTGGCGGGCTGGCGGACTCTGTGTCACTGCACAGTAACCTCCCAGGGACAGTGCAGCCAGAGTGGGGCTCTGTTCTCGGGAGCTTCTGAGCCATCGTAAAGCTGGAATGTTCTCTGCTGCTAAGTGCAGGGACCTTCCAGTTATTGTCACTGTTAATCAGATGACTCTAAAGACTAGGAAACGGTTTTCTTCAAAGTTACTGTCTTGACCACCCTCTTCATAATGATATAACAGCCAACGTGTATTGGGTGTTTTCTCGGCTGGCCACTAAGCTGAGTCACTGACCCGGGAAACATTAGAGCCACCCTATGAGGGGAGATAGGAATACCCCATTTCCCCAGTTGAGGAAACTGAGGCACAGGAGGCCCCGTGAGTATGTGGGGAGTCGAGGATTTGAATCCAGATATTTTAATTTAACATCTTTAACCATCATAAGTAGTGTATATTGTATCATACTTACTGCAAATAAGGAAGAAATTGTACACCTTAAACGATTAAGATGGTAAATTTTATGTGACATGTATTTTACCACAATTTTTAAAAATTGAAAAAAGGAAAGGAAGAATGGGCAAAATCCTCCAGGGACCTATTTTTGTAAATGTGTTGCTGATGTGAATGGTCCTAACTGATCTCTGCTTTATCAGTAGCCTGAATATGTCAGTCTCTAATTCAATCCCAAATTCTAACTCTGTCTTTTCTCTTAAAATTGTCCTTTCAAAAAAAAAAAAAAAAATCCCCAAATAATTTAGCACTGTCATACCTAGGAACTTTCTGTATATTTCAGGCAGCAGTACTTGGAGGGGCTGCATTTTTCATGCTGTTTAATCCACAGGTCAATGCCTGTAGGACCTCACACCTGAAATGAATCACCTTACTATAATTAACCCTCTGCTGTCTGCTCTGGCCCAAGAAGTGGGCTGTTCTGGTTCACTGAGGCATTCAACTGATGGTGACTCAGGAAACTAGACTGCAGTAAGAGAATGTTTATCAGCAAAACTCTTCTAAACACAAACTAATCTTTGCTTGACTATTTTGAGCTCCTTTCTGAGTAGACAGTGACCTGTGTAATGTTTCAAACAGCGAAACGCCAAGTATAGGCTTACTCAGTTTTTTTGTTGTTTTTTACAAGAAGGCTGAAGCTCTTACTTCATAATGATATAAATCCAAAATATAACCACCTTCCCTAGAAGCAACTCCAAAGCATTAGAATCTATCTTTAAAGATATTATGGCAGAAACTTGCATGTAATACACATCTATTATATCAAAATTTGAGTAAGGTGCTGCATTTTATTATCATTATTGCTATTACACACTCACACAGAAACGTGTGGAGAACAAAATAATAAAGACTCATGTAACCACCACCCAATAAGATGCTGCTTTGAAAAAGGTTTAATCACACTAGGATATGAAAACTGATGGTAATGTTGTAATATAAAATAATCCCTTAAAATGATGTATGTTCAACAGTACAGCTTTCCAGCTTCTAAGCAGTTTTCTGGAGTATATGCAACAAGTTCTGATGGATTCAGTTGCCCGCATCCTCAGGGGATGGCCCGTGTCAGCCCTGATCCCAGGAAAAGATGAATTTGTGTCCCAGAGCACTTTTCAAACAACAGGAGAAGGAACTGGTACTTCTGATAGTTTTGTCTATTTTTCCTGAGTTTTATCTCATCAAATGAGAGTTTTCTCTCAGTCGACTCTAAGTTTACTGTTTTCTCTTTCAAACCTTTTAAAAGATGTCCAAACCCATCATTTTTTTTTCCATCTTCTCTCTTGGCTAATGATTTTTCTTCACGCTTCGCTGAGAAAGTAGATCAGGAGAGAACTGCCAGAGGCTCCCACCCCGACATCGCCACCTCCCTTCCTCCTCTGCGGGGGAGGCCAAGGCCTCCGTCCCCTCCCTCTTGCTCAAGGATGTGCCTCCAGCATCTGTGCCCTTTCCATCTCCTGCATCACAATGTTCCCCTCAGCGGGGTCAGTCCCATCAGTGTACTGATAACGCTGTCACATCAGGAATCTTTAAAAAGGAGAAAACACTTTCTGTACCCACATCTCTGCCTAGCTGCCCCATTTCTCTCCCCGTCCCAGCAGAGCTCCTTGGGATCCAGTTAGCCAGGCTTCCATACGCACCCCTCAGTCAAAACAGCCCTGAGCATGGTGGCTTGTGAACAACCGTTCTCAGCCTTCCTTTCACTCGGCCTTGGCGCAGCTGTGGCTCCTTGAGGAAACTCCTCCCTTGGATTCTGGGACACCGCACTCTCTTGCTTCTCTTCCTGACACGCTGGCCATTCCTCTTGGTTTCCCTTGCTGGTCTCTCTAAACACTGCGGCGCTGAAAACTCCGCCCTAAGCCCACTCCTCTCCATCTGCGCCTGCTTCTCAGGGAGCTCAGCCCGTGCCTCGCCTTTCCTATCGTCTCCCAGTTTGCACCTTCAGCCCCCGGGGCCCCTGAACTTGAATCTGATGGCGTCGGCAGCCAGCTCCCCATCTTTGCTCAGCCGACCACGGGTATCTCAGATGTCCTGTGGCCTTCCTTCCCTAAGCCTGCTGCCCCATCACCCTCCCCATCTCAGCATGGCAGCTTCGGGTGTGTCAGGTCAGACCTTGCACAGGCTATACGAGTGCTTCTCCAGCAGGGCGGCCTTTGAGCGGGGCCCAAAGGAAGCAGGGGAACAAGTGAAGTCATCTTTAACTTCTCCCCCTCTCACTCCACCCCCGTTGTCCACACAGATCAAGAACCTGGCCTTTTCAGTACCTCCACCTCCCCTGTGCTGACCCATCACCTCTCACGTCAATTATGATAACTGCCTGAACGAGGCTTCCTGCTTTACCAGTGC
>NW_006791593.1:295811-304838 GCF_000442215.2 Lipotes vexillifer
CCCCGTCTCCGCCGCACAGGCTGTTCTCAGCACAGCCGCCAGGGCGATCCTTTTAAAGCCTGAGTGAAGTAAGGCTCCCCGTCTCGGAGGAAAGTCACAGCGCTTCCCTCACCTGCAAGGCTCTCACAGTTTGGCCTCCACTCCCGGCACATCTCAGCAGCCCTCCTGCCACCTTTCTTCTTGCTGCCTCCAATCCAGACATACTTGCTGCTCCTCGAACACACCAGCCACGCTGGTACCTCAAGGCCTCTCTCTCTGGAAGATGCTTTCCCAATCCCACACGGCTTCCCGCCTCCTTTCAGGTCTTGACTCAGGTGTCGCCTGGACCTAGAGGCCCCCCCTGGGGCAGCCTCAGTGAACGAGGCGCCCCTTTCCCTGCCTCTGTGCCCTCTGCCTCCTGACCCAGCTTGCTTTTTCTCCATTTCACTCATCGTTTGCTGGTGTCTTGTCTGTTTGCTTGTTTATTTTCTATTGTTTATCTCCGTCACTAAGATATAAGCACTATGAGGTCTGTTTTTAGCATCTTTTCTGTGTCCGTCACACGCAGAATTGTACTGGGCCTGTGGTTTGTTTGGATAAATGAATGGTTTTTATAAACGTTGCACCTGTTCCTCCTTGGATGGACTCAAGCCACAGGCTGTCCTGCAGAGCCCACTACTTTGTGGTGTGTTTGCCCCCAAATGCCCTGTGGCAAGAGATCGTGTAAGAGGCAGCGTGGCATAATGATAAGCAGCCTGGACTCCAGAGCCCAAATAGCTCCTTTGAAACGTAGCTCCGCTTACTAGCCCTGTGACCTCAGGTTACTTAACGTGCAGTGTCCCAATGCCTTCATCTGTGGCATGGGATTCTAATAATACTCTCTTTGTGTAGCGCTATTGTGAAGATCAGATGAGTTACTTCTGCAAAAGCAGTTAGAACAGTGCCTAGCACATGCGAGGTACTATCTAAGTGTCAGCTCTGTTGTTTTTATTTATCTTTGGATCTGCCGTGACACCAGCCACAGCAGCCTGAATTAAGTGAGCATTCATCAAATTGACATGTCTCCTGTCAGGGGGACAACGTAAGGGAGAGTGGGTGGCATGTTGGATTGTTGGGCTGCAGACTGGTACCCAAGCCACTCGCATTTCATAAAGGTGTTCAGCAAACGCGCTGAGCCCTGCTCTGCACCATGCTCTGTGCTGGGCATCGGGCAAAGCGCGATGGGCAAACCCAGGTCAGTCTCCAGTCCCAGGGGGCTCTCAGCCCTGCCCTATTGAGCCGTCCCGCTCCGAGAAGCTGACAACGAGGGAAGTAGCCCAAATTCAGTCTGTGGTTTCATCTCACTGGCTCCCACCCACCCCAAGGCGGTTGTGGCCTTCCTGCCAGCTCCGTGCACCGCACTCAGAGCAACGTTCTGCCCACACACCACTGACGTCCTCAGAGTTGGCTCAGAGCTGCTTCCCTCCGAGATATGGTTCATGAGGAGACAAGGTTTTCATTTCCAGTCTAGGTATAAGTCCCTGCTTATGCCATTGGGAAACCTTGGATAAGTTACCTAACTTCCGTAAGCGTTCTTTGCTTTATCAGTGAACTACAGATGAAAGCATCTGCCTATAGGCTACTATGAGGATCAGATGTTTACCCAAATGTCGTCACATATCCCAGGCTTTTAGGGTCACCATTTCCCTTAATCTCTAAGGAAAATATGCCATAGGGTCCAGCACTCCCCCAGGGTTGCAGAGGATGCCTGGAAAGTGGAGGGGGCTTAGATTTTATAGGTTACTTACATCCCCGATTCCTGCCTGCTGCTGGCCTTTCTCTCCCTGCCCTGCCTAGAGCTTGGACCTGAGCCACCTTCTTTCAACGTTCAAAGTTCCACCTTCCCAAAGGTGGGGAATGGGGTGTTTGCAACCTGCTGCCTGAATCGGTAGGCCGTGTTCTACTCTGCGTCCCACTTTCCACGCTGCCCCTTTCTTTTTCTTTTCTTTTTTTTTTTTTTTGCGGTACGCGGGCCTCTCACTGTTGTGGCCTCTCCCTGTTGCGGAGCACAGGCTCCGGACGCGCAGGCTCATTGGCCATGGCTCATGGGCCCAGCCGCTCCGCAGCATGTGAGATCTTCCCGGACCGGGGCACGAACCCGTGTCCCCTCCGTCGGCAGGCGGACTCTCAACCACTGCGCCACCAGGGAAGCGCTGCCCCTTTCTTTTCAGCTCCTGCCTTGTCCCCTACCTGGGGCTTGCCCTTGCCACTTGAAGCTACCCATCAGGCTCCTGGCTCTCATGGGCTTTGCCTGGTTTCACCTTACCTTCCACACTGACCCTGTCTTCCTTGTGGACCACCTAGACTGGAGGAACATTCTTATTTTCTTAGCTAGCAAAAATCATTATTTATTTTATTTTATTTGCTGATTGTACAGGTAACATCAGACCATTAGTCATAATCATTCAAATGTTGCAGAAATGACTAAGAAAGTTAAAAATCCCAGAAAAGGGAGTCCAACTAAACATACTGTCCCACAGCTGCCCTTTTGCACTGGCTGGTATGACGTGGAGTTTTAAATCTGGCTCATCTACAATTAATAAATAGGAAGCATATAGTTTACCATGCTGTGATTTGGAATACCACCGCATTCTCGGACTTCTGTGAGTGATTGTATCAGAAAAGAAAGGTCAGAACCACTAAGAATTCAAAAGAGAGTATCAAGAGAAAGGGCACTAGCTGATAATAGGGCAGACCCGACAATAACAAATCAGATGCGTTCCTGCCAGGCAGCTTCAGGTCTCATCTGTGTGTCTGACACATCCCAGTGACTGTCACAGCTCAATCTCCTGTTAACAAGACCTGATGTTTTTTTGAGCGATCCTCTTTCCTTTATAGAAATACACGTAAGGTCACATTAGAGCCAATGAACAGTTCGGCACAGAGAACACGAAGGGACAGGACCCCTGCATGGTAGCCTTCAATATGAACATAAATTTAATTACGAGGGCCATGGCCTATTATTCATCTTACCCAAGTAAGAATGATTTTTAAAAATTACCTGTATGGAAAAACTACTGGAGAGTTAAATGAAATATACAGGTGTTTACCTGAAAGAGGCTGTGGGGTATCCTCAGGGCTAGAAATCAGGTTTACCAAGAGTTTTTGTTCATAAGTTTTCTGTTTTGAATTTGATGACATTTTTCAAGCTAGCGGTTTCATTTTAGCATACCCAGTAATGAAATAAACAAAGTGTGAAGTGTGAGACACTGCTAGTTAAACATTTATACCAGCCCTACCCTGTCATTTCTTGAAACTATTAAAATGTAATGTTTTTATATGAAATCATTATAAATTTATAACAAGTCTAATCTCTGGTGATGTGCTGTTCCACGGGCTGTGAATTATCGTTCTAAATTTCGGGTGGCAAATGCTTTCTCTGAGCTGTGGTGCTCAGATTAGTTCCTATTGATGCAGTGTAAGAATATATCTTCTAATTTGCGTAAAACATGAGTGCTGATTATACAGTTTGATTTGAGACCTTCTAAAATATTTTTCCCAAACAACAGTCTTGACAGTCAGCTCTCTTACAATAAGGAAGTGCTGATTGATTGTGAATATTTCCCTGAAGACTTTCTACCCCAAAATCTCTATTATTAAGAATGTATCCGTAGCGATGATGGCACCAAAAAACATCACCAAGTCTTCAAGATGGGTGCAGTAATTGGGCTGTAAGCAGATGTCAGGTTCTGCAAGGCTTTAGCTACGCCCAAGGGCATCCTTGGGTTTGGAGGTGGGGATTCAACCCAGGGCTGGATCTCTCTTCCAGGGCAAGTTTAGGTGTGGGTGGACCAAAAGCTACCATGTTTTGGGGGTGATTGAAGAGTATTAGGAATGCCTTTTCACCGCAGAGTATCTCTGCCTTTCAGGTCCTCCCTGAAACCATCGTCAGTTCCTAAAATTCCACCACTAGAGATCTTTCTTTGGGGAACAACCTCTCATTAATAGGCAGGCACTCTTGGAAAAAGTGTTGTGTTTGCCCTTAGCACAGTTAGATCCTTGGCAAATAAGAGTTTTCTAGCGGCTTTCCAACGTGGTAGGGAGCTGAGAACAACTCCTTCACGAATGATGAACCTCATAGGAAGAGGGCAGTGCTTTGATGCGTGTGTTAGGGGAAAGGAAAGAAGATGATCCAGATCACTGGGGATAAGGGAATCCACAAGGTAGGAGTGGGGTCAGCAAGCCACTCTGGATTTCCACAGTATAACAGAAGGCAAGCGTTTACCTAGACAACACTGCACGGTAGCTCTTGTCTGCAATTGCATGAATACAGATTTGGAAAACAAGTTATACGGTAGTAAACACAGGTTCTTTGGTGGGCTGGCCTGAACCCCTCCGAGTTTGATTGCTCTGTCTCACAGTGGGGCCTTGGTTTCCTGAGCTTCCAGGACCCTTTTATAAGTTGGCCTCGGTTAAGCTTCTCTTCGGTTCCCTCACTTAAAAGCAGATAAAGTACAATAAAAGAGCACTCTATTGTGTCTTGACCTCAGAGAGCTCCCAGTCTTAACAGGCAAGAGGCCTGTTACCACACATTGTTTGTAATCAGAAGGTGAAATCAAGAAAAAGTTAAACAAAGATGAGAATTACCTGCAAATGTGGTCTAAAGGTAGCTGGTTGAAAATCATTCAGCATGGACATCCCTGAAACAGCCAGGGAGGCTGGTTTGTAATGGATGCAGCCTCTGCCAAGTCACTCAAGCTTTCAGTAAAAGGGGATTGGTCCTCATGGTCTCACAAGGCCCCTCCCCATGAGGTCACGACCCCAGCACAGCCTCTGCTCAGCCACTGTGGACTGACGGGAGAAGGAGGGTGACTGGAGCCAGTGATGCGCCAGCCATAGTCATCCTCTCGTGTGACTCACAACTGGACTACATATCCCAGCACCCCTTGCATTCGGGTTCTAGCCAATGGGGTGTGAGCACAGGTGTGGCCTCTGAGCTGAGGTTCCTTAGGAGGCAAAGGTGCCTTTTCCATCATCTCTCTTCCCCTTTGCCAGTTGGATACACAGGGCTGTGAGGCCCCCGTGGGACAGTGGGGCCACAAGATGGAAGGAACATGTGCCTCGGAGGCATCAGGTCACCTTTGAAGCTTGCACTGAACTGTTAAAGGAGACAGTAGTAAACTTGTAGGGTGTTAAGTAAGCCCCTGAGGTTTAGGTGCGAGAGTGGTAGAGGGACTACCTGCTACTTCATCTAGCATTATTTTAACCAATGTAGTAGGTGTTACGTTAGTTACTTCTATGGAAGTAAAATGGAAAGTTGTTTTGCTTTAGTTGTGTTGGTTTCTTTTTTTTTTTTTTTTCTGTATATCCTTACAGTGAATATTATTCAGCCTTAAAAAGAAACGAAATTCTGACACATGCTACAACATGGATGAACCTAAAAAAATTATGCTAAGTGAAATAAGCCTGACACAAAAGGACAAATAGTGTATGATTCCAATTTACTTGAGGCACATAGTGATTGACTTCTTATTAGCACTCCACTACTCGAGATTGTTAACCAAATACATCAATATAGATGTGTGCCTATTTCACTGGCCTTCTGAGAGCCTTATCGGGTTTGTATTCAGTGAAGCAGGTCACTGCTTAGTGGAGCCAGGCCCTGCAGGTTCTAGCCCGTGGGAACCTGATGTCCAGAGAGCCTTCTAAGATGGGGAGACTCAGCAGAAATGGGTGTTAAGCTTAGAACTTCATAGAGTAAGCGGGAAACAGTATCCCTGGGAGAGGCCAAAGTCAGATGATTTCTTAGATTCTTTAAGCCCAACGAGGAAGGCCACCAGATACTTCTGGCCTTGAAGGCAAGTCCAGTTGAGGAAAAGCACGGGAAGGAAAGAGTAGGAGGCAGATGTCGAGGCCCATGGGCGCCATTCTGATCCACTGGGTGGAAGATGCTACTGATCTGTTTTGCTTGGGATTGGAAAATGCATATACCCTGTTCTCTTGTGAGTTGGCCTTGTCTGACCTCAAGAGCTTTCTCATCCCCTGTTAAGCAGCACCTTAGGTAAGATCCCCTGAGTCATCTGCCTTCCTCCGTGCCACACAGCTTCCTGTTTGGGTTTTGGGCTCTGCAGAGGCTGGGAACCTCGTCTAAAGGAGGAGGTTAAGCAAAGAGGAGCTGCTAAGTTGCTCTGCTGGGCCAGTCAAAAGGGCACTTTTCTGGGAGGGGAGGTTACTATGGTGTTAAGTACTTTTGGCTTCTTCTTGGTGGCCAGAGAGTCCTGAGCCTGGAATCAGAGCATGGGGAGAATGAGCTTATACCTGAGAGAGAGGGGTCCCAGCAATATGAGGGGGCAGGGAAAGCACTGGTTAACAGGCGACCAGCTAAAACCCCTAGAGGGACACCAAAACTTGATACAGACTTCTAAGTGTTCTTTTTTTTTTTCTTTTCTTTTTTGTTTGGTGGCCTTGGGTCTTCGTTGCTGCGTGCAGGCTTTCTCTAGTTGTGGCGAGCGTGGGCTACTCTTTGTTGTGGTGTGCGGGATTCTCATTGCGGTGGCTTCTCTTGTTGCGGAGCACGGGCTCTAGGCGCGTGGGCTTCAGTAGTTGTGGCGCACGGGTTTAGTTGCTCCACGGCATGTGGGATCTTCCCGGACCAGGGCTCGAACCCGTGTCCCCTGCATTGGCAGGTGGATTCTTAACCACTGCGCCGCCAGGGAAGCCCTAAGTCTTCTGTTTTGAATGGCAAATCCTTTCTCATACTCTCAGTAAATACTGTTGTAAATATTATTCAAGGAAGCTGTGTCTGGAGGGATAAAGGAAGTGGGAGCAGGGGCAGCATGGGGTGTGACCTCACCTTTGTGGCTACAGTGACCGTTGGAGCACTTGTTGGGGAGGGAATCAGTGGTCCCTGAATCCAGGTGGTAAGTAGGAGCTGAGTCAGAGGATGCCTGCAGCCGAGTAAGAGTGTGAGGACATAGCTATACATGGGAACAGTCTGGAGACATCCCAACCCCCTCAGATACACTGGAGCAGTGTTTGTCTGTCTTTTTTTCTTTTGCCATTTTGTACCCAAGGAAACTTAAGACATTTTTCCTATTTGCTTCTCCCTATAAAATTTAAATACCACAGATGTTTTATATATATACATACATACATATATACGAATATACGTGTATATATATATGTATATATATGTGTATATATATGTGTATATATGTGTGTATATGTGTGTGTGTGTGTGTGTGTGTGTGTGTGTGTGTGTGTGTGTGTGTATATATATATATATATTGGTCCTTTGGAGGGACACGAATCATTGTAATAACTAAGATGTAGTCCTGTCCCCTGCCAAAAGCCAGTTTCTACCTCTATGGGAGCAATATTGCCCTGGTAAAAATGCATGTCCTAGAAGGTGACCTGGATAGAGGAGGGAAGGTCAGGTCCTCTACCCTGTGGATAGGGTGACCCCAGCAGTCACTTGGGTGACTGACGCTAGGCACAGAGGAACACCTGTCCCTCTGGCGTGGAGATTCACTAGGTGGTACGGAAGTTGGCTACGTTTGAAAAGGCAGAAACTTGGATTTGTCCCAAGTTTATCTTTAAGCAGTCCGTAAGGCTCCTGTAGCAATCCTGGGGGGTGGGTGGCAGGTGGGGAAGTGTCTACAGCTTGTAGCTGGAATAAGAAGAGAAGGAAGGAAGCAGTGCCCTGTCAAATACCATCCACTCGGGAAGGCCTGAAATTTCTAATTTTTTCAAAATATATCCTGGAAAGATTGGCGATTATGCCACTTTGTATCAGCTGCAACTGGATGCGTGTGGTTTCAGCCGAAGAGCTTCTGGTTTGACTGCTTTTGTGAAGAAGGAAGGGCCATTAATCTCTGCCTCCACGGGCTCTGGTATCCGGCCTTCCACCAACAATCCCAAAGAAGTATTTCCTGCCAGGCTAAGTTGTCGTTTAGGAGAGTCAAGGCCTTGACTCGCCAACTTCTGAAGGCGTTTGTCAAGTGGTGACACACGGTGTGAAGCTCCCCTCTCCTGCCCAGAGGCTTGCTGGCTGTCCAGAGGACAACTCTTGGGTGGTTTGGCCCATCTTCCGTCCAGAACACTCCTGTTGGGAGTGAAAAAGGTGGCCGCTCACTCTGAGAGCCATCTGGAAGGGAGAAATTGATCATGTGACACACTTAGAAGTTTCGTTTTGACTTTTCCAAATGAATGAGGGGAATCTTTCATTACAAGGTCCTACGGTTGCCATCACTGATGCTCCTGAGAAACCCTGAGTTCTTTTGACTGAGCTTTCATTCTGGAAAAGCCGGGTGGAGGCAGCTATCTCGTGAACCTCCCTGTGAGGGAGGAAGAGGCCCTGCCGCTCACCCTGCAAAAGGACCAAGTCTAGTTAATTCCTCTACAGAAAGAAAGCTGCAGCCGTCTGGCGACAGTACCCAACTCCTTTGAGACTTTAAAATGGAAATTCAAACTTCTGGATCTTTTCTGT
Source organism: Lipotes vexillifer (assembly GCF_000442215.2). NCBI lineage: Eukaryota > Metazoa > Chordata > Mammalia > Artiodactyla > Lipotidae > Lipotes > Lipotes vexillifer. Next base: position 304,258 of record NW_006791593.1, read on the forward strand.
GATGACAGGGGCAGCTCCAGTGAGGCAGACCTTGCCAAACACAAAGACACTTCTTGAGTGAACCATGAATACTACACGATTCTGGAGTTGCTTGATGCAAGCCTAGATTTGGTTACTGTTAAAAACCTACACGCGCGTGCACACACACACGCGCGCGTGCGCACACACACACACACACACACACACACACACACACACACACACACCCCTGGCTATCAAACACTATGCCATAATCTCACTTTCTTACTGAAGCTAAATATAACAGCAAGCCTTCAAACTGAAGTTTATTCTGAAGCAGGATTACTTTTTGGTTTATATGCACAATAAGCATATAAAAAGGATAATGAAAGCTATATAATACTTTATACAGATTATTTCTACATTGTATTCATCTTAAAGAAATAAACTTGCAATGAAATATAACTAGTTATATGAAAACTCTTGTGTTTCTGTTCATGCACATTTTTCTGGAGAATGGATCCATGACTTTTATTTTAGTCTTAAAAAGGCCCATGACTGGGCTTCCCTGGTGGCGCAGTGCTTGAGAGTCCGCCTGCCGATGCGGGAGACGCGGGTTCGTG
>NW_006791593.1:304912-325742 GCF_000442215.2 Lipotes vexillifer
CATGGCCGCTGAGCCTGCGCGTCCGGAGCCTGTGCTCCGCAAATGGGAGAGGCCACAACAGTGAGAGGCCCGCATAACGCAAGAAAAAAAAAAAAAAAAGGCCCATGACTTAAAACAAAAAACAAGAAAAATAAAATAGAAAACAAAGGGTCAAGGAGAGGCTCTATAGGGGAGAGAGAAACAGCCACGTTAGAATTTTATAAAATGATTCCCTCAGCTTACACTTTCATTATCTTCTTAGGTTAAATATGAGGGCGCTAAATATGATGACTAGTAGGTTTGCATAAAATATGGACAAGATCTGTGTTTATGAAGGAGTGACTCAAATCACATTTATCATAATGTAATACTAAATTATAAAATATATACCATGTGCCTGGAAATATACCCGTGAAATAGCACAGAGAATTTATGTCCATATTAATAATGGCAAGATGGTCAAAGTAATCTGGGTCTTATTTTTCAGAAGGATATGTGTGACCTTGACAGTGGTGCCCTGGTGATATTTCCTTTTATGGAGGAAAAACCGACATAAAGGAAAATTATTCTGTTTCATTGAAAGTAGAGATGAAGTACCTTGGGCCCTATATTCCATAGCGAGACCCCTCCAAGGAGAAACTTATGTGCCTTGTATGTGTGCCCAGAGCTCCAAGGGGAAATTGGCTTTATGTTTATATTTGATAAATGGGATGAGGGTAGAAAAGACCCTATTCCTGTTTTGCCATTCTAAAGCCTGCCTTTGCCTTTCCTAGAGTTCAGTTCTACATGAGGGACAAGACTTTGAAGCTGCTTCTTATTACTACGACTAGTAATACCTCTGCCAGTACTACCACTACGGGTCCCTCTCATCTGTCTGCTCAAGAAATGTTGGGTGTTGGTGAATGGGGAAGGTCCATGCTGGCCCCTGAGGAAGGCACAGGCATAGGGGCTGGGAGGGGAGCAGTTTGGCTTAAGTCATCCCAAGCTGAATGGACTTAGAGGCCAGCTCTCAGGAACCAACCTAGAAAATCAGACTTCCTTAAGGATGACCCCAGAGACCTGCAGCTTCTGAGCGTGCATTATTCTGCAGGTGCCTCTTTTGCCCCAGTCAAGTCACAAGAGTCTGTGACTGCCTTCTAGGAGCTACATTAGATACGGACGAGAGATGGAGGGATGTTCTGTTACTGCGAGAAAACTAGGCTCTGTAAATGACAACACTAGGGGGCGGGTATGTGGTAAATTCAGTAGGAGTTCAGCCTTCCATCTCGTGTGGCGTTTGGTATGGCCTGAGCCCTGGAGATCCACTGGTCTTCCAGATGTGCCCCGTCTCTCTTGGCACCTGTATCTTAGAGACTGACTTAGGGAAGAGTGAGCCACTCAGGTCACAGCTTTAGGAGGGCACTTTAGTTCCTTGGGTCTCTTGGTTCGGGGTCAGCTTACGGAAGATGTTCTCTTCTCTGGAGTCGCCAGGCTTTGTGAGTCTTGCGTAAGATGAGCACCAAAGACTCTGGGCTTCTCTGGCAAGGCACAGCCAAGCCATGTTCATACCTTCTAATTCAGATTATGCTGAATGGAATAGATGAGTAGATTAATGGACATGGAAGGAAGCTCTCCAGGAAGTGTGATATATTATGCCAATGTGAGGAACTTCTGTTGACCTCTTGTGATTTTTCCTGCTGTAAAACTAACGATGCTCTGAAGAGTTTGATGTGTACATTTACCCTTGTTTTCCTGGAGCTCGGTGTGTGTGTTCAGTGACACTTCTCTCTCTTAGAATACGGTGATCTTGGGGCAGCATAAGGACAGGGACATAGGCTTTGGTGGAGAAGAAATTTCAGCTGTTTGGACCGCCCTGAGCTCACATAGCCTCTCTGACCCCCATTTCCCCTCTGCAAAGAAGAGATAATAAAATGTACATTCTAGAATTGTTTTTGAGAAATAAATAAAATAGTGTAAGGAAAACACTTGCAGAAACCCCAGCATGTCACAGACACACTCAGTGGTAGCCTTTACCTTGTTCTCCAGGACACCTGGTGTAGGGACCCAGAAATGCCGCATTGTGTTTGCTGGTGGTCAGTGCTACACCTGTGCCGGAACTTCACCCTTTTGCATTTGAGACCTTGTCTGTCTTTTTGCCTCCTCTCAATCCCCATTTAGTTTTTTAACGTATTAAATCAGCAAATCTGCCTGTTCATAACTTTCTAATACCTTATTTTTCATATAGGGAACAGGTACTGATGCCTGTGGTAAATCAGGCTGTGCACTAGGGGTTACCGTGGGTTTACGCTGCCCTCAATGAGCCCACAGTACGTGGCACAGCCAGGCAACATGTGGTCCATGCGCTGCAATGGTTCCATTGGGAGGAGGGCCTCCATTTTTTCCTGGAGATACTAGGTGGTATCTGAGATGAGTTTGAAACGTTCATGTATGATGTAGGCATGCTGATATGGGGGGAAGAGCATTCCAGGTACAGGGAACAGCCTGAGAAAGAGTACGGAGGCACAAAAGGGAGATCCATATAGGGGGAAGGAAAGGAAGTTTTAGATGGAGGTTTTTTTAATTTAATTTTTTTATTGAAGTGTAGTTGATTTACAGTGCTTCAAGTGTAGAGCAAAGTGATTCAGTTATACATATATATATATATACACACATACATATATACGTTCTTTTTCAGATTCCTTTCCATTATAGGTTATTCAAAGATATTGAATATGGTTCCCTGTGCTATGCAGTAGGTCCTTGTTTATCTGTTTTAGGTATAGTAGTGTGTATATGTTAATCCCAAACTCCTAATTTATCCCTCCCGCCCTCTCTTTCCCCTTCGGTAACCATAAGTTTGTTTTCTGTGTCTGCAAGTCTATATCTGTTTTGTAAATAAATTCATTTGTATCATTCTGTTTAGATTCCACATATAAGTGATATCATTTGATACTTTTCTGTCTGACTGACTTCATTTACTGTGATAATCTCTAGGTCCATCCACATTGCTGCAAATGGCATTATTTCATTCCTTTTTATGGCTGAGTAGTATTCCGTTGTGTGTATGTGTACACACACACACACACACACACACACACACATACCACATCTTCTTTATCCATTCATTTGTCGATGGACATTTAGGTTGTTCCCATGACTTGGCTATTGTAAATAGTGCTACCATGGACATTGAGATGCATGTATCTTTTTTTTTTTCCACACACACACTGTATTTTATTTTTACAAGAGATAAATAGACTGACACCAAGCATTGTAAATGGATGACCACAACAAAAGCAACAACGATTGCAATTACCAAACACGAAACATACTCATACTATGTCCTAATATTGACATTCAGTCCAGTAATCCTCCACTGTAACAGCTCCTTTACTTTGCAGTGAAAATTGATTTGTATATTCTTTGCCTCTGAGTCCTTGTGGGATTTTTTTTTTTTAAATTCAAACAGAAAGTCCCAAAAATTATAATCATCCTCATCAGTTCACTCAGTCCCATGTAATTAATTTTTTTTTCATCTTGATCTTTTGTTAGCACTTTTATGAATTCATCAGTTTTCCGTTAGAGTTCTGAAAATGCTTATTCATTTAGTTCAGCAGTACAGTCAGTTACCAGAAACCTGTACTTGTCAGAGTCTTTTCCATGAACTCCTTGAAGATGAAACCCTTTTATAGGAACATTTTTGCAAAAGCATCAGAGTACACCCAGAACTGTCTGTAAATGACAGAAGACTTAAAAATGACCACGGTTAAAGATTTGATGAAAGTTCATAATAATGCAATTGACAAGGAAATTTAGTTATTTCTGAGATATACATTTTAAAGTAATAACTAGAATTATGACTTATAACATTATACCAGAACATATAAGAGTTTTAGAAATTTCATGTAATGTCTGAAACATTTATATTAACATATTTCCATATAAATAACCCAAAGTAAGTTCTGTATTAGTGTTTTTTTATTTGTTTGTTTGTTTATACTGCAGGTTCTTATTAGTCATAAATTTTATACACATCAGTGTATCTAACATTCATATAAAACGTCAGATTTGAGCAACAGTGATGCTTCATGTAAACTTCAAGGCAATGTAACCCTTCTAAAGCATACTACTTGTGTGTCTATTTTCTAGAAACCCCCTGCTAAAAATCCTCTGGTCAATAAAGGTAACAGAAGACGACATAAAGTGATTTAAAAATAGGACACAGTAAAAATTCTCTGAGGGTTAAAGTGAATAGAACTTCCCTTAAGGGGCTAAGAAACACACAAAAGCCAATTCCTTTCTAAATGAAATGAAGTGAAAAACAATTTTTTCTGTGAATTGCTTTCACTATTATTTGTACATATGTGCTGAAGTTCTCACCACAGTGTTTGACTGTTTTCGAATGTGTAATAATTAGTAATAATAGTATAAGCAAGAAAGTTATTTGCTCTTACCCAATATTAACACATTCAGTGCTCACTAAAACTGAATATATGGGATGTCCAGTCTGTTCTCAATTGCAAGCTTTGACAACTTAAGAGATGCAGCAGATTATATTTTTTCTAAAGATATACTGTGGACTAAGCCACATTAATGTCATAGTCTACATAACACTGAGATATTCATGGTCTTAGAACCACTGCCTTGTTGCCAGTGCCAGATGCATGCCTTTTGAAAACGAATAATTTCCTTTCTTATTTTTTAATTCTTTATATACTGCAGGTTCTTATCAGTCATCAGTTTTATACACATCAGTGTATACATGTTAATCCCAATCGCCCAATTCAGCACACCACCATCCCCACCCCACCACAGTTTTCCCCCCTTGGTGTCCATATGTCTGTCCTCTACATCTGTGTCTCAACTTCTGCCCTGCAAACCGGCTCATCTGTACCATCTTTCTAGGTTCCATTGAGATGGCACATTGAGATGATGGACAGTGAGATTGTATCTTTTTGAATTAGAGTTTTTGTCTTTTTTGGATATATGCCCCAGAGTGGGATTACAGGATCATATGGTAGCTCTATTTTTAGTTTTGTAAGGAGCCTCCATACTGTTCTCCATAGTAGCTGTGCCCATTTACGTTCCCACCAGCAGTGTAGGAGGGCTCCCTTTTCTAGATGGAGTGTTAAATGCATGAAAGAGAAGAGGAAGAAATGAAGTTGCCAAGATGAATCAGAGCCTGATCTGGAAGGGGTTTGTCTACCGCCTGATTTTTGAGAGCTGGGAGAAATATCTGCCTTGTCTCCTGCGAACTTACAGGCTGTCAATTCTCCCTTTTTTTTAGACTATGAACTCTAAACTAGAAATATGCAAAGTTAGAATTCTCTGTTTTATGATTTCTCCAAAAATAAAGAAGAATTTTGCATGCTGAAGACTTGAAAGCAGTAGACACACAACAAGTCTAGTTAGAACATGTGTAACTTTGGACTGAGTCTACTATTGGGATAGACTTTAAAGCTGATACTGTGTGCCTTTGAACTCAGCCAGAGCTGCAGGGATGGCACTTTCATTTAGTTCTATTCAGAAAAAAGTATAAATCTTTACTTGTGAATCCTATGTTGTTGTTGTCTTTTTACCTAAATACTTGTCCCTGTGTCTAAAAAGGGGGGATTCCAGTGACTGAACTCTGTAATTGGAGTTCTTTGAAGATAATCCTGAGTAATGACTCATGTATTACAGGTTATTTTTAAGCCATTAGAAAAGTTGGAAGCTCATCAGAAAAAGCATTGAGTCTATACATGACAGAGCCCCCAAATCCACATGACTGACTCACACCCTTGTCACGTTCAATGCCGTATACTCAAAAATACTTGGAAAATGGTTTTCTAAGTGAATTATTTTAGGAGAAGAGAACTGAAGGATATAGCATCTCTGCTTGCTGTCATGTTTTTCAGTTATTTTACCTAAGGTTTATTTTCCACGGCATACACGAAAATGGACTTCCTCCTTATTCATTTTGCAGTTAGTACGAAAAGTCGTTCACAATGCAAATGAACATCATCTAAAAGCTTGCACGTATTGAACTAAGCCTGAAGCCATTCAATGGCAGGATTCTTCTGCCCCTTTCAGCCTCCCCTGCTGCCTCCCCACGTCTGCTGTAGATGCGCCTCCTGCGCCCCATTTTCCGGGCACTAAAAGGAGCGCTGAGTGGGTGCTTGCGGAACTCACCTTCTGCAGAGAAGGAGAGCTAAGGACTTCAGTAGCCAGAAAAGTTGGGAACAATGCTGTGGAAGAGGAAATCTAGTGTTAGTTGTGAGACACGTACAAGAAAGAGACAATACGAACTTTCAAGAAGCTGGTACAATTAAGTACTGATGTCATGACGTGTCCAGACGTGAGCGGTGTGTCATGTTGAAGGGGACAAGAAGGATGGACCGTCCCAGTGAAAGCATGTCCTCGGTGCATGGGGCAATCCGCTCGGTAAATACTGGTTGAGCGCCTCGTGAAAGCACCTTCCTGCCCTGCCGAAAGCCTGTCAGTGGGTCCCCAGTGCGCTCAGGATAAACCCTGGAGTCTTGAACTCGGCTTTTGAAGTCCCTGCTGACTTCTGCTCATCTCCCTAGTGTTCTCGCCCTCCTCCCTCCTTGTACCTTCACTGCAGCTACTCTGGCCACTGACAGTTCCCCTCGCTGACCGGACTCTTGTTCACCTTTGAGTTGTTCCCTGTCCCTGGAGCTCTGTTCCCTCCCAGCCCTACCTCCTGTGCTCACCTTCTTGCCCTGGCCAACCCCTGCTGTCTCTGCAGGCTCAGTTTACAGCCTTTTCTAACCCGAGTTGGGTAACATCTTGGGCTTCCCCCAGTGTAGCATTTCACGGCATTATTGTGTTTCGTTTCTGCACGTAGACTGGATGGTCTTTGAGGAACTACCTTGTTCGTATCCGCTAGCAGTTAGCAGAGTGCATGGACCATACGTAGAAGACACCCTGACATCGAGAGGGAGGGAGGACAGAAGAATGGAGGAGAGAAAGAAGGGAGGAAGAAGAAAGAGGGAATCGAATGCCTGCAAGGCATTGAAGCCAGACACTGGGAATAAAGCATCAGTTAAAAAAAAGAAATTCCCTCGCCCACAAGGAGCTCACAGCTTGGTGGGGAAGAGAGGTTCGTACTAAATTAGGAAAAATACAGCATGAGAAAGCATATGACAGGGGTGCAAGTCGTATGCAACCAAGTGTGCTGAACCCCCTCAGGGCAGCTCCTGAGCACGAGAATGAGGCCTTGCTACAGACCTAAGGGTCCGCGGGGAGCAGGGGCCTCCAACAGGTGAGGCCAGGCGGTCGGGTGAGGAGGCCGCCCTGGGCGGAATGCTGGCTGGGGAGGTTGCCATCTGCAGACACAGGTGCCCACGGGACCCACCTTGCTTCCTCTTTGGATGGTTGGATCAAGCCTGTGCTTTGTGTAGGGACGCTGAGGACCTCTGGGCTTACGTGCCCCAAATCACAGAAGAGCACCCAGGGCTGTCCTCCTCTGATTCCTGCAGGCTCCCTCCCTCCCTCCCTCTCTCTGTCTCTCTCTGTCTCTCTCTGTCTCTCTCTCTCTCTCTCTCTCTCTCTCTCTCTCTCTCTCTGTCTCTCTGTCTCTCTCTCTTTCACATGAAGAGAGATGGAGGGAGGGAGGGAGGACTTTCAGCATTAGTATTGTTCTGAGGAGCTGCTTGAAGTAAGGTTTACCCTCTACCCAGAGCTAGCCCAACTTCAGCAGTTGCTGTGATGCTGTTATAATAAAGAATACGGGTGGCAAAGTATATACAAGCTTATCAAATTTGGGCATTAACCACTATGATCTTGGTTAAAGTGTTTAAAAACATATAAAGCTAATATAAAAGTGCCCAAAGTACAGTCTAAGTGAGTCACTGTTTTTCGTGTAAACTGTGTAAGACCAAAGAGAGGGGCACATCAGCCCTGCTGCGGCTCCTTGTTTCCCGTTTATGTCTCGTCAGTAATCTCACGAGGCCCCGGGGTGGGGGAAAGAAAAAGATAATTAGCGTTAGGCTGTGGGAGAAGCTTCCACAGGGACAGAGGCTTATTCATTGTTATGGACAATCACAATGCGACAGGAGCTCGTAAGGATGCAAATTAAAATAAGACCACAGCTTGTCAGTGGTTTGCTTTTTTGTTCCTCTGACTCTTTAGTAGACAGTAGCCGCTTGTGTATTTCTTATATGACTTTAGCTCTAATAACAGTAGCAACATCCTAATTATTAGGGGCCTCTAAATCAGCTCTGATTGCAACACAGACAAGGAAAAGCTATGAGAAGCCTCAGCTCAGTAGAAAGTCGAGATGGAAGCATTAGATTGTGGTGCAAGTCCATTAGCCACTCAGGCAGCCCTTTTCCTCTCCACGCCCATCCATTTCCCCTGGATGTGAAGTGGCCTGTGGCCGTGCACATCCGATATGACTGGGTGCACTGGCCTGTCCCCGTGCACGAAAACGCACATGGAGAAGCTTGATTCTGAGCCCTCACCTCAGTAACATCCTCTCCCCATACGCTTCTCTACTCAGCATCGACCAAGAACTTAAAAGGAGGCAGAGAATGTGTCTAGCGAAACTGAGGAACTGAGTTTTAATTGTATTTAATTTTAATTAATTTAGATGTATACTTAAATAGCCACATGTGGCTAGTCACTACTATATTACAATGTAGGTCTAGTTAACCCCTTGCTGGCCCAGAGTGGACATCAGTAGATATTTCTTGAATGGATGGATGGATGAGTGAGAAAGAGAGAAATGGCCCCCACCCCAGTGTCACACAGCAAACTCGGGGCAAAACCAAAATAAGAGGCCGGGGCATGGACAGGCTGACCTGGGCACTCCCCTGACACCATGTCACCTCCTCAAGGCCCGTTTGCATTACTTTCATCTTAACTTCTGTACTCGTAACCTTCTAGCAACATCTGAATACCTCACGGTCAAATAGGTTGTGAAAAAGAGAAAAACAGAAAAACAAAACTATTTTTCTGCCTTTAGTAATTTGAAGAGTGAGCATTAAAAACCCAAACATCAAATAATTTTTACACAGTAGAAATAACATATACTTTCCATCCAAATTAAAACCCATGCTCCCAGCAATTTAGTTATGCAAATGTGATATAAGCAGCAGTGAAACAGTGTTAAAGGGGAAGAATGAAGATTGATAAGCTGAAATTTCTGGTGACATTTTCCTTTTTAATTTCCTCTTTTGGTTAATATTATGCTGATTTTCATGCACTGCGTAGGTGGAGACTTTCTTTGTGATAAGTGCCTCTACAAATTTATGCAAATAATATTAATCACTGTTGAGAAACCAGCAGCCTTTCCCAGCCCTGCTGCCCACAAGTGTTGGACAACAACGCTAGGTGGGTCTTGAGCTCTGAACGTGATGAAATACGCTGGTTAAGCAAAGCGGCTGTGTTCGCAAAGGGCTGTTTTCCTCTAGCTGCTTGGAGAATTCTAAATTCAAAGTATAATTCCCACCTTTGCTCTAAGAGGGGCCCCCAGCCGAGAACTGAAGAGTGGATGTAGGTTGCGTTGCTCCCACTTCACCCGAGGAGCCCCATTCCACTGGTCCTTTGCAGTCAGGAACGCTGTCTTAGGGTGGGTCCTTCAGAAGCAGACCTTGAGATGAGGATTCGGGTACAAGGAGTTGACTGAGGAAGTGCTCCCTGGTGAAACCTATGAGGGGTTGGGAGACACAGGACATGGAAGGGGAGAAAGCCAAACAACAGTGGGATCTCAGGCAGAGTTCTGAGGAGGGCGGTCTCGTCCTGATTCCACAGGGGACACTGAATGTAAGTTGTGCATCAGAATTGGTCCCCACTTGAGACCAGGGGACTGGGCTTTTGTCCGTGGCCCTCCAGTCAGTCATTGGCAAGAGGTATCCTGTGGGATGTGACTCCCCAGGTACTGCAGCCCACTGGGAGTGCAGGCCCCTTGGGTGTGCTCTGCAGACTTGGGAAAAGAGACCCGAGGGGATTGGGCAGAGCACCGGCTGTGTCTACTGGAATCTTACTCCAGGCCCCTGCCCACAACTGGCACCCCCAGCCTGCTGCTCTTCCTCCAAAGCACGTGGTCTCTCTTCCCTGGAGTCCCCTTGGGGCCCTTGAGGGCTTCCTATCCAGGCAACTGGGATTTCTTTCATAAGGGTTATTATTCCATCAGATCACAGTGGTATGTTAACAGCAGTCTTCAAGTTTTAAACACAGGGGTGAGCCGTGGAGGGAATTTGTAGCCAGGCCAGTGAGGAAGATGTTTGGGTCAAGAGAGCTCCTCACGGGCAAGGCCAGCTAATGAGGAGCCCACATAACCCAGAAATTAAGATTTGGTGTTTTTCCTCCAGCATCTGGGAATTTCCTTATAAATCTTAGGAATGCTCTGGTGATTCCTGCCTTGCTGTGGCCAGCGCATTCCGAGCTTGATCTCTGAGCAGTGGAGTGTCCAGCGGGTCATCCTGCCACTTCTGCAGCCGCCTCCACAGGCCTGGGCCCAGTCAGGGGAAGGACACTGGAATTCCGGGTGTGGGTACCCTTGTGTCGAGGCACTCAGATCCTATTGGAGAAAAATTGGAGCCCCAGACACTCTCTCTCTTCTTATTTACTTCCTCCCTCTCAAAGAAGGTGCTTCTCTGATGGGCTCTTTCTGCAAAGCAGAAATGCTATCTTGAAGGTGAACCTAAAAGCTCTCTTGGCAAAGAAATTGCTTTGTTCCATTTGAGAATCCTCTCTGCCTTTGAGAGAAGAGAGGGTGTGGGGCTGTGAGAACTTGATTAGCCCTCATCAACTTTCCCTCTGGTTTTCAGAGACGAGGCTAGACAGAAAGGCTCACACATTCTCCCCGTGGCTCTCTGTGTCCCCTAGTCGCCGAACTTCAAGGGCCGCCGTATCCAGAGCTGCCGGAGATCCTGGGATTTCTGTTAGGATGGCAAACCCAGGGGGCTGGGCCGGAGCCCATTCTGCGGGAGAGGAACCAGATTTGGATTTACTGTCTGGGTTGAGACAGACTAAGTGGCTTTGATAATTCCACCTTATGAAATGAGGACATTGTATGAAGGGGGAATTGTAAACTGTGAATTTTAGCTCTTGGTGGTGATAATGGTGGTGAATTCTGGGCCTCAAGACTTCACAATTCTGTGTGAATGCACGGCTGTGTTTGCATCTGTGCACACACACGTGTGTGTGTGTGTGTGTGTGTGTGTGTGTGTGTGTGTGTGTGTGTGTGTATTGTTTTTCCTGTCCTGGCAAGTGTGGCTGGTGTTGATGTGCCCTCAGGTACCAGCCCTTCCCGCACCCCGCCCCCCAGAACAGGGAACGTAGGAGCCCCCTTCACCCAGACCCTTCCAGACACCCCCAGTGACAGAGAGGGGTGACAGCTACTCTTATTCCCGAACCCCGCCCCCTTCCCAAGCCCATACAAGGACTCTGTCAAAACAATGTCAATTTTATTTTCCCAAAATTGCCTGGTTTCGTATTTTTAAATAACCACAGTAAATATATACCGTAGAGTAGAATTTTAGAGCCCAGAAATGTAATATTCAAAATAAAAATTAAATCATCGTCAGGATTTGGAGTTACAAAACATGGATTTGAGACCTGCATTTACCGTTGGCTCACCATGTGGCCTGCAGTGTCTCGGAGCTTCCCTTTCTCCATCTGGAAAGTGGGGCTAAGGCCCAAGTAGAAAGACTGTGTGACAGTCCGGTAGGATGACATTTGAAAAGTGTAGTGACCTGGAGAGGACTTCTCACACAGAGGTAATGTCATCAGCGTCTTTAATAAAGTGTCTGGAGCTGCGGTGAAGCCCCTCGCCATTTGGTATTATTTAATAGATCTTTATTGGAGTGTAACTGCTTCACGATACTGCACTAGCCTCTGTCGCACAAGAAAGTGAATCAGCCACATACACACATACATCCCCATATCCCCTCCCACCCTCCCTATCCCACACCTCTAGGTGGTCACAAGGCACCGAGCTGATCTCCCTGTGCTGTGCAGTTGCTTCCCGCTAGCTGTTTTACACTTGGTAGTGTATATACGTTGATGCTACTCTCTCACTTCGCCCCAGCTTCCCCTTCCCTCCCGTGTCCTCAAGTCCAAGCAGAGCTTCATTCTCCCCCGTGGTTCCCAGCAGGTTACTGGCAGTGGGGCTGTAGCCGCACAGCTTCCTGTGCCGGGCATCCCTCAGGCTGCAGGCAGACGGCAGGGACGTCCTGACTCCCCGTCTCCCAGGCTCCCCGGAGACCCCATCCTACCTGGTCCCCCCCGTTGCTGGGCTCTGTAAGTGCAAACGCTGGACGCCTACCTGGGGCAGTTAGTGGCCTGGCCAAAGAAGGGGCAGCCCACGGGCATTTGTAAAGGGGAGTGTGGGTGGACTTTGCAGTGAAATAGCAGTTTCTCCTCCAGCCCCACGCCTGCCTGTACCGGCAAGTTCACTTCTTAAACCTTCAGTGCATTGACTCCTCCTTGAGAGCTGGTGAAGAGAAGTGGCTTCTGTGCTTGTGCAGAAGCAACATGGAACCTCAGACATCCATAGGACACTCCTCTGACCACTTTGTCTTTCCCAAGCTGGAGCCCAGCAAGACCCCTGGACTTCAGATGGGGCTTGAAGTTCTCCCACCTTCATTTTCTGTTACGTTTTCTTACAAGCTTTAAACTTGGTGTGGAGGACCCTTTACTGCATGTTATTTGCCTAGAGCTCTTGTCGGTAGTTTCTTTTGTACAGAAAGTGTCGTCCTCCAGAGGCAGTTTCATTATAGTGGGGGTTTTCCTGGTAACAGTACTGGGGGTCCCGCTGGGAGTGCCTGAGGCTGGGACGCCGCGTGTTGCAGGGGCAGTGAGCTGAGCCCTGATTCTCCCACTCGCCTTCCCTGCCTGGTCTCCAGGGGGAGCTGAGTGAGTCTGGGTGGAGGACAGGCTCACCTTCTTTGTGGCAAATACTATGCAGTCAGCTGGCGTAACTGGTTCCCTCTTTCCTCCATGTAGCACCTCTCTTTCTCTCTTTATCCCTCTCTCTCTCTTTCTCTCAGCCTTGTTCAAGAAAAGGTTTACAAGGTTTTTGGGCTGTTTTTTTTTCTTTCTATTTTCTGGTTAAGTATTTCTTTATAAGAATGTAGAGCATTTTTCATTTGGGTTCTTTTCATTTTTTGCATATTCCTGTAGAGGCTCGGAATGGACATTTTAAAAAATATCTAAAATAAGAAATCATGTGAGACAAGAACACTCGTGCTCTTCAAAGACCAAATACATCCTTTCTTTCTGTCCTCATGCATGTGACATTCAACTCTCTTAAATGCCTCATGCCTCCAAGACACACGTGTTTTGTAACTGCCAATTTCCGTGGTGTAAGTCAGCATTGTGCACAGTATTCCTTAACAAAATAGTTCTTTGCGTATGCACCTTATAATAATTTATAAGGCCACAATTTTCTTACATCTTGTGTCATTAGTGGTTGTGACTTCTTTGCAAAAGGGAAAAAGTATTTCATTTTATGATACTATTTCTTGAACTTTTTTTGTCTGTCCCCAAGAAACATCAGCTACCACCAAGAAATATTTCAGTAATTTCCAATGATGTTAAACTTGATGGTAATATGAAGATGAAGATGTTCTCATTTAACTACTTAAGAATTTATTAAATAAAAGAAAATAGAGATTGATGAGTATTCAGAGTCACTGATGACATCAGTTCTCCTGTCCCAGGTCATGAAATGTGATTCTTTACACTCAGATCATCTTACTGTGGAGTTAACCAGCATTAAGCGACCTGAGCCTTAGTTCCTAACTCAAATTAAGCTAATTAAAAAGTCCACCCTTTTTTGGTTTTGTTTTTTAGCCGTCTTTTAAAAAAATTATCTCTTTTTTTTGCAAAGACATAACGTAATTATTGACTACATTCCCCTCACTGTGCATTTTATATTCTGACTCATTTATTTTGTAACTGAAAGTTTATACCTCTTAATTCCTCCCCCCAAGCACCCTCCCCTTTGGCAACTACCTCTTTGTTCTCTTCTGTTTCTATTTTGTTACGTTTGTTCTTTTTTTTTGTTTGTTTTAGATTCCACATATAAGTGAAATTGTATGGTATTTGTCTTTCTCTGACTTATTTCAGTTAGAATGATACACTCTAGGTCCATACATGTCACAAATGGCAAGATTTCATTCTTCTTTATGGCTGAGTAATAGTCTACTGTATGTGCGTGCACGAGTGCATGTGGGTGTGTGTGTATGTATCACATTTTCTTTATTCATTCATCGGTCAGTGGGCCCTTAGGTTGCTTCTATATCTTGGTTATTGTAGATAATGCTGCAGTGAACATAGGGGTGCTTATATCTTTTTGAATTAGTGTTTCTGTTTCTTTGGATAAAGACCCAGGAGTAGAATTGCCAGATTGTATTGTAGTTCTATTTTTAGTTTTTTTGAGGAAGCTCCATACTGTTTTTCATAGTGGATGCACCAATTTCCATTCCCATCAACAGTGCATGAGGGTTCCCTTTTCTCCACATCCTTGTCAACACTTGTTATTGGTTGTCTTTTTGATAATAGCCATTCTGACAAGTGTGAGGTGATATCTCATTGTAGTTTTGATTTACATTTCCCTGATGATTAATGATGTTGATCTTTTCATGTACCTCTTGGCCATCTGTATATCTTCTTTGGGAAAATGTCTTTTCGGATCCTCTGCCTATTTTTTATTTGGATTTTTTTTTTTTTTTTTTTTTTTTTTGAGTTGTATGAGTTCTTTCTATATTTTGGATATTAGCCCCTTATCGGATATATTGTTTACAAATATCTTCTTCCATTCAGTAGGCTGCCTTTTTTTTAAATTTATTTTTTAAATTAATTAATTAATTTTTTATACAGCAGGTTCTTATTAGTCATCAATTTTATACACATCAACGTATACACGTCAATCCCGATCGCCCAATTCAACACAACCCCACCTCCACCCCCCCCGCCGCTTTCCCCCCTTGGTGTCCATACGTTTGTTCTCTACATCTGTGTCTCAGTTTCTGCCCTGCAGACCGGTTCATCTGTACCATTTTTCTAGGTTCCACATATATGCATTAATATACGATATTTGTTTTTCTCTTTCTGACTTACTTCACTCTGTATGACAGTCTCTAGATCCATCCACGTCTCAACAAATGACTCAATTTCGTTCCTTTTTATGGCTGAGTAATATTCCATTGTATATATGTACCACATCTTCTTTATCCATTCGTCTGTCGTTGGGCATTAGGTTGCTTCCATGACCTGGCATTATAAATAGTGCTGCAGTGAACATTGGGGTGCGTGTGTCTTTTTGAATTATGGTTTTCTCTGGGTATATGCCCAGTAGTGGGATTCCTGGGTCATATAGTAATTCTGTTTTTAGTCTTTTAAGGAACCTCCATACTGTTCTCCATAGTGGCTTTATCAATTTACATTCCCACCAACAAGTGCAAGAGGGTTCCCTTTTCTCCACACCCTCTCCAGCATTTGTTGTTTGTAGATTTTCTGATGATACCCGTTCTAACTGGTGTGAGGTGATACCTCATTGTAGTTTTGATTTACATTTCTCTAATAATTAGTGGTTGGCCATGTGTGTGTCGTCTTTGGAAAAATGTTCAGTTCCTCTGCCCATTTTTTAATCAGGTTGTTGTTTTTTTGGGTTTTTTTTTTTTTTTTTTTTTTTTTACTATTGAGTTGTATGAGTTCTTTCTATATTTGGGATATTAGCCCCTTTTTGGTTATATTGTTTACAAATATCTCCTTCCACACAGTAGGCTCCCTTTTTATTTGTCGATAGTTTCCTTTGCTGTGCAAAAGCTTTTTAGTTTGATGTAATCCCATTTGTTTATTTTTGCTTTTGTTTCCCTTGTCCACGGAGACATATCCGAAAAGTATTGCTAAGACTGATGTCAAAGAGCATACTGCATATGTTTTCTTCTAGAAGTTTTATGGTTTCTAGTCTTACATTTAGGTTTTTAATCCATTTTGAGTTTATTTTTGTATATAGTGTGAGAAAGTAGTCTAATTTGCTTCTTTTGCATGTAGCTGTACAGTTTTCTCAGCACCATTTATTGAAGAGGCTGTCTTTTCCTCATTGCGTATTCTTGCCTCCTTTGTTGTAAATTAATTGCCCGTGTAAGTGTGGGTTCATTTCTGGACTCTCTGTTCTGTTCCATTCATCTATATGTCTGTTTTTGTGCCAGTACCATACCATTTCGCTGACTATAGCTTTGTAGTGTAATTTGAAATCAGAGATCATGATACCTCCAGCTTTGTTATTCTTTCTCAAGACTGTTTTGGTTATTATGGGTCTTTTGTGTTTCCATATGTATTTCAGAATCATTTGTTCTAATTCTGTGAAAAATGCAACTGGTATTTTGATGGGGATTCCATTGAATCTGTAGATTGCCTTGGGTAGTACTGTCATTTTAACAATATTAATTCTTCCAGTCAATGATCGTGGTATATCTTTCCATCTGTTTCTGTCTTCTTCAGTTTCTTTCAGCAGTGTCTGTTTTCAGAGTATAGATCTTTAGCCTCCTTAGTTAGATTTATTCCTAGGTATTTTATTCTTTTTGATATGATTGTAAATGTGTTTTTTTTCTTAATTTCTCTTTCTGATAGCTCCTCATTAGTGTATAGAAATGCAACATATTTCTATATATTAATTTTGTATCCTGCAACTTTACTGAATTCACCAATGAGTTCTAGTAGTTTTCTGATAACATCTTTAGGATTGTCTGTGTATACCTCATATCATCTACCAACAGTGACAATTTTACTTCTTACTTTCTAATGTGAATTCCTTCTATTTCTTTTTCTTGTCTGATTGCAGAGGCTAGGGCTTCCAGTTCTGTGTTGAAAAAAAAGTGGCGAGAGTGGGCATCATTGTCTTGTTCTTGATCTTAGAGGTAATGCTTTCAGCTTTTCACTGTTGATTATGATGTTAGCTGTGGGCTTTCATATATGGCCTTTATTATGTTGAGGTATGTTCCCTCTATACCCACTTTGTGGAGAGTTTTTATCATAAATGGACATTGAATTGTGTCAAATGCTTTTTCTGCATCTGTTATTATTCTTCAGTTTGTGAATGTGGTATATCACATTGAGCAGTTTGCAAATTTTGAACTATCCATGCATCCCTGGGATAAATCCCACTTGGTTGTGGTGTGTGATCCTTTTAATGTATTGCTGAGTTTGGTTTGCTAACACTTGTTTGAGAATTTTTGCACCTATGTTCATCAGTGATCTTGGCCTGTAATTTTATTTTTTGTGATATCTTTGTTTGGTCTTGATATCAGGGTGATAGTGGCCTCATAGAATGCGTGAAGAAGCATTCCTTCCTCCCCACTATTTTGCAGTAGTTTGAAGAGGATAGGTGTTAACTCTTCTCTGAATGTTTGTTAGAATTCACCTGTGAAGCCATCTGGTCCTGGACTTTTGTTAGCTGGGTGTAAAACTCCACTCTTAATAAGTACGCTAACTACTATTTTTTTTTGGTAACTTAATTACTCATTCTAAAGAACACAATTATAAAGAAAGAATCTTGTGCCATTGTTAAAAGTACCTTTTAAAAAATCAGTTTAGAAGTGTCAAAATTTTGTTTCTGTCACTTGTATAACCATCAGTTTCATGTAAATAACAATCTACCTTTGTTGACCTTTCACTCTCAACTTTATAAATGTTCATCCTACTTTAAATTCTCTGTCCCTAGGAAAAGAGTCATCATTTTGACTGTCCCTTTATCCTCCAGCTGTGACATTCCAGAACGCTGTTCAGTTTTTCCTTCCCCCTTTATCTGAATCTTGATCTCTACTCCTTCAAAGGGTGAATTAGAAACATAAGTTAATTAAACAGGAAACTTTTGGGCTTGCCTGGTGGCACAGTGGTTAAGAATCCACCTCCCAATGTAGGGGACCCAGGTTCGAGCCCTGGTCTGGGAAGATCTCACATGTCACGGGGCAACTAAGCCCGTGTGCCACAACTACTGAGCCTGTGCTCTAGAGCCCATGAGCCACAACTACTGAAACCTGCACACCTAGAGCCCGTGCTCCGCATCAGAAGCCACCGCAATGAGAAGCCCACGTACCACAACGAAGAGAAACCTACGCACCGCAACGAAGAGTAGCCCCCGCTCGCTGCAACTAGAGAAAGCCTGCGTGCAGCAACGAAGACCCAACGCAGGCAAAACTAAATAAGTAAAATAAATAAGTTTAAAAAACAAACAAAAAAAATGAAACTTTTTTGTGATTAATTCTTTTCCACACAATTCACATCCATTCTGATACTAATACACACATCTCAGATATCTTTCTTAGGCAGTAATCTTCAAAGACCCAGAACTCTTTCTTTGTTTACATGGTATGTAGCCACACAAGGGGACTTCCTGCCACCCTGTTTGGAGAGTATGTGGAAGTTGAGTGGGGGAAGAGTAGCAGACAGAAGCACCTGCGGAGCCCACATTAGCGTCACTCTCCACAGCTCATGGTTATATATATATTTATGCACAAGCATGAAGCCTCCAAAGATGCTTAAAGCAGGTTTACCAATTTAAAGATGTCTGTCTGTATTTATTCATATTTATATAAATATATGGTCTAAGCAGAAAAATAGCCTATAAAAAAAATCCCCCAAAGTCATGATGGAGGTCCAAGAATTTAGAGCTGAAAGGAACCTATGATAACAGATGGGACACCCTTTCTTTGTAGCCAAGGCTTTGGGTCCCTCCAGTGTAACGGAGGAAAACAAAGAACACAGTGGCTAATAGAACCGAAAGAGACTTGACAGACCTCCAAATGAGAGTGGATGAGGCAGCCTGTCAGCCCATTTCAGGGAAATAATTTTAACAAAGATTTCTATAGGTTAAGTAAGCTCTCTCCAGTTTGCAACCCCTTTGACAAACCTCCAATTCCGCCCTCTTCCTATCACCATAGCAACACTCTTCTAATAAACAACTAGAAGGGAAGAAGCGATTTTGCAAATGTGACTGTCTCCTACCCTCAGTTTTGCCATTGTGTGTGTGTGTTTTCCGCAGTTTTCCTATCCTGTGAACTTTTATTCTCTCTCAAGATCTTACCATTTTATAATAAATAGCACCTGGCCGTTAAAATGGGAAAGCCAGGCCTGGAAGCTTTAATAACTTGGCACTATGTATTTCACTTAGATCAATGGTTCTCAAGTGCCAGTCCACGGCCCAGCTGCTTTGGAGTCAATTAGACCCCCGTCCAGACCAGCTGAATCACAATCTCTGGTCAGCCCAGGAGTCTGAATTCTTAATGTTCTCCACTGAGGTGCTACCAGGTTTGCCAGTCATGATTTATCTTATTTTATACGTGTCCTGAATAGCCAGCATCCCAACTGTTTATATGTCCTTTACAGCAAATAGATGAAAAATAAAACAGCGCAGTTCAAACTGCCTGAATGATAAAAGGAAACTACAGGATCTGTCTCTGACAACTTCTCCCCACGAAAAAAAGAAAGAAAAAGAAAATTATCACAAGATGACACTACCCTTAGTTACCCTTAGGTAAGATATGAAAGATTTCAGAATTTTAAAAATACCAGACACTGAGGCAAAGAAACAGTACTGCAGGCCAAGGTGGGTATGAAACATTTGCTGATTTCAACTCTTACCCCGGGCAGAGGCCCAGTACAGATCCCCCAGTTCTGATTGTCTATCCAACTTCTCAGCACGAACTTTTCCATGATTTATAGTGTATCTCCATTTAAAGGGAAGTAAAAGGCGTCACAGTCACAAATAGAAATGAGTGGTGACTGAATCACCAGTTCCCCACTGTGAATGCAGGTCTGTTGAGGTTGTGTACACCACTGGGTTTTACTATTATAACATTAATTCCCATACATGCCACTGGCAATCAGTCTGCAGTTTGAAATTATCCAGGTCACACTTGTCTGCGTGATTCAATTTAGTGACTTGATCTGAAACATTTCTGGATGATGTCTTCACAGTTTATTCTGACTCTGATATAGTCTGAAATGGGACCTTCAGGAAAGATTCTCTCTCACGTTGTCTGGGTTTATCATGGCCATGCATAAGTCATCCAGAAGTGTGTTATTTTCCTGCCCTCTGGGTCTCAATGCACAATGCTTTGCTTGAAGAAAGAAAGAAAAAAAAAGATTTGTTTCAGAAATTTCAGCTGAGATGACTAGAAAATATTTTTGAAGATTGATTAAAGTTGGTTTAAAGGTTAGTACCAACCTTCTTAAAGAAAGGATCTTAAACTATTACCTTGCTTGCTATGTACCATCTGGCCTTCCGAAGCAGCAGAGTATAGGCATAGTCCATTGAGCAGCTAAGACTTCTGGCTTCTGACCAAGACTGACGTTGGGAAGATGGGTAGCTCTAAATACTGTCATTTTGTAGCACTAAGTGTCATTAATCATGATGAAATCAAGTGGATTCTTGCTTGGACTTGACTGTTCTCCAGAATTTTTCCTAAAATCACTTGAATATTTGACTGGAATTAGCAAATGTTGATGTGGCCCTCAGATCCGCTTTGCCATTGGTGCTTCTGGAGTTGATCGGCTTTGAAATGGAAATGTAGGCTTGTTGATTTGTGTTTTATTTGTTCCCTCTTGGCTGGAGAATCTCTCCTTACTGGAGGAATCAGCCTTGTCCTCTAGGCCATATAGTGGTCATGCTCAGATTTCCGGTGGGTGCAGAAGAAAGACTCGTGAGCTTTTAAGATTCAACATCCCAAGATCTTACTTCTTTTAATTATCATCTTCTACTGCTACACCATATATTTCTTACATCTTACTTTCTCTTTAAAAGCTATTTATTTTAGCTTATAGAAAACTTGGAAAGACACTTAAGAGGAAAGAAAAATTATACCATAGTCCCAGATAAATTATTGGTTATAATTTTTTTTTTTTTTTTTTTTTTTTT